>NW_021703781.1:51852766-52154795 GCF_005190385.1 Monodon monoceros | reverse complement strand
CTCGCCGGCTTCCTCTTCCTCCTCCCTCCGGCACGGCATGGCCCCCCGCGCGAACACCCGGAGCTCTGCGGGAGTCGCCGGCGGCTCGGCTGCCCCCGGGGCTCGGTGAGCCGCGGCGGAGCCGGGCGCGGTGCTGAGGCCGAAGCCGGAGCCGGGGCGGACACGGAAGCCGGAGCCCGCCAGGCACTCTCGCCGCGCGCCAGCAGCCGCGGGAGCCGGAATCCTACCGGCTCGGGTTGATTTGTAAACAAAGGGTGACGTTGCAGCCGGCCCCTACCACCGCGCCGGGGAGGGGTTGCGCCGTACCGTTGAGGGGCGGGGCGCCCTCTGGGCAGGGGTCCCGGGTGAAGCCTTGATACCTCTGAGCTCTACAGCCCTGAATGCTGTCTGCGGGGGGCACTGGGGAGCCGATCCTCGCTCTCTCGGCCGGGCGTGATCGGTATTTCCAGAAGATGGACACCGGCGTGGCCTCTGTTGGTTTCTTCCACACACAAGCAAGGACACTTACACCCACACACCCACACACTTCTCTCCCTTAGGCGCGTCAACTCATCTCTTTTTGGCATTTGCACCTTTGAGGTCCGGGATGCTGGCAATTTGGGAAGTGATGGCAGAGCGAGTGAAGCGAGTGACGGAGAGGAGAAGGCGTCAGGCTAGGGATCTGTCTGGAGATTAGGCAAACGAAGCTGAAAGAGATGAAAAGGAAGACGGAGACCTTGTGGTGCGATGGGGGTGGAGGATTGGGAATTGGCAAAGAAAGGCCACTGATTGATGCTTTTTTGATCAGGAGTGTGGGCATGTGGGGACCTGGACTGGGGCTGTCATTACTTGAGAGGAGGTTGCTTGTCTTGGGAGGGGCGGCGAGCTAGAAAGTTCTTTTAAGAAGAATGCCTCAGCCCAGTAGGGGAGTATCCTTTCTGAGGGGGTAGCAAGAGAAGAAAATGGTCAGCTATTTGGATGGAAATGGAGATACGGCCACCGTAACCCTTCATGATATCATGGTTAGCTTAATGATTAACCAAGACTTCATTTTTTAACAGAAAGAGGTAGAAAACGATCCTTTACCGTCACGTTGCCTGGAGGTTTAAAATCTTTATTCAAGATCCCAAACCCTCAGGCCTAACTTCCAAACATTACACTTGTAGGTAGATTTTTGGTGGACCAACCTTTACAGGGAAGGGATAGTATCAGGGTGACGGAAATATTCTAAAACTGGATTATGGTAATGGTTGGACCATTAAGTTTTAAAAATCATTAAAATAAGTGAATTTTATGACATGCAAATTATATGTCAATAAAGCTGTTTTAACAATTAGCTGCAAAGCATGCACACACAAACACAGAAACCAGGCAGTAGAGAGCTACTTTAAAATATGGAGCAGGGGAGTAGCATGATTTAGAAAGAGAGAGACTGGAGCCTGGGGATCCAGATAAATAGAAACAAGGGTCTTGGTGGGCAGTTCCAAGATGATAATTACAGGAGCAAACTTTTCGGGAAGAATGGGATGGAGGAAAGAGGTGGGAAGTTGTTAAAAAAAAGAGTTGGGCTTATTTTTGTCAGGTGTGGAGGGAAGAATGTGAGAATAAAAGGGGAAGAGGCAGTTTGAAGAAAGCAAATGAATTTTTTTTTAATTAATTTATTTTTGACTGCACTGTGTCTTTAGTTGCGGCAGGCGGGATCTAGTTCCCTGACCAAGGATCGCACCCCGGGCCCCCTGCATTGGGAGTGTGGAGTCTTAACCACTGGGCCACCAGGGAAGTCCCCAGCAAATGAATTTTTAAATCTTGGGGATCGAGACTTCCACAGGGTGTCATAAAAATCATCACCTCCTTTGAGTGGATTCCTTAAGATTTTCTGTATGTGAGATCACATCATCTTCAGACAGAGATGAAGTTTTACTTCTCCCTTTCTAATCTAGATGCCTTTTATTTTTCCTGCCTAATTGCCCTGGCTGAAACCCCTAGAACCACGATGAAGAGAAGTGGTGAGGGCAGACATCCTTGTCTTATTCCTGATCTTAGGGGAAAGCGTTCAGTCTTTCACCATTAAGTTTGATGTTGGCTCTGTTTTGTTTTTTTTTTAATTAATTAATTAATTAAATTTTGGCTGCGTTGGGTCTCCCTTGCTGGCTTTTTTTTTTCTAGTTGCCACGAGCAGGGTGCTACTCTTCGGGGTGGTGCAGGGGCTTCTCACTGTGGTGGCTTCTCCTGTTGCAGAGCACAGTCTCTAGGTGCACAGGCTTCAGTAGTTGTGGCACGCAGCCTCAGTAGTTGTGGCTCATGGGCTCTAGAGTGCAGGCTCAGTAGTTTGTGGCACATGGGCTTAGTTGCTCTGCGGCATGTGGGATCTTCACGGACCAGGACTTGAACCTGTGTCCCCTGCATTGGCAAGCAGATTCTTAACCATGGCGCCCCCAAGGAAATCCTTGGCTCTGGGTTTTCATAGATGGCCTTACTCAGGTTGGGGATGTTCCCTTCTTTTTCTGGTTTGTTGAGCATTTTTTATTATGAACGGGTCATCCTCTCTATTTCTTTATTTGAAATATATTTGACATATAACCTTGTGTAAATTTAAGGCATCCCCTCATTTACAGTCATTCATTTGAGAGTGTGGTCAAAGCAGCACTTATTAGCTAGAATATTCTGAACCTAATTAGCTAAAATTTTTAGATGAAAATAATTAGCAGCAGTCTAAAATTTTTGTTTTTATTTTTTGATTCAAAATTTGTAAGCCTAATGCATGCATCGTTGTGTGTGTGAAAGTGGTACAACCACATTGGGAAAAGTTCTGACAGTTGTTTTTTTTTTTTAAGAATTGATTTCAGGGCTTCCCTGGTGGCGCAGTGATTAAGAATCCGCCTGCCAATGACTACTGATCCTGCGCTCTAGAGCCCACGAGCCACAACTACTGAGCCCACGCACCACAGCTACTGAAGCCCGTGTGCCTAGAGCCCATGCACTGCAACAAGAGAAACCACCTCAATGAGAAGTCCATGCACCGCAACAAAGAGTAGCCCCTGCTCTCCACAACTATAAAGAAAAAGAATTGATTTTATTTTGTTGAGTGGATGCTTCCTCTTACAGTGATATGTGTTTATTGATATAGAATGATGTCATACTGTTTTCTTTTAATTTTAAAAAATTTATTTAATTTATTTTTGGCTGCATTGGGTCTTCCTTGCGGAGCAGTGTTCTAGGCACGCAGGCTTCAGTAGTTGTGGTGCACGGGCTCTTCCCAGACCAGCGCTCAAACCCGTGTCCCCTGCATTGGCAGGTGGATTCTTAACCACTGAGCCACCAGGCAAGTCCTATATCTTGATATCTTGATTCCAAGTTTCCCAGGTGTATGCATGTGTTAAAAACTCATTGAATCGTACACTTAGAATTCACTGTATGTAAATTTTACATGAAAAGTAAAAACTACACAAATATTGATTTCTAGTTAATAGACATGCTGGGTGAAGTATACTGATGTTTGCAATTTATTCTCAAGTGCATAAAAATGTGAGATGGATTGATATATAGATAGAAGGATGGTTAGGACAGGTAGGTATATGATAAAGCATGTATAGTAGAATGTTAATGTCACTGTATAACCCAGCAATTCCACTCCTAGGTATATACATGAGAGATTTGAAAACATGTTCACACAAATATTTGTACCCGAGTGTTCACAGCAGCATTATTCATAATAGCTCCAAGCTAGAAGAACCTAAATGTTCATTAGCAAATGAATGGATGATAAAATGTTATCTAGTCATACAATGGAATATAATTCATCATTAAAAGGAGCTAAATAGGGCTTCCCTGGTGGCACAGTGGTTGAGACTCTGCCTGCCGATGCAGGGGACACGGGTTCGTGCCCCGGTCCGGGAAGATCCCACATGCCGCGGAGCGGCTGGGCCCGTGAGCCATGGCCGTTGAGCCTGCGCGTCCGGAGCCTGTGCTCCGCAATGGGAGAGGCCACGACAGTGAGAGGCCCGCGTACCGCAAAAAAAAAAAAAAGAGGAGCTAAATAGTGTTATATGCTACAGCACGAGTGAACCTTGGAGACATTACGCTAAGCAAAAGAAACTAGACACAAAAGGCCACCTATTGTATGATTCCATTTATATGAAATGTTTGGAATAGACAAATCTTTCTATCTACAGATAGAAAGTAGAAGAGTGGTTGCCAGGGTTGGGAAGAGAGGGGAATTAGGACTGATTGATAATGGGCGTGGGATTTCTTTTGGGGTGATGAAAATGTTCTGCAATTAGTGGTGATGTTTGCACAATCTAGTGAATACACTTAAAACCACTGAAGCACACACTTCAAAAGTGTACACTTTAAAATTCACTTTAAAGTGAATTTTATGTTTTGTGAGGTATAGCTTAATTTTTTAAATGTTAATGGTAGAATCTGGGTAGAATTAGGTGCTGGGTAATAGGATTGTTCATTGTCAAATTCCTTCAATTTTGTTGACTGAAAAATTTTAGAAAAAAATAAATGTTAGAAAAAAATAAGCCACAGAAAGGGGGTGATTACTTTTGTGACTGCTTTTAGAACTGCCCAGGGCGCAGAGGGCTGGCTCCAGGCTGACTATTGGGAAGGAAGGGAGAAACTGTACACCCTGCTGGCATGTTACCTAATGCCTGACAGGGCAATCCTGTGGATTCACACTCCAGGGTTGAAAAGATGTAGACAATCTGCTGCGCGTCGACTAAATTCTTGCCCAATGTGGAGGATTTCCAACTGTATGGCAGGATTGGGGCTTGCCACTGTTTTAGAGACCAGCAGCATCCCCGAGTGATGGGCCTTGGAAGCAGCAAAGCAGACACAGGCTTGCTCCTTTTCCCCTCCCTTCATTGCCTTCCAGCTCCCAGACAGGGAGGCTCTAGGAGCTGGGCTGGTTGGGGAGGAGGGATTTGTACTGAGAGAATTTAAGAGATTAGGGGATTCACACTGAGATGCAAAGAGGTGCTAATGAGTTATTAAACACCTCTCTGTAGAGTAGCAGCTACAGAAAGCTGGAAACACTGGGAAGGCAGAAGTTGAAAATGTCTTAGAGACTGCTTATGGGGCAGGGGAGATAACTGTCCACTGGTTAAACGGGGTGCTAGGAATAGTCAGGTCTGTAACTCAGTAGTTAAAATGGATTAAAGGATTGGGCTAACACTGGTGCAACAGTGTGGAGTATTTTGCCATTTATAAAAGTAGAAAGGACTCAAGATTGGAAAGAAGGTTTAGAGGGATGCAGCCCCAGAGGTGGAGACTGGAGTAATGTACTGAGTAGAATAGGCTCCCTTTCAAATTCATGGCCACCAGGAATCTGTAAATGTGACTTTATTTGGAAATAGGGCCTTTGAAGATGTAATCAATGTAATGTGAGGTCGAACTGGATTAGGGTGGGCCCTCATCCAGTGGCTGGTATCCTTTTAAAAGAGGGAAATTTGGACACAGAGACACACAGGGAGGATGCCATGTATGGACAGAGGCAGAGATTGGAGTGATGTTTGCCACAAGCCAAGAAACACCAAGGATTGCCAGCAATCACCAGAAGTTAAGAGAGAGCATGGAGCAGCTTCTCCTGCCGAGTCCCCAAGAAGGAACTGGCCCTGCCAACCGACACCTTATTTATATCAGACTTCTGGCCTCCAAAGCTGTGAGAAAATAAATTTCTGTTGTTTTAAGTCACCAGGTTTGTGGTAATTTGTTACAGCAGCCCTGGGAAACCTAGTGCAAGCAGTTTCAAGGAATTGTTTAAAATGTGTAAGCTATGGAGATTCAATGGAATAACTGAAGGCCTGAGAGCCTCTCTGATGGATTTTGAGTAATACTAGGCCCAGCCCGATCTACCATTAGAACAGGAAAAAAGAATGAAAGATGAAAAGACAAGGGGCCACTACACCCTCATTGTATTTTTTTAAATATTTATTTATTTGGTTGCGCCGGGTCTTAGTTGTGGCAGACAGGCTCCTTAGTTGCGGCTCCAGGGCTCCTTAGTTGTGGTGTGCGAACTCTTAGTTGCAGCATGCATGTGGGATCTAGTTCCCTGCGCAGGGATAGAACCTGGGCCCCATGCATTTGGAGTGTGGAATCTTATCCACTGCGCCACCAGGGAAGTACCCCTCATTGTTGTACGTTTTTGTTTTTGTTTTTTAATCTGGTTGTGCTGAGTCTTAGTTGTGGCAGGCAGGCCCTTTTTAGTTGCAGCTCACAGGATCCTTAGCTGCTCCAGGGCTCCTTAGTTGTGGCAGGCGGGCTCCTTAATTATGGCATGTGAACTCTTAGTTGCGACATGCATGTGAGATCTAGTTCCCTGACCAGGGATCGAACCTGGGCCCCATGCATTGGGAGTGTGGAGTCTCATCCACTGCGCCACCAGGGAAGCCCCCCCCCACACACACTCATTGTATGTTGATCATGGGTAAAAAAATGGCCATGTCAGGAACACATCTCTACAGGGACTATTAGGATGATCCTACATAGGCTGATGCAGTTAACGCTTTTATTTCTGGGACTGTAGAAAGACTGTACTGCCCTTGCCAAACCATGGCAGTGGGAATGGAAAAGTAGATACTCGAACTTACAGAGTGATTGGCTATAGGTGTCAAGGGAAGACAGTCTTGGATCTGCAGAGGCTTTGTGTCTGTCTGGATGCCTGAGTGTCAACAGAATCGGAAATCAGGAGAGACATGGTCAGGTAGTATAATTCAGAATTTTTAAAAAAACTTTAGTTTTATTTATTTGAATAGATAATACAGCCACGTGGTTCAAAATTCTAAAGATCAAAATGAGTACAGTGAAAGAAAGCCCTCCCCCCATTCCTGTCCCCAGCCACCCAGTTTCCCTTCCTGGAGGCAAAGTATATTAACATTTGTTGTATATTCTTTTCAGATATATTTTATGCATTTACATATATATTTTCTATATTCTGCCTTCGTTAAATAGTAGTTATTAACAGAAGCTGCAGGTTGCCTCCCAGTTACTATCCTTCCCTTCAACACCAAGTTGTAGCAGCACCAGAGCCATAGACCACATTTTCTGGCTTCTCCTACAGCTAGATGGGGCCATGTGATTAAGTTCTGGCCAGTGAGGTGTAAGTGGGAAGTGTATGGTATTTTTGGAAAATCTCGCTATTAGGAAGGGGGCCAAGTGCCTCTCTTTTTCTTTCATCTTGTCTCCTGGAATGTGGATGTGATGGTTAGAGCTCTAGCAGCCATATTGAACTATGAAAGAGCAGTGAATTTGAAGGAATCTCAAACGAGGTCTGAAGACACAAATACAGTCCTAGACTTCCTGCCTCCAGATCTCTTCTATGTGAGAAAGAAATAACATTCTATCTTTTTTAAAAAATTTATTTACTTAATTTACTTATTTTTGGCTGCGTTGGGTCTTCGTTGCTGCACACGAGCTTTCTCCAGTTGCGGCGAGTGGGGGCTACTCTTCGTTGAAGTGCACGGGCTTCTCATTGCGGTGGCCTCTCTTGTTGCGGAGCACGGGCTCTAGGCACATGGGCTTCAGTAGTTGTGGCACGCGAGCTCAGCAGCTGTAGCTCACGGGCTCTAGAGTGCAGGCGGAGTAGTTGTGGCGCAGGTGCTTAGTTGCTCTGCGGCATGTGGGATCTTCCCGGACCAGGGCTCAAACCCGTGTCTCCTGCATTGGCAGGCGGATTCCCAGCCACTGCGCCACCAGGGAAGTCCAACATTCTGTTTTGTTTAAGTCAACCAGGAACTTTTAAAAGACAATGCTAATATAATCAGAAAATCTTCAAAGGTGATTTGGAGGGCAACGCCAGTCAGGCAAGGCCTGTGGGAAGTACTCAGATCAGGAAATGAAGCAGATAATAATAGTAACTACCATATATTGATTAATTTTTTAACAGTTTTATTGAGATATAATTTACCATAAATTTCACACATTTAAAATGTACAATTCAATGTTTTTTAGTATATTTAACAGAGTTATGCAACCATCACCATAATCTAATTTTAGAACATTTGCATCACCCCCCCAAAGAAACTTTGTATCCATTAGCTATACAGAAAAGCACTTTACAGATATTATTTTCTTTAATCTTCCAATAACCTCTGAGTTTAGTATTATCCTTTTTCATGGATAAGAAAACCTAGGCCCAGAGTTAAGAAAAATTGTGCAAGGTCACACAAACTACCAGAGCCAGAACCAGGATTCAAACTCAGTTTTGGTTGATGCCAAAGCCTGACCTTCTCAAACCACTACCCAGGTGCTGTTACCCAGGTTCTGCAATCTGGTCTTTTAACTCTGCCTGGTTCTTGTTCGCCAAGGTCTGTTTCTTTCCTCCAGTGCCTCTGCCAGTTTTCATGCCTTATTTCTGGTCCCGTTGCCCATGCTCTTCATGTTTCCTTGACTGGGCTCATGCAACTTGTGTCTGGGCCCTAGCTTCTTTCCCTTTAATCCACTCTTCTGGCAGGTCAACTTCCTAATGCCCAGCCCTGCTCAGGTTACTCACCACCCCCACTCTGAATAGGTCCACATTACCTCCTGAGTAAAACCCTCAACTTCTTAACATGGTATTCAGAACTCAGAGGCCTGGCCCTGGTCCACTCATCCAACCTTATCTTGACCCTACAGAAGCCCTTTGCTCTTGTCACACTGGGCCCTTGCCAGCTTCCAAATGCATCTAATATGTTCCTGTCTCCCCATGTTTAGTCCTGTTCTTTTTGCAGAGAATGTCATCCCCCCAAATTTCTACCCATCTAAATCTTACTCAGTGCAGCTACAAACCTCCTCCAACGGGCAGTGGTTCCTCCTGCCCTCTGCCCTCCCACCCCATTCATTTCCCCCAGTGGGGCTCTTACTGCATACTTCCTTTCCGTATTTACTTGGGCTGGCCTAGGCTGTAAAATCCAGAGTCCTCTGATTGGCCAGAGTTATTTTGCCCACTCCTTTAGCCAGAGATGGCATCAATGCCACACAAAACGCACAGAGGATAGAAGAGCAGAGGACCCCTAAAGTGATGCTGGGTGCATTGAAACAAAAACTTATGTCCAGTAGTGGTGGGATGTAGTTTCAAGACCCGAGTGACCTCACTATTTCACTTATTACTTCTTTGATTTATTTGATTCACTTGATCCTCTATTCATTGAATAAATAGTTGAGTGAGCAAAGTCAAATACACTCCTTAACCCACAGAACATACAGCCTCGTGGGAGAAGCCAAAACGAATCAATCATATAAACAAATCTAGAAATGCAGCAAATATAAAACGGTAATCTGAGACACGGTTATTGAATCCTCCCGAGAAGGTTTTCAGGTTTCCTAATCCACATGATTGTGTAAATTATTTTAACTGGGTGACAAGCTTTTTATTTCACAATTAAAGTGGTCCTTTAAATTTGCATGTTCCAGAAGAGGTACCTTTGGGTTTAATTCACACTGAAGTGTGAATGAATGAGCAAGGCAGCCCTCTCTTCCTACAGCCTTGAAAGAAGATGGATCCTATGGTTGAGGATGACTGCAGAGGCCTAAGGGGGCTAAAGGACAATTTCCTTTCCTTTCTGATTTTGATTGGGGGACACTTTGAAGCTGCCTCTGAAGGCTCCTGTCTACAGGACAGAGAGGTGGGGAAGCCATTGGGCCTTTGCTGAACTTCACCCTTCTTAGTTGCTATAGAAACTTTATGTGCAAAATTTCTCTCTATACCAAAACAGCCTCCACAAGAATGTGTTATAGTGGCAGGAAAAAAGGATCCCTCCAGGCTTCAGCTCACATGACAGTGGAGATAACACTCAGCATGGAGAGTTCATAATGTACTCGTTACCCTTCTTAGTTGCTATAGAAACTTTATGTGCAAAATTTCTCTCTATACCGAAACAGCCTCCACAAGAATGGGTTATAGTGGCAGGAAAAAAGGATCCCTCCAGGCTTCAGCTCACATGACAGTGGAGATAACACCCAGCACGGAGAGTTCATAATGTACTGGCCCATTCCTGAACATCACATGTATGTTACTGCTTTGAAACTTACCATCAGCACATGGGGCCTCCTCACCTGAGGTTTGGGGGTTTTGATTAGAGCACCAGAGAGATTCCAATTCAAAACGATTTGGTCGGTTTGCGGGTCTTCCAACTCACCCTGTAAGACTCAGGACCACTGCTGCCTCCCTCAGACCCCGCCCCACGTCAGGCCAGGCAGCTTCAGGCTTTCAGAGAATTTGGTCCTTGCCTCTGCTGTGGCCCAGAGAGCCTGGCCCCCTTGCCCTCCAACTACAGTCTGAGCTTTTGGAAGGTAGGATTCATGGGCCATTCAACTCTGTAGCCCCAGCGCTGAGCCCAGTACCTGACAGATGGTGACTTCCAATCAGAAATGCCCCGGGGCTGCGCTCGCTTCCAGTCCTCCTCGGCCAGCCTCTGGCCACTGACCTGGCTGTTTCCCAGCTTGTTATCCTGGCTGGGGAAAATGAACCCCAGAACGTTTACTCTAAGGTTCCAGCCCTGAACTCAGTCACTTTTAGCTGCACAGAACTGGTTCCTCTTTCCTTCATCTCGTTGAGTTCCCTCCCCCGCTCTCCGGCCCTGTGGCCAATCTCGAAGAGGATTCTGTAGCAGAGCTGGACAGTTTTATTTTTTCAACATGTGGAATAATGTAGATGTTAGTCTTTATTGTGTCTGAAGGAGACTGAAGGGTTAAGCTCTGCCCCAGCCCAGAATAATCAGGTGCCCCAGGAAGTAAAAAATTGGGAATAATTTGTAGCACACATTTGTCCTTTAATTTTTTCCCATTTTTGTAGGTAATTCCCCACTGGGAGAGCTTTGTTGGGAGACAGAGCTTCCCCCAGGCAGAAGGGTAGAGGCAAGCGACCTAGGCCAAGTCAATCAGATGTTCTCCCTGATGACTCTGCCTCTCCAGGGGTGACGTGGGGACCCACGAACAGGTGGGAAATCAGCAGAGGGGTGACTATGCTTAGAGTCAAGTGGCACTGAATGGACTGACCTTGGCTGGGTTTCCAGCTCCCTAGTCCCCTTCTTTCCTGCCAGCTCTTCAACCTAGTATCCTTCCAACAAATCCAGTTTCTGTTATGGTAGCCAAAGTCAGTTTCCAGTGCTTGCCACCCAGATTGACATAAATCTAAATGTACACCTGGAGGGGATGGTTAAAATAAACCAGGGAGCATCTATAATGTGGAATACTACACAGCAGTTCAAAGTGTAAGGGCAGGGAATTCCCTGGCGGTCCAGTGGTTAGGACTCTCCCTGGTCAGGGAACTAGGATCCCACAAGCCGGGTGGCGTGGCCAAAAAAAGAAAAAAGGAAGAGTAATGGCAGATTTAGGTATAGAACACGGAAAAATCTCTAAGATGCATGTATAAGGATAATATGTACAGCATTTCACCATTTATCTAAAAATTAAAATTATGCATTTCTCTATGTATGTACGTATGACCATTAGAATGAGACACCATGAGAGAGAGATGTTTTGTTATGCGTGTATCTCCAGGCCTAGAACAGTGTCTGGCACGTAGTAGGCATTCAATAGATATTTGTTGAATAAATGTATTGTATAGAAAAAGATCTGAACAGACACAAACAGAAAATAGTGGTTTCTTAGAGGAGGGACTAGAATGTCGGGGGAGGTCAACAAAGGAGATTTTACCTGTATTATTTGAATTTTTTTTAACAAGGAAAATGTCTTCATGTATTTCTTGTGTAATTAAACAATATAAAAAGAAAAGAGCTAAATATTAACAGATGATGAAAAAGACATTAAAATAATGATTCCAAAGACTTTATCATAACAAATACAAGTTTTCTGGCAAAGGAAAGGGGGAAAGAAAGAAAGGGATATTACAGGTGAGTACATGATATTTTGGTGGGACTGTTGGCCTTTTTGACAAGAGAACAAATCATTGCATTTTTTAGACTTTTTTCTTTTTTTAATGTTCAATAAGCACCCTCGCCCTATCCCTATCTAGGCTCATTACTAATGTAAGGCTCAGAAATGCTTATTGTACACATGATATTTTTATATTTTGGTGTGGGCATCAAAATGTCCTGCTTTAATTCAAGCCGAGGGAACAGCAAGAACAAAAGTGGCAAACAGATGCATCTGGGGACTCCAAGTCACTTGCATTGTTGGAGGGTGGGGTTAGAGGTGGGGAGGGGAGAGGATGATGCTGGGGCTGGGGTCATGGGCAGATCCTTCTTTTCTTTCTCTTCCATTTTGTTCCTTCTTTTGCTTTCCTCCTATATTTCCTCCTCCTTCCCCCCACCACCGCCCCCGTTGAGGCCAGGGCCTGGAAACACAAAGAAGATTCAAATACCACATCTGCCCAAAGCTCCAGGTCTGTTGGGGTAGGTAGATGGATTTGCAGTCACATTTGTGGCAGACTCACGTCCATGCCTCTGCTCTTCAACCATCCTTTAGAGCCCTGGCCTTCTTCCCTTCTCCACACTTCTGAATTCTTGCGAGTCTGTTCTCTACTTTGGTATTTAGTCTTTCATAATTCTAAACTGTCTTTTGTTGTATGTGACTTACGTGTGTCCATTTTGTCTCCCTGAGTTCACTGTAAACTCCTTGAGGGCTGGGGCCACTTTTCTGTGACCTTTTGTTCAGCCAGGCTGTTGGAAACAAGAGGACTTTCTGAACTTTCAAGAATGCCTGCTGTACAGCTGTGCTTATCGTCGCTCTAACAATCAATAACTAGACCGGGTAAGGAAGATGATCTCAGGGGAGCCGTGACATCCTCGCAGAAACAGGGTGTGCAGGCTTGTCAGCTGGGGGGTACTTTTAGAGCACTCAGCAGTGATACTTTCTTGTAATCAGAAGTCACAACAGGACAGCTGGTTTTGAGGAGGGACACTCCCCTCTCCAGGCTAACCGATTAAACTGTAACCTCAAGTGTAATGTATGGTCCTTATCACACAGCAATGGAGATAGAAGTGTTATCTGAGAAGGGAGTTTGGCATTCTTTTTTTTGGGCCTCACCCGCAGAGCATGCAGGATCTTAGTTCCCTGACCAGGGATCGAACCCGTGTCCCCTGAAGTGTAAGCTCGGAGTTCTAACCCCTGGACCACCAGGGAATTCCCGTGGAGTTTAGCATTCTTAATATTCATCATCTCACCTTGAACATTTATCTAGACTTAGTGTGTGCCAGACACTCTGCTGTGAAGCAGCTCCTCAGAGGTTATCTCACTTAATCTTCACAATACGCCTCTGAGAATTACCATTGTCCTCACTTTACAGAAAAGGAAATAGAATCAGAAAGTTAAGTAACTTGTCTGGGGTCACACAGCTAGAAGTGATGGAGCCAGATTCGAGCCTAGGCTCACTAACTCCAGAGCCCATGCTCTTTAACTACGGTGTGTAGTTCCCCAAACATGAAGGACTTTGTGTAAAAAATGTCAGCAAAACAGATGAACCAGAAATATGGTGTTCTTCCTAGTTGTAGTGGTAATAGTTTAAAGTTTTGAATATTTCTTCTGTGTGAAAGCATCAGTTTAATTCAGTCAGTCGATTAATTGATGTCCTGGGTGTCATGGGGCCAGCGGGGGGGAGGGAAACCTGTTCACACTTCAGGGAAAGGGCAGAATTTGAGCCTTGGGTTCCCTGCTTTGTATATACAGCAGTTATGCAACCTGGATTTTCCAAGGCTGTCTGGGGTTCAGTGAAAAATTTCACTGATATGTATTTGTTGAATTTTGCATTTCTTTCCATGCATTTGTACAATAAGGACAATTTATTAAACATAAAACTAAATGCAATTTTATTTAGACACTTTTACCAAACTTTTAAATTCATCAATTGAAATAATCTATTAGAATACTTGATTCAATTTTTGATTTGGATAATAGAGCCTGAGGATTTACTTATTCATTTGCTGAAAAAATATTTTTTGAAGGCCACTATGTGCCACATGCCACAGGGAGCAAAATAGATGTAGCCTCCACCCACATGTGGCAGGAAGTCTAGTTGGGAACACTCCCGTGAAACAAATGGTCACACAAACTATATAAGTTGTGATAAGAACTATGAGGAAGAGTACAAGTGCTATGTGAAAGTTTAGTAGGGGAACTGATTTATTCGGGGGGGGCATGGAAGGCATCTGAACCAGTGACTTTTATTTATTTTTTGATTTATTATTATTATTTTTTGCTGCACCACACGGCTCTCGGGATCTTAGATCCCCTACCAAGGATCAAACTCAGGCCCTGGCAGTGGATGTGCAGAGTCCTAACCACAGGACCACCAGGGAATTCCCTGAACCAGTGACTTTTAAACTGAGATGTGAAATGTAATAAAGCAGGCCAGCCAGAAAAACAACAGAGCAAAGGCTTTTGAGAAACTAAAATATATGTGGATAGAGCTTAGTAAAAGAGAAGGAGAGTGCTGGGAGATCTTCAGGTGAAAGGATGCAGAAGGAACAACAGGAAAAATATTCCTAGAAAAATCCAGCAGAGAAAAATAATACAGAGAAAAAATTAATGCTTTAAGTTTACAATGTTCTCGCATCTGTTGCCTCAGTTAATCCTCACCAGAAGCCCGTGAGGCAGGGAGGGCAAGCATAATTATGGTTATTTCTCCCACTGAGGATTAAAGCTCAGCCAGGGACAAAATTATGCAGGTTTTATCTCCATGATTCAGATCAGAGAGGCAAACTCTGTGGGTTCTTTGGGAAGCTGGAAGGGAGTAGGTGGAATGAAGAAGTGATCCCCCCGGTATGCTGTCTAAAGAAAGCAGGCTGTGAACTAAATATAATAGGTACTTCTTGGCTCCCACTCTGTACCTACAATTCTGGGTATATCAATCTGTATCAGGACAGAAAACGAATCTTGCATTTTAGAGAGTGACTCTTAAAGTCACTTTCAAGTTCAACAGATCTGTAATTCTGAGTTTTATACATCAGGACAAAGTTTGAGCATTGGCTTGGTATTTCTGACTTGAACCTAAAAGTCGGTGGAATCCGAAGGGTTAATCAAAATGAGAAACTACAACTCCCGGCAGGCCTCGGGGCTGGGTTCCCCCCTCCTTTCTTTTCCGCCAAGACTGGGGGCGACCAAGGACGGTTAGTTATTTGAATAGACCTATAATATCATGAAGCTGTTTAAGTTGAGGAGGGCCGGTCAAGTCATCCAATCGTGTAAAAGATGGGGAAACACCTTAGCCAATCCAAAGGCAGGGGGGCGGGGTCGGGGATGGGGGTGGTGAAAGAAGTTTACTGACTAAGATGGCGACTGAGGCGCGGAGTGAAGGGGAGGTGCCAGCCGGCGAATCTGGCCGGAGGTGAGACAAGCTCTTGGTCCAGCTGCCTTGGAAACGAGGCCGTGGGCTGGTCGTACTGATGCCCTTCCCTCGGGTCACGGTGACCCAGCGGGGCCGGGCTTTGTTCCTTTCTCCCGCGGCGTTTCTCATCTTCGCGCCTGCGGGAGCTGAGGCGCGGTGGTCCGGCCGCGACGCTGGGCTCCAGCTGGGCCCCCGCTTGGTCCTGCTGATGCCCGTTGGGGGACTACCAGCGGCGTTGGCTGCAAACCGACCAGTTGGTGGTGGCAGCGCTGCTTGCCTTTGCCTTGAGACTCATGTTGATGGTGAGGAAACTCAAGCCCAGAGCTGTTAAGCGAATTTCCTAACGTCTAACAGCGCAGAGAGAGAACGCTGTCAGTCAGTACTTTTTAATCTCTTCCGAGGCAGTTTGTGTTGTTTAAGTCGGAGCACAGATTTGAGTGTCAGTTGGAAATGGGTTTGAGTCCTTGGGCCAGTTAAACATTTAAAAAATTTTATTGTAGTAAAAACACTTAACATGAGATCTACCCTGTTGGTACAATTTTAAGAGTACAATAAGTACTGTTGACTATAGGTACAGTGTTGTACACCAGATTTCAAGAGCTTGTTCATTTTGCTTAACTGGAACTTTATGCCTGTTAATTAGTAACTCCCCATTCCTCCTCTTCCAGCTGCTGGCAACCCCCATTCCACTCTTTAGTTCTGTGAATTTGATTATTTTAGATACCTCATGTAAGTGAATACCTCATATAAGTGGAATCACTTGTCTTTCTGCAACTGTCGTATTTCAGTTAGCATAATGTCCTCAGGGTTCATCCATGTTGTCACATATTGCAGAATTTTCTTTTTTAAAGGCGAGTAGTATTCCATTCTATGTGTATACTACATTTTGCTTGTCTGTTTGTATGTTCATGGACATTTAGGTTGTTTCCACATCTTGGCTGTTGTTAATCATGCCTCAGTGAACGTGAGAGTGCTAATAATTCTTTGAGATCTTGATTTCAGCGATTTTGGATAAATACACAGAAGTGAGATTGCTGGATCATATGGTAATTCTAGTTTTAATTTTTTTGAGGAACCTCCATACTATTTGCTATACCACTGCCCTATTTTGCTTTCCTACCAACAGTATACAAATGTTCCAATTTCTCCCCATCCTCACCAACACTTGTCTTTTGTTCTTGTTTTTATTGCGGCATGCGGGTGCTCTAGGTGTGGCGCGCGGGCTCAGTAGTTGCCGCACGTGGGTTTAGTTGCCCCGTAGCATGTGGGATCTTAGTTCCCCAACCAGGGATTGAACCCGCGTCCCCTGCATTGGAAGGCGGATTCTTAACCACTGGACCACCAGGGAAGTCCCAACATGATTTTATATAGAGAAAACCCGTAAGACACTAACAAAAAAACTGTTAGAAATAAACAAGTTTAAATTGCAGGACACAAAATCAACCTACAAAAATCAGTTGTGTTTCTATACAGATAGAATGAACTATCTGTAAAGTATATTAGGAAAAGAATCATATTTACAGTAGCACCAAAAAGAATAAAATACTTGGGCCAATTTTTTTTTTTTTTTTTTCCCTGTACGCGGGCCTCTCACTGTTGTGGACTCTCTCGTTGCGGAGCACAGGCTCCGGACGCGCAGGCTCAGCGGCCATGGCTCACAGGCCCAGCCGCTCTGCGGCATGTGGGATCTTCCTGGACCAGGGCACGAACCCGTGTCCCCTGCATCGGCAGGTGGACTCTCAACTACTGCGCCACCAGGGAAGCCCTGGGCCAATTTTTAAACTTCTCTCAGCTTCAGTTTCTTCATCTGTAAATGGACATAATGATGTCTATTCCAGAGAATGTCAGAATTAAATCAGACAATCCTTTTAAAGCTCTTAGCGTTGAGCCTAGTAGATAATAACCACTCCATACGTAATACGTTTTCTTTCTCCTAGTAGAATAATTAAAGACCAGATCAGAGGGATCTGCAGTTTAGGAAATCATTACTTTATTTTTAGAGTGTTTTCTCCTAAGCAGGCACACTGAAATTTAGCTTTTCCTAGAAAGAATTTCCAGGTGGTCTTACCCCAGCTTTGAGACCTCAGTTGTCTTAATTGAGTAAATGTATATTAGAATTCAGTAGAGTGAGCTTATTTACATTGCCCTGGTGCTTTGGCTTTGTGTCTGTTGGTGCTGTTTATACTGAATAGGAGATTCCAAATCTTGGAAAGCTGGGTTTGTGAGTGGGCACTGGAATCCCTCCTTAGCAGAGATGGGAGTGGTTGAATGCGTTATTTACTATTTTATAGGGAAGAGGTTTTTCCTCTTGGAGCTGCCTATAAATGGTTGATCGTTTTTTTTTGCCCAGAAACCATAGAGGGGGGTTGATAAATTTGATTAGATCATCCTTCAGCCTGCTCTCAAATCTTGAATTGTGATGAAAATCTGAAGACAAAATACCTTTCTGTAGTGGGAACTGTTTGAATTTCTTTAAAGGAAGTTGCTGTTTGAATTTAAATTTTGGGCTATAGTATTAGTTACATGATCAGTAGATATTCCCAGAATCTTATCTGAACCTGAAACTGTTCATATTGTAAAAGAGAAGTTGAGTTTTCTAAAACTTTTTAGGGCGAGACACGTACATTTTTATTACGAATTCCCAACAGTTAGCTTTGTCTAGGTGGTCAATAATGAATGAATAATAGTTTTTGTCATTTTTAAGATATAAAATATTACCTTGTGGTGATAAATGCCATGCAAATTATTTTATGTTCTGCAGATATTAACCTTTCTAATATTCTGTTGGTGGTGTGGCCCCTTGTATTCCATAAAGAAGAGGAAAGAGTCTGATTTGCACAGATCAACACATATTTGCATGTTGGAGAATATATGATCGTCTGTTCAGAACTGTCTAGCTTTCTATTTCTATTTCTTCATTATTATTTTAAGCCTGCACCTAATAATAAGGAGAATCCACAAATAGAAGGTGTCTACTCTACCAGTAGTGGTATAAAAATAATAGAGACTCTTAAGGGCCAAAGAGAGAAAAAGAAAAAGCTAAAGCAGGAAAAGAAATATAGCCACCTCCCCATGCAATCGGCAGTAGGGAAATACAGCTCAGTACTTTTTGAGTTGAAAAACGACATAAAAAGAAAGTACTAACTATTATTAGATGAAGAGGGGAAATTGATAACAAAGAGTCACAGGCTTTCTAACCTCAATATTCACTGGAAAAAAAGAAACCCACTGTGAACCAGAAAAAGCAAACGGGAACATATAGGGGTGGAGGGAGGCAGAGCAAGCCGCGGAAGTGATAGCACTTGTGAAAAGCTGGAGACAGTTAATAGGCCGGCAGCGTCTAAGTTTTGGAGCCCAAGCCTGCCCATGGAACTTAAGGAGCTTTGGAACAGACTTTGGGATACTTACATCCCATTTTGGAAATGTTTTTGGAGGATAAGGAAGGTGCCTGAAGATGGTGAAAGTGTCCTGTATCCTGCTGATTTACCTACCCCGTAGATTTCCTGAAGTCTTTTTTGTTATATTGTTCTTTCTCTTATAAGACAGCAGTGTGGTCCTTTGAGAAAAGTGGTAGATAGAATCTATTGATCTTAGGAAAAATTGTTCTCGCTTGTACAAGCGGAAAACATGGTTTAAATGTCTGAATCCAATTTGTTGTGGTTTTTTTTGGCCAACCCTGGAGGCTTGCAGGATCTTAGTTCCTTGACCAGGGATTGAACCTGGCACCATGGCCGTGAGAGTGCCAAGTCCTAACTAACCACTGGACCACCAGGGAACTCCCTGAATCCAGTGTTTTATTTGTACTGTGAAATTCTATGAACGGTAATGAGGAATAGATTCTTCAGGGGTCTTTCTTGAATCTGAATCTTTTTATTTTACATTTTTATCAGTTATCTGGCTTAGAGAGTTTGACCATTATATTTATAGACAAGGCCAGTCTTGGTAGAAGGAGGGGGGGAAGAAGAAAATAGAATTTTAAAGTTAATCTGTATAAACTGGTCAGTGGCCTACCTTTCTTTGCCTCTAACCTTTAGCTGTAGAGTTTGTGAGATTAAACAGTGCAAAAGAGGGAGGTTGCTGGGTGGTTGTGTGGAAGTCCTCAGAGAGTGGCAGTCTTTTTTGTTATTGCAAGTCCAGAAACTATTTTATCCGTTAGATGGGTTTGGGGACTGACTCTATTCAGGCTTACAAGCCATTCGATAAAGGCAATTTAGGTAATTTGCATGAAGAATATAAATGAACTTATTTACAAAACAGAAATAGACTTATAGAGAAAACAAACTTATGGTTACCAAAGGGGAAAGGCAAGGATGGGGGAGAGGGATAAATTAGGAATTTCGGGATTAACAGATACACACTACTATATATAAAATAGATAACCAACAAGGACCTACTGTATAGCACAGGGAACTATCTTCAATATCTTCTAATAACCTATAATGGAAAAGAATCTGAAAAAGAGTATATATACATATATATGTATATATATGGCTAAATCACTTTGCTGTACACCTGAAACATTGTAAATCAAGTATACTTCAATAAAAAAAAAAAGAATATACCTGATATGTATGTCAGGTTTTCCCATTTCATCCTTGAAAGAGACACATTACAGCTGATTGATTAGATTATTGCTTTCTCCTTTTTTTTTAAATTTTATTTTTGGCTGCATTGGTCTTCGTTGCTGTGCATGGGCTTTCTCTAGTTGCAGTGAGCGGGGGCTATGCTTCATTGTGGTGCATGGGCTTCTCATTGCAGTGGCTTCTCTTGTTGTGGAGCACGGGGTCTAGGTGCACAGTAGTTGTGGCACGTGGGCTCAGTAGTTGTGGTGCACGAGCTTCAGTAGTTGTGGCGCACGGGCTCTAGGGTGCAGGCTCAGTAGTTGTGGCGCATGGGCTTCGTTGCTTCGTGGCATGTGGGATTTTCCCAGACTAGTACTCTTACCCGTGTCCCCTGCATTGGCAGGTGGATTCTTAACCACTGAGCCATCAGGGAAGTCCCTCCCTTTTTTTTTTTTTCAAATCAGCACTTATCAGTACTTTCTTCCTGAAGATACTGTCTGGCTACCTGGAGTGAACCCTTTTAATTACGTTTTATTAAACATCTTTTAGAATGGGCTGTTTCTAGAAATGCCAGAGCCCATCTATTTTGTGCTGATGTTTTGCTAGTTTTTACCTGCTATATCAGTCAGGGTTCAGCTAGGACACAGAAACTATACAGTAATTGAATAAAGAAAGTTTAGTATAAAGAATTATTGATTATAACGGGATTGGAGTAACAAGGGATTGGCTAATAAGAAGTAAAGAGCTCTCTAAACAATATACAAATGGGAGAAATCAGAATCAGCTGTGTATACCAAGTCGTCATGTTGTACACTTTAAATATCTTATAACTTTGTCTGCCAATTATAGCTTGATAAAGCTGAAAAAAAGAAAAGAATCCACTGTTATCCACAGGGCTGAGATAGAATGTACTAAGAAGAGGCACCCTAGGGCAGAGATCCCACCTTATTGGAGAAGGCATGGCTGTGGCTCACAGAATGGCAGAGAAGTTGCTGTGGTGGAAGTTGTTGGAAATTCACCTTATGGAACCTGCCAGAACACTTTAGGACACTGGGGAAAGCTGTTAATAGGGAGGTGTCATGCGGGGAAGTAACTGGCTTGTGGGTGCTGCTGGCTGCTGTAAACTGGAGTCTATCAGTGGAGAAGCTGTGCATGCTGCAGGAGCTTGCCTAGACGAGCAGCCTGGAACCGGAAAGGGAAAGGCCCTGCCTCCTACACTGTCTCTGCAGTGTTCTTTATTCATAATGCTTAACGTTGTGCCAGCTGGAAAAGGAAAACTTAAAAGTCTCTGGCTCCATTTTTGCAGAGTAGGCAATGATGGGTGAGAGGCAATAAATTGATAACTGGCACATGGAGAATCATCTTATCTCCAAGTTCCTAGCTTCCCTTTGCTTCAACACTACGTAAGTCTATTCTATAGAAAAGTATGAGGTGGTGTGTAGGATCTGAATGAATGAGGAGGGACAGAAACAAGTCAGAGGACAAGAAGGTGATTGGTGCTTAAATTTGCTCAGACAAACTTATGTGTGTAATCTTGTAAAGGTCTATATGCATTCCAAATGGAATGACAGTTTTCTGGAATAAAGAGCCTGAAGCAAGACTGTTAAACAATAGTTATTAGGTTAAATATAATTTATCTGATTTTATTTTTTTGAGCCAGGCTGATGTCTAAGATATATAGTATTACCTTATTGGTCTTTGTAATTTCAAACATGCAAAGATTCCAGCAGGTACGTTGTTTATTGATACTTTTCCCTCAGTTAAAGCAGTACGTGCCTTTGAGCAAGCTACTTTAACTTTTCATATCTTTTTACTTGGGGTTACTGGCATGTAGTTATATGAGGTTTTAGAAATTTGTGTTTGTAATGATGGGAAATATATATAATTTTAAAAGAGTTACTACATTTCTGCCAAGGTCTAACGTACAGTAATGTTTTTTTGGTCTAGTTCTAGGATTGGGTATTGCACATGGATCTTTTGCACCAGAGTAGCTTCCAGTTGTAATTATCAGTTGGAGTAATACCCTCTTTTCCAGAATTTAGCTCTAAATTTGGCATAACAGCATTAAGTTTGGAAGTTTTATGTTTTTTTTGGTTTTTTTTTTAAAGAATCCGAGTAACGTGGAAGAGTGAAAATAGCTGAAATGAGTTCAGTTGAAGAACCAAAGGTTGCATGCTATGTGCTGTGATTTGGCTGAAAAGAAGTTCCAATTTGTACAAAAAAACAGGACTGGCTTGTGAAAAACTAGGAAGCATTGGAAAAATGGTGTGGAAGGGAGAAGTGCAAGGGAAAAGACAAAAATTAAAAAAGGAAAATATGAAGAAGAGAGGGTGACTTAATAGTAGAGGCTGCCAGCCACGGCCGCAGGGGCAGACTTTGGAGGCAGCGGTGATGAAGCCTGCAAGACTGATCTTGGAGAACTGAGGCTCCAGAGGAGGAGGAGGGAGGCAGAGTACTCAAGAAGCCCGCTCTGTCCTCTGGAGGTGGAGGCACGGAAAGGAGGGCTCGTACTGTGGGCAGACACTCTTACACATCTCTGTGTGTTAGGGCTCTTTCAGGCATACGTGACAGAAACAGACTAGCTTAAGCACAAAGAGACACTGCTTAGCTCAGGAAACAAAAGTCCAGGGCGTAGATCAAGCACAGCTCAATCTGTATTGAAGATCTCAAATCTCAATGTCCCAGGCATCTGCTTTTTACTCTCTTAGATCTGATCTCTGTATTTGCTTTATAAAAGGGCAGGTTCTTCACAAAAAGGTGGCAGAAATGGACCACCAACAGCTTCAATCTTCCATCTGGTTAGCAATCTTAGCATCTAGCAAGAGTCTTGGAATTGAGTCTTTTTGTCCTGGTTTGACTTGCGGGCCTTTGTCTGAATCAGTGAGGAGGATAAAATGTTCCGATGATGTGAGCTTGGGTCATATGCTCACACTGGTGGCCAGGGAGTAGGGTCAGCCCACCAAACTACATAAATTAAAGGATCGGAAGAGGTTGTTGCTCAAGGGGAAACGGGAAAACAGATGTGGGAAGCTCAAACGGCAGTTGTCCACTACACCCATCTTCATAACTCCCCTGTGCACCCTCCTTTGCTTCAAGTTTCGTTTTGAAAAGGGCTTGCCACTAATGTATGGAGAAAGCATTTTATGTTTCCTAAAAACCTACCAAATAAAAAACCAAACAAAAAAGCCCTTTAATTAAGTACTACCTATCTTTTTTTTTTTTTTCCTCCACTGTCAAACCCTTCTCATCTTTAAGACGTACCTCAAATTTCAACTCTTGTATAAGGGTGAAAAATTCTCTCCTAACTCTGAACTCTTAGAGCTTTCATTGACTGTACCATGCATGTGGCAGTTAATGATCTTGTATCATCTTTTGTGTTACAGTCTTTAGCCACTACTTAAAATCTTGTAGGAAAACCATTGTTCTTTTCTGTAGTTAAGTATAAAACTATAGTGATGGGTAAAAAAAGAGTGAGTTTGTCAGAAGCTTACAAGTTTTGTGATTTACCTTATAAATAATTATTTAAATATGGAGTGCGTTAATGACAGTACATTTATAATGGGAAATGTGTTAGTATCAAACTGTAATGCTGTATAAAGCCATAGCTTTTAAGATAATCAGATGAAAACATAAATAACAATATCAGTTATGAAATTAAATACAGATGATTTGTCAAGCTGAACTATTACCTGAAAGCTAGACACCAGTTTTTTGTTATTGCAAGAATGAAACAGTTAGAATCACAGAAAAATTCAGTTTCCTGCCAGCTGAGTTTTATTATGCTGTAGTATTTATTAACCCTTAAGTTTTAGAAAAATTAATATGTAATTAAAATATTGTGTATACTCAAAAGTATGAAAATGAGATGCTTCCTTTAAAGGTATATAGATTAGGCATATAAGTTTAATTAAGTTTGGGCCTTATTTCTTTTGCTTACTGACCAGGGTATATTACATAGCATAAAACAAATTTCTTGGGACTCAGTAAGATTACAAAGTACGATAATGATCTGAGCCAAGCTATAACAGATAAACTTTCCCCACTTCAACAGAAAATATTGTCCAACATACCATGTAAAGCTACATCTATTTCAAAAATGTTCCTGATTATATGATCCTAATTTTCTTTTTTTGCTCCATTCATTTTTCACCATAGAAAATTAAAATGATTTGGTTGATCTTTGTCCAAGTTTCTGAAATGTGTTACAATAAAGAAGTAAAACATTATTTGACATGCTTTAAAATAATGTTATCCGTTTAGAGATAAAGGTGTCTCAGTTGGGTTCTATCAGTATCAATGAAAAGAGAAAAAAAATTCATGAATGAAATATAGAAATCACGTGGTTCTTAATATTAAATTTGTAATTGCATGCCCTATGACAGCTACAATTGCTACATGTGTTTTAATTGTACCTTTGGGGAGGGGGGAACCTCATTAATTTAGGAATTGTAACTAAAGAATGACATTGGGATTACATAATGAAGGTCTTCACTTGTTTTATTATTTTTTATTTTTTTTAATTTATTTATTTGTTTTTGGCTGCTTTGGGTCTTCATTGCTGCGCGCAGGCTTTCTCTAGTTGCGGCGAGCGGGGGCCACTCTTTGTTGCGGTGCGCAGGCTTCTCATTGCAATGGCTTCCCTTGCTGTGGAGCACGGGCTCTAGGCACCTGGGCTTCAGTGGTTGCGGCACGTGGGCTTCAGCAGTTGTGTCTCATGGGCTCCAGAGCGCAGACTTAGTAGCTGTGGCGCACGGGCGTAGCTGCTCCGCGGCATGTGGGATCTTCCTGGCCCAAGGCCCGAACCCATGTCCCCTGAATTGGTAGGTGGATTCCCAACCACTGTGCCACCAGGGAAGTCCCACTTGTTTTATTTTTATGCTGAACACAATTACAAGGATAAAACCAAGTAAGTAAAAACAATGACACCAAAGAAAAACTCACCAAATAACAGGAAACTAACAAATAGGGGAAGATGAGAAACCAAGAAAGTGTACAGGAATATCATTTAGTAACATTCTTTTTTTTTTTTTTTTTTTTTTTGTGGTACGCGGGCCTCTCACTGCTGTGGCCTCCCCCGTTGCGGAGCACAGGCTCTGGATGTGCAGGCTCAGCGGCCATGGCTCACGGGCCTAGCCGCTTTGCAGCATGTGGGATCTTCCCGGACCGGGGCACGAACCGTGTCCCCTGCATCAGCAGGCAGACTCTCAACCACTGCGCCACCAGGGAAGCCCTAGTAACATTCTTGATGTTATCATCAAATACTTTCTGCTCTCTAAGAAAGTCAAACTTTAATCAGAGAACACTACATGCACTATAATAAGCCCTTTGAAATGTGGCTAGCTTTTGTATTTTTAAGTCTATTTAGCATTTTTAAGTTCTCTGAATTTTGGAATCCCTACAATCCCTGCATTGCTTGCACTAATAGTTTCTTCACTCAAGTAACAAGGTCTACATTATTTTTTTCTTTTGGTCACGTCATTTTGTGGCTGCTGTCCTTGGGACCAAGCTCTCCTTAATTAGATCTGCCGTTCAATCTGCTTCATTTGTTAGGATGACCCTAAGCAAGAGATCAATCATCTTTCAATCCGTGTTTTTCATCGAATAAACATGGCTTTTAAATATTAAAAATAAGTACACCAATGTGAAACATACAGTTATGTCATTGTGTTAAACTTTCATTGAAAATTTGAACCCAGGGTATGTATATTAAGATTGTACAGAGGGGGGCTTCCCTGGTGGCGCAGTGGTTAAGAATCCACCTGCCAATGCAGGGCACATGAGTTCGAGCCCTGGTCCGGGAAGATCCCACATGCTGCAGAGCAACTAAGCCCGTGTGCCACAACTACTGAGCCTGCGTTCTGGAACCCGTGAGCCACAACTACTGAGCCCGTGTGCCACAACTACTGAAGTCCACGTGCCTAGAGCCTGTGCTCTGCAACAAGAGAAGCCACTGCAATGAGAAGCCCGCGCACTGCAACGAAGAGTAGCCCCCACTCGCTGCAACTAGAGAAAGACCGCACACAGCAACAAAGACCCAACACAGACAAAAATAAATAAATTAAAAAAAAAAAGATTGTACAGAGGGGCTTCCCTGGTGGTGCAGTGGTTAGGAATCTGCCTGCCAATGCAGGGGACATGGGTTCAATCCCTGGTCCAGGAAGATCCCAATGCTGTGGAGCAACTAAGCCCGTGCACCACAACTACTGAGCCTGCGCTTTGGAACCCGCAAGCCACAACTACTGAAGCCTGTGCACCTAGAGCCTGTGCTCTGCAACAAGGGAAGCCACCGCAATGAGAGGCCTGCGCACCACAGCTAGTGAAAGCCTGCACTCAGCAAAAAAAAAAAAAGATTGTACAGAGGATAAAGCCTAAATTTATTAAAGCATAAATATTTTAGCTGACACAATAGATTCTTTTTAGGTGTTAAGAAATAAAAGTGTTGAAAAGAAATTTGAATATTTAAATTGTAAAAATTTCATTTCAAAAGTATTAATATACTTCATGCACTGTAAAATCTCATATATTAGAATCTGTCTTTTCAATATCTCATCATCTCAACAGTTGGTGTCACTCACAGTGCTGAGTGGGAAAGCGTATTGTATTGTGTTTCCCCAAAGTGGTGGTTGCTTAAGATTTACTACAGTGAAAAAAGTCTCATACTTGCTTCCAGTTTCAAAGGAGTTTTAGCAAAATGCCCAAGATCTCTTTAAAATAATGACACTTAAAAGACTAACATTTAGGTGCAAATGCAATAAAAGAAAAATTGTTCACAACCCAATGTTTTTTTTTTTTTTGCGGTACGCGGGCCTCTCACTGTTGTGGCCTCTTCCTGTTGCAGAGCACAGGCTCCGGACGCGCAGGCTCAGCAGCCATGGCTCATGGGCCCAGCCGCTCCGCAGCATGTGGGATCTTCCCAGACCAGGGCACGAACCCGTGTCCCCTGCATCGGCAGGCGGACTCTCAACCACTGCGCCACCAGGGAAGCCCCGCAACCCAATTTTTAAAGTCATCTCATGGGGTCTTCTGGGTGCCCATGTGCTAATTGCACCTGTAATTGACCACTTGTATTTTTGAAAACAGACATAGTGGAAAAAACATAGTATCTTGTAGTGTTTAGTGAATTTTAAGCTTCTGGATGCCAGAGACTTAGTTTAGTTTCTTGTTCCTGTACCTTACAATTTCTTAAAATTATAAAGCACTCAGTAGATCACGGTTAGTTTGAATTTAAATGACATGTGAGTGGCTTTGATTTCTTGTTTGGCTAACATGTGCCTCAGAAAAGCAATTCACCTTCTTATGATGGTTGATGAAGAGACTTACGATTAGTTTCGTAGAATACTGACTAAGAGATTAAAGCTCTTAAAAAATTTCAATATGTGAAGTTATATAGATATGAACAAGTCATATGCCAGAGCAAAAGCATTAGCTGTCTCTTGGATAGTATTAATATCACTCTGGACTTTGGAACAAGTGGATTTAGAAGTAGTCTTTTGGAACCTAATCTGACCCTAGGTAGAAATACTTTGGTTTTAATTGCTTGAGGCTCATGGCATTTAAAGTCTGTAGGAAAAGATAGTCTCCTGAAGCTTTGACTATACTTTTTTGAGGGGTAAACAGCTTTAAGATAATGATACGAGAGACACTGTGCTGTCAGTGAAGATTCCTATAGAACTTTCTCCAAATGAATAGGGAATTTTGCTGTTACTTTTCTAATACAAGTAAACTTTCTTCCAAAGAAAGGGGGAGAAAAAGTAACGGAGGTGGCAGCAACAGAATTAATATTAATTCTTGTGACACCCAAAGGGATAAAAATTGACAAGTTAAATATATGTTAATAAACTTGTGTTATTGGTGCTCGTAGGAAGAATAATTAGCCTTCTTGACTGAGAAGTTTTCATCGTCATTTCATAGGGCAAAATCTTGATCACATTTCCAGAATGTTTAGGTTAAGAGGGTAAGCAATCAGGAATTCCTTCATCTGCCACTTTAATTCAGATCAAGTTGCTCTAGTAGTCTGAAATTAGTTCAAGTTGGGATCAAATAAATATAGGGGCCAAATATATATATATATATTTTAAATTTATTTATTTGTTTTTATTTTTGTCTGTGTTGGGTCTTTGTTGCTATGCGCGGGCTTTCTCTAGTTGCGGGGAGCGGGGGCTACTCTTTGTTGCAGTGCCTGGGGCTCCTCATTATCATGGCTTCTCATTGCGGAGCACGGGCTCTAGGCGCGCAGGCTCAGTAGTTGTGGCTCGTGGGCTCTAGAGTGCAGGCTCAGGAGTTGTGGTGCACGGGCTTAGTTGCTCCTCGGCATGTGGGATCTTCCTGAGCCAGGGCTCGAACCCATGTCCCCTGCATTGGCAGGCAGATTCTTAACCACTGTGCTGCCAGGGAAGCCCCAAATATATTTTTGTAGATGATTGGAGTCTAAATTAGTGATAAGAGGTCCATATTACAAAACCTTGGACAGCTACTCTTAAGGGCAGATCTTGGGATGTAAGTGTTTCAAAATTTTTGTTTAAGAAATTGTATATTATTTCCTGAAAAACTGTGGTACTACTTATCAACTTTAAACTGTTTCTGTTATAAAAACCCTGCCAGCTTGGACACACGGGACCTACTTTTATCCTTTCTTTTTATGTACAACTTTCATAATACCAGTTTAACTTTGGCATGTAGAAAAAGGGAAGAATAATAGCCTCTTCTTTAATACTTGTATTCATATCTAACAGCTTTCCAATAAAGTGACACATTTAAAGCCATGTTTCAGAGCCAGAGATTGAAAAAGTAGTAAGAGAGTGCATACTTCTCTCAGGGTGGTAAGTCAGGTTTAGACAACTTTAAATATAGCTCATATTTTGATAGATGTTGCCAAGATTGTGGTTCTTGGAGAACAAATCAAGTTAAGCAATTCACTAGGGAGGAAACATTTAGTTTTGTGGGTATGGAGTTTTGGTAGTAGTCAGCCAAAAGATACATCTGCAGGATACAGGTTTTGTTTTTTTCTCCCACTTCCTTGAATTTTGCAGATTCATGGGTTCAACATGCCTCAAAAGCACCTGCATTTCATTTTTATGTAATTGATTTTTCAGCTGTGAATTTTGTTTCCAGTCCTTTCACTAAGCATATCACCTTACATGTAGAGTTCCATCTAGTGGTAAAAGTAATCATTGCAGACTATAGGTAATAAAAAATACCCTGTTTGAGGGGTAGGTCTTGCCTCTATTACTCTTTGGGATAGTTGCCTAGTATATACATTTAAATACTGGAGTCCTTGCTATTTCTGTATGCCTGTATACTTAACTACTAATTCGCCTGGTTCTAGACATTTATGCAAAAACCTTTATGATGAGGAAATTAACCTTTAGTATATACTGTACTTAGATTTTCTGTGATATTTACATCAAGTTGTAGCAAGACTTAGGTCAAAAATACTTGGTTTCTTAAAAAAATTTGTCATCAAGGATGTTGGTTATATATACAAGTAATAATATAATCAGTACTCTTTCTAACACCCAGCTTCAACAAATGTTAACATTTTCCAGATTTACCTCAAATGAACCACTCCCCTTTCCCCCAGCTGAATACTTTATCACAAAAACAGCGCTAACACCCTAGAAACTCCCCTTATGCCCTCTGGCCTCCTCATAATCACTAACCCCCAAAGGTAACCATTATCCTGAATGGTAAATACATCTTTGCTTCTCTTTACAATTTTGCTACTTAAGCAAGTACAGATCTTCCTTGATTTATGATGGAGTCGAAAATGCATTTAGTACACCTAACCTACTGAACATGATAGCTTAGCCTAGCCTACCTTAAACATGCTCAGACCACTTACATTAGCCTATAATTGGTCAGAATCATTTAACACAAAGCCTATTTTGTAATAAAGTGTTGAATATCTCATGTAGTTTATTGACTATTCTACTGAAAGTGAAAAAACAATGGTTGTATGGGTACAGGATGGTTGCTGTCCAGCATCACGAAAGAGTATTGTACTACATATTGCTAGCCTGGGAAAAGGTCAAAATTCAAAATTGAAGTACAGTTTCTACTGAATGCATATTGCTTTCATACCATCATAAAGTTGCAAAATCGTAAGTTGAACCATTGTAAGTTGGAGACTGTATCTCTAAACACTGTATTTTTCGTCTTTTTTTTTTTTTTTTTTTGCGGTACGCGGGCCTCTCACGGTTGTGGCCTCTCCCGTTGCGGAGCACAGGCTCCGGACACGCAGGCTCAGCGGCCATGGCTCACGGGCCTAGCCGCTCCGCGGCATGTGGGATCTTCCCGGACCGGGGCACAAACCCGTGTCCTCTGCATCGGCAGGCGGACTCTCAACCACTGCGCACCAGGGAAGCCCTATTTTTTGTCTTTTAAAAAATAATTTATTTATTTATTTTTGGCTGTGTTGGGTTTTCGTTGCTGCGTGCAGGCTTTTCTCTAGTTGTGGCGAGTGGGAGCTACTCTTCGTTGCGGTGCTTCTCATTGCGGTGGTTTCTCTTGTTGCGGAGCATGGGCTCTAGGCGTGCAGGCTTCAGTAGTTGTGGCCCACGAGCTTAGTTACTCCACTGCATGTGGGATCTTCCCGGACCAGGGCTCGAACCCGTGTCCCCTACATTGGCAGGCGGATTCTTAGCCACTGCGCCACCAGGGAAGCCCTGTCATTGTTCTTTAATTTGCAGTTCCTTGGTGTCTAATGATATTGAGTAGCTTTTTAAATGAGATTTTACGGAAATCTCATGCTTGTTTTTCTATTAGGCTATTTATTTTTTCTTATTGATTAATACGAAGTCTACATATATTCAAGATATGAGCCATTTTTTTGCTGTATGTATCGTAGATATATTTTCCCACTCTGTGCCTGTCATTTTCACTTTCTTGATGGTGTCTTTTGATAAACACAAGTTCTCATTTTAATGAAGTCAATTGTATTGATCTTTTTCTTTTTGGTTAACATTTTTTATGTGTTATTTAAAAATTATTTCCCCACCCTGAGTTCAATAATATATTCTTCTATATTACATTCTAGTAGGCTTATTGTTTTGTTGTTCACCTTTAGATCTATAATTCACCTGGAATTGACCTTGTGTATAGTGACATAGGTGTCAATTTTCATTTTTTCCCCCTATAGATGTCCATGTGTCCCCGCACCATTTCGTGAAAAAGTCATTCATTCCCCGTTGATTTGCAGTGCCACCTTATCCTGAATCCAGTAAAGAAGAAAGGAAGTAATAAAGATAAGAGCAGAAATTAGTGAAATAAACAACAAACATGTAATAGAGGAGTTCAGTAAAACCAAAAGCTGGAACCTTGACAAAGCTAATAAAAATTGCTAAATCTCTAATAAGATTCATAAATTAAAAAAGAGAGAAAACATAAATTACCAATATCGGGAACAAGGAGGAGGACATCACTACAGAACCTGGACACATTAAAAAGTTCCTAAGAGGATATTATGAACAAGTTTATGCCAGTAAAGTTTGAATATTTATGTGAAATAGACAAAACCCTAGACATATCTGGCTTACCAAAATTAATACAAGAAGAAATAGAAAATTTGAATAGTTCTGTAACACAAAATAAATTGAGTATATATAATTAAAAACCTTACAAAGAAAACTCTTAAGTCCAGATGGCTTCATCAGCCAATTCCATCAAACATTTAAAGAAGAAATGACACAAACTTTTTCAGAAAACAGAAAAATAGGACACACTCCCCAACTCACTTTGTAAGGCCAGCACAACCTTGATACAAAACCTAATGAAGACAATATAAGAAAGAACAATTCCACGATAATCTCACTTATGAACATAAATGGAGAAACCTAAACAAACTATTAGCAAACCAAATTCGGTAATATATAAAAATGATAATACATTATTATAATATTGGGTTTATTCTAGAAATGCCCAGCTGGTTTAACATTAATCATTCATTCACTACATAAACAAAATAAAGGAGAAAAATTATATGATTGTCAAAAAATTTTGATGAAATTAAGCACAGACTCATGATAATAAATAAATAACCCTTAGCAAACTAAGAATAAGAAGATATCGCCTGAATTTGATAGTTTATGCCAAAATGATGGGTGGGGAAAGATACCATTTTTAAATTTTCTTTACCCTGATAACTTCTAAAGTTAAGATTCTGTTCATGTTTATTAGTCATTTAGACCCCTCTTCTATGAATTACTTTGTTATATCTTTTGACAAATTTTTTTTCAGTTTATGGCTTGTCTTTTATTATTACTTTTAAAGTTTTACATTTATTTGTTATTTATTTATTTATTATGAATGGGTAGTATGTTCACGAGTCAAAAATCCAGAAAATACAAAAAAGCATACAGTGAAAAGTTTCTCTCCCACTCCTGTTCTTTCATCCAGTTCCTCTCTCCAGAGGCACTGTGACTTCATTTTTTGAGAACTTTGTTTATAATGTTACTTGTTGAACAGACATTTAAAATTTTAATGTAGTTAAATGTTTCAATCTTTTCTTTGTGGATTGTGCATTTTATGTCATGTTTAAGAAGTCTTTTTTCTGCCTCATTAATTTATTCTTTTTAAAGTTTGACTTTTTTGGAAGGGAATCTAAACAAGAATGTATATATGTACATGTATAACTGGTTCACTTTGCTGTACAGCAGAAACTAACACAACATTGTAAAGCAACTATATTCCAATAAAAATTTAAAAAATTGGCTTTTCATATTTGGATCTTTATTCTGTCTGGAATTTATTTTTTGTGTATGACGTGAGGTAGGGATCACCCTTCCTTTTATATTATAAAACTGCTTGTCCTTATACTGTTTATATTGTGTGATTGTTTTGTCTAATACAACTTTCAGTGTGATGGGAGACTGCTCTTGCGTTTCATCTATGTGTTGGCAAATACAATTCACTTGGTCCAGTTTTTAATTTCTGTTTTGTTCCTACTTGCAGATGAGTGCTTAGAGTCCTAATAAGTACTGCCTTTCAGGCCCCATAATGTGCCCTTGTGTCCTCTAACATGTCTGGAATTTGTGTAGGCTGTGATGGGGCAGGGAAAGGAGGGTTTCTTTGTTACAACGAACAAGGAGAAAGCTTTTTTCCTGTCTCTTCGATTTACCAATGCCTCATCAGAAGCTTTCAGCATTTATGTAAGAAATTAATTTTTTTCTTAAACTTGAGCAAACTTAGAGTTTGTTTTAAAATTAGATACTGTAGAGGAGGAAGTTGTTTTTGCTTAAAAATAGTATTTTTCTTTTTCTTTAGCCCTTCTCTTAAGTTCTTGACCATGTTCTGTGATATTCTCAGCTTTGTATTGTGGTACTATGTATTCCTTGGAAAGAGATTAGCGGACTTTGTGATATGGGGATAATTTAAAAACATAACCTACTATATCTGTCTTTTCCATCTCTTATCTTCCATTTTACTTCCTTTTCTTAACCACTTCTCTCCCTTACTTTTTGTTTTACCACATGCTCCACTCAGAAAAAGTGAAGGAGAGGAAAAAAAAAAGAACTAGGTTAAAGAAATTAAAGTGAGACAAAACAAAAGTGAATGATTATGGGAATGAAGGGGAGAAAAAGCAGAAGGGGAAAAGAAACTGAGATTGCTTGTTTGTTACTTGTGTATTAGGACTCCTAAGGTGTCTCTTTCTTGTGTTCCTTGTGAATAGGTAGGGGCAGCCTTGAACTTATTTATTCTCCTACCTATTCTACCTATTTCGGAGGGAGCAGACCGCAAGGTAGAAAGGATTCTGTTGAGAAACGATGTAGTAGGGTTTTGTGCCTCCGGCTCCTTTCTACTTGTCTATTTGATCCAGTTTAGTGCCTGAAGGTCAACTGTGATATAAGTTTTGGAATCTCAACTGAGTCTTACTCTGGATATTAGTAAACTAAAGATCTGGAGGTTATATGTATGTATGTGTTTCTACTTTAAGAATATAATGGATGCTATTCATGTACATTTATATGTTAGAATTAATTTGATCTGAATTCTGTTTTTCAGAATTAAAAGGGATGTGACATCCATAAAAGCTTAGATCTGATAAATTATAAGACTCTTTTCGGTGCTAACCCATTTCATGATTTTCTGGCTCTCTCAGTAGAGTAGTAATTTCTCATTGGCAGTGATTATAAGTAATAGTTGTCTATTGACTCATTTCTTGACTGAAATAAGCTGACATTAAAAAGAAAGGCTTTGTCAATGCTTAGGATGAAATTGCTTTTGATTTTATTTGGCTTGTATTATAATCATTTGCCAATGATTATACAGGGAAAATTATACAGGAATTTATACAGGAAAAATAACCTTAGTGTATAAAAAGGTTGAGGAAACAGCATTTTAAGTTCTCTTTCTTTAATGACTTTTTGGCTTGAAAATACACATAATTTTTATGTAAATTCTTGTGTTATCATTTTAGAGAAAAGAAATTTAGTAGCCACCAACTGAAGATTTGGGCTGTTGAATAAAATTATGTAATAACTTTTCAGGGAAGTAGAGATGAACTTTGAAATTTACCCATGCCTTGTTTTCATTATACCATGTTAAAAGTGATCCATGTAGGACTTCCCTGGCGGTGCAGTGGTTAAGACTCCGCACTTCCACTGCAGGGGAGCTAAGATCCCACATGCCATGTGGTGTGGCCAGAAAAAAAAAAGTTCCATGTAGTATTGGCAAAGTGTGTTAAAGATTAGTTATATTTAATGTTTAGAGATATCATTTTTCCTGGAACAGTGCTTTGGTACCTGGGGTGTTGTGGAAACTTTTAAGTTGTGATTGTTTTTATTGTGGGAATGTTTGATTGAGTCAGGTGGATTTCAGCTTTGTCTGACAGATGTGATGACTTGTCCTTTCTGGCTTGTGTTACATTTACTCATTGGTTGTATAATAGATGGCTGTTTATATAATGAAAATTAGAATAAGCCATTAGAGATGATTGATAATGGATACAAACAAGTGGTTATGTGTCTGCTACAAGAGATGGAATAATACAGTTCTTATATGTAACATGTTAAAATTAGAAAACAATAGGGAAGAAAATATTTCTGAGAGTCAGAGGAGCTTTGCTAGAAGTATAGCCCAAATAATTTAGGAGTGGAAAACCAGCTAAGATCAGGGGCCAACAGAACATATCTGCTGAGTATTACTCAGTGATAGAAGAGTAAAATTAGAAGCAAAATACAGAATATTTTTAAGTGCCTTAGAGAGGAAGAACCTGTCTGAGCAAAGTTTGGACTTAGACGATGGGCCAAAGCCATCCAGAATGAAGGATTTTAAAATAAAACCCGTTTCTGAACCTTGGCAAGGCTGAATTAATATCTATTTTATGTACCTGTAAGTGCCTTCCATTCTAGTGAAGGGTTTTTGGTTATGAGGAACAGAATCCAAAGCGCCTGGCTCAGTTGAAGGGGACTGATTATAAGGAAACACCTGCCTGTGTAGGGACCCAGGAACCAAAGAAGCCTAAGGGTAGAGTAAATGTTTTCAAAATGTCTACTATACTGTTTAGATATAGTTTTAGCTCTTCAGTAGTCTCATGCTCACTGTCACATGGTTTCTGTGGCATTTGCGACTAGCCTGTGTTACTGTCAGCAGTTAATCGCTGGATGGAAAATACCATACAGTGCTGGCTATACTCCCAGGAAGGCCTTAATTTAATGACTACCCATTGCTGTGTTGGGGGAACAGCTGCAGGTCTGATGTTTTACAAGAATTTAATGGTAATAGTTTAGGGTTTGACTGTTTTAATAAGGAAAGTGGTCTGTGTGACTGCCAGTTCTAATATACTTTTAGACTCAGGAGGCTGTAAGGATCTCTATCTTCTTGCAGTGAATGCCTAAAATTAAGAGGCAAATTCAGGTCATATCATAGAGGCTATTTGGTGTCTTCTTTAAACTAAAATTCTAAGTATCTAGGTGGATATAACCTAAACAGCAACAAGCCCAAATTGTCTTCTTTTATGCAGTCAGCAGATTGGGGATTAGGTTTTCAAAAGACCAGTCTGTAGATTAGCCCACAGAAAGAATGAATAATTGTATGGTTGAGAGGGAATGCGAAACCCATATTAAAAATTATCCCCCCAAAGATTCTTCTGTTTCATGTTTTCAGAGATGCCATCTGCAATTTTGTTATCTGCAATGACTCTTCCCTTCGAAGTCAGCCCATTATCTTCAATCCTGACTTTTTTGTGGAGAAACTCCGACATGAGAAACCTGAGGTGTTCACCGAGTTGGTGGTCAGCAATATCACAAGGCTCATCGACTTGCCTGGAACTGAGTTGGCTCAGCTGATGGGAGAAGTGGACCTTAAGTTGCCTGGTGGGGCCGGCCCGGCATCAGGATTCTTCCGGTCTCTAATGTCTCTCAAGCGAAAGGGTAGGAGATGTATCTGTGAAGGGGGCAGGTCTCAGCTGCTCCCTGGGCTTCATTCTGAACATCTGCATGTTCATGGAGGAGTTTCTATTATTATAAAGCACTTTTTGTCATTTTTCATTTACATGAGTAGTAAAACCTTAAGTAATATTAATAAAAATTATAAAAACGGTCTAGATAAATTAAAGCATATATATCAGTCCCCAAGACATAACATGATTAGTTTAGGTAGTTATCAGGGGCACCTTGATTTTCATGCCCTATTAATACTATACTAAAATAATATTAAAGATACAAAGTTTCACAGCTGGTGAGTACAGTAAAGAAAGTTTGAACATTTTTTTATTGCAGTAGTTCTCAAATGTTTTCATTCCATGGAATGCTTTGATAAGGCAAATACCTATGAATCACCCAAAAAAAGCCTTCTCAGAAATAAGTTATTAGTGATATATATAATAAATTATGACTATTAACACTGCTTTTGATAAGATGTTAAAGAGGTACTATTTTGTTTTTTAATTTTTTTTAATTAATTTATTTTTTAAAATAAATTTATTTATTTATTTTTTATTTTTGGCTGTGTTGGGTCTTCGTTGCTGTGCACTGGCTTTCTCTAGTTGCGGTGACCGGGGGCTACTCTTTGTTGCGGTGCGCAGGCTTCTCATTGCGGTGGCTTTTCTTGTTGCGGAGCACGGGCTCTAGGCACGCAGACTTCAGTAGTTGTGGCACGTGGGCTCAGTAGTTGTGGCTCGCGGGCTCTAGAGCTCAGGCTTAGAGTTGTGGCACACGGGCTTAGTTGCTCCACGGCATGTGGGATCTTCCTGGGCCAGGGCTCGAACCCATGTCCCTTGCATTGGCAGGCAGATTCTTAACCACTGAGCCACCAAGGAAGCCCCTGTTTTTTTAAATATTAGGAAATCCTGAGGGCAGCAAAAAAAGTTTAAACATTATAACAGATCAGACCCTATACCAACTCTAGTGGATAATCTATCATGCTCTGACAATCATGGGTCTAAGTTCTATTTTTTGTTTGTTTTTAAATTACATATCAATATTCTAGGTATTGTTACTTAAATAAGAAGATGGTCTTTGCCTTCAAGGAACCTACCATCTAAGATTAAACTCGCAGAGAGTTGATTGAGAGTTTTCTGATTACATTTTCTGGTACACTTCCAACTTTAAGGTTTTTGTTTACTGACCCTGTGAAAATACTTGCTAAACTGTAACATAATATACTTAAGGGGTATGTTGCTTTTAAGTATGCTGATTTTGTACTATTTGTGGAAAATATAGCTTTGTTCTATTGTATGGTTTTTTTCAGAAAAAGGAGTAATATTTGGATCCCCACTGACAGAGGAAGGCATTGCCCGTATATACCAACTGATTGAATATCTACACAAAAGTAAGACTACTTGAAATTTTGTCATTCTTTGTTAATGAAGAATTGTCAGTTTTCTACTGGGAGCTAACATCCTTGAGTTAGCAATTGTTAGGTGACAATTAACCATCAACAAAGACACTAATCAATGATAATTTCAGGTGGTATGTTTCTAAATATATTTCCTTTTAAATTTCATCTCATGTATTGATTTCTTTTATACTCTTAAAGATATATATACATTAGATAGTGTCTATGAAATCACAATTTCCCCTTGACTGAAAGAGACATTTCTTCTGTAAAAATACGTTGCTCAAAAAAAAAAAAAAAAAAAAAAAATACGTTGCTCCTTTATAACATTTACTCCAGGGAGCATAATTTATTGCCAAAGATGCTTTTCATCTCTAGAATTCTCTGATTAAAATATACTCTTCACTTAATTCCTTTTTCATTTTTTTAGTAGTCATACTGGTTATTTCATTGCTCTAAGTGTTTGGCAGAGCTGAGTGTATATGAAATGTGTGGCTTTATGTGATGTCTTGATAAATTTGACACTAACACTTATTTATGTCTTATTCTATATGGGACATTGTGCTAGGAGCTAGAGCAGAGGTTGCAAACTGACAGCCTAAGAGTTTAAGTCATCTATATTCATATTTTGTTTGTTTGGCAAAGGATTAAATTAAAAATAAAATAACTTATCAGTCTTTTAAAATGGAAACAGTCCAGGTTTTCAACTTCTTTGGATAATAGGAAATAATAGGAAGATCTAGCATCCTTGGGCCCTGTTGCCACTTGGACACAGTCAGCTGGAGCACAGGTAGGTGCTCCTCAGTTTGTTAGGGTTCCTGTTCATTCATTTACTGTTACCAGCCTGGCCTTGTAGGCATTTGAACTTGGACCCCTGAATTAGGGGGTTATACAAAGAAATATGGACCTAAGCTAAAAACATAACTCTCATGCTTCTTCCAGGTCAAACCAAAACAATATGTCTCATCTTTTTTATCCCCTTAGATTAGCTTAAAATATAGGTGGGAGGGAAGAATCGTTTAGTTGGGATGACCCTGAGCTTCTGGGAATCTCTTAGACTGAAAGGTGATCTGATAGGTTAGAGTTTTAATTCCTGGGGCAGCACAGAGACTCTAGATTCATTTTAGGCTGGGAAACTGTTTTACAGGAGCAATGAACCCCCACAGATGAACTCGGCCCCTCCAGCAAAGTCTGAGATGACCCACGGGAAGGGGCCTTCAGGGAGATTTGGCTTTCTTCCAACTTATTTTTCAAGCCCATTCTGACTATTAAGGTTAAATTCAGGGAGTGAGGAGGGATAAATTAGGAGTTTGGGATTAACAATATACACACTACTATATATAAAATAGATAACCAACAAGGACCTACTGTATAGCACAGGGAACTATACCCAATATCTTGTAATAACCTATAATGGAAAGAATCTAAAAAAGAATATATATATATATCTATATCTTACTTTGCTGTACACCTAAAACTAACACAACACTGTAAATCAACTATATTTCAACAGAAAATTTAAAAAAAAAAGGTTAAATTCAGTTTCCAGGTGTGCCTCAGGAGGTTCAGTGACTCCTGGGTGGACCACGTCTCAGTCTGGGAGATCTCTGGGTACTCAGGAATGTTCAGATATGTTTCCTCAGGGGCCAGTAGGTTCTAAACTAATCTGGGAAGAAAGACAGAAACGTCCTTCAAGTTCTTTGTAAAGGGTCTTTCAAGTATAAAGTAGTCTTTTAGATGACTTATTTTAATCATAATTCCTCTTTTTATTTCCTTTTTCATGTCCTCTGTTTCTCTTCCATGCTGAACAGACTTGAGAGTAGAGGGTTTGTTTAGAGTACCAGGGAATAGTGTCCGACAGCAGATTTTAAGGGATGCTCTCAATAATGGAACTGATATCGACTTGGAATCAGGGGAGTTTCACTCAAATGATGTTGCTACCTTGCTGAAGATGTTTCTAGGAGAGTTACCTGAGCCCCTGCTGACACATAAACATTTCCATGCACACCTCAAAATTGCTGGTGAGTATAGGAGGTGAGAAAGAGATGTGAATACATTTCTTTCAATTTAGTAAAGTCATCTGGAATATTCTGTTGTTTGTAACCCACAGCAATGCTTCTGTTAATATTGTTTGACTTCATGATATTTCTGGGCTCTCTGAATACTCATAAGCATTGGCTAGTTATGGTTGATTTGGTCAAAATTTTTTTCTGTGGAATAAACTTCTTTGAAGATAAAGTCTGGATTTTACCTATTTTTGTATTCCTGATGGATCCTAGCATTGTGCTGTGAACATTTTAGTTGCTTAATTAATGTATGCTTTTCACTGGATTGATTGACACACCCAAATCAATTACCCAAATCAGTAGTCACAGTTTTGTATATTTGCCTTAGTTTGAGGCTTTTGCTAAGTATTAATATGCCTCAGTTGAGATCATCTCTACTCTTGGAAATTTGCTTCTTATAAATAATTTTACTTGTTTTCTAAATAGGCAATACATTCACATGAATTAAAATTCAAAAGGTTCAAAGAGTATACAGTGAAAAGCCTCTTTCCCACTCCTGTTCCCAGCACTCAGTTTTTCTTCCCAGAGGGAACCAATGCTATTGATTTCTAATGTATCCTTACAGAGATATTTTAGACACTTACAAACACCTACATATATTCTTTTTCTTTCTTTTTATGTAATGGTAGGGTGTTATACACATGGTTCTGTGGTTTGCTTTTTTCATTTACTGTGTTTTGGAGAATGTTCCATTTTCAGCTCATAAATAGTTTCCTCTTTCTCCTTTGTGCTTGTGTTATTCATTCTTAAATTGCACAGCTGTTATGCTGCAGTAGGCTCTAAGTGCACACAGCATCCACATCCATACTATATTTACTTAGTTTTCTACCCTTGAGTCTTTTACTCTTGCTTCTAATTTTAAGGAAAATAAATAGAAAATTTTTTTCTTTTGAATAATTTTTACTACTTAAAATAAAAACCGAGTTTTGAATTTCTAAAATCTAATAAGATTAGATTTTTTTTTAGCACTTTCAGGAACAGTTTAGATGATACAAATGAGAAAATATTACTAGAATGTTACATAACTTTACAGTTATTTTGGGGGAGAAATAAAGTTGTTGGATATTTGAAAAAGATATGGGAAATATTGATAAGTTCTTTTTATAAGGGTTAACATGAAGAATGCTTGTTCTGTTTGCTTTCCTGTTGAGTTTATTTAGTGCAGTATCTGAAACCGCCCCTCCACCACCCCATGATTCACTGTTCTTTGATATCATACTGAGGTATGGCACAGGTGTATCGTTTGGTACCCCTTGCTGATAACTGGGAGGGATTTTTGTTTTCAATTTCATATTAACAGGGAACAGTTTCTAGAAATATTATCTGCCTTTCCTAAACCTGGAATTATTTTTGAAGTTAAACAGTTTCAACAACACGTTGTTATCATTTTCAGGTCTATATGAATTATACCCAAATGGTTTTCAGTGTCTTTTGAAATTCTGATTATCTAGGGGACTGTTTTTATTGATCACCTGTGTAGCTTGTTAGGGGAGAAACAATGATTCTGACTCCATAAGGAGCTGCCTGGATCATCCTGTTATCAGGGCATAATTCACTCTCATATTTTTTTAGCAGTAAAATATCTTGGTGAGGAAATGTGAAGGGGGTGGCATTATTAAAGATATGTGTGGACATGTTTTCATTTCTCTTGAGTATATACCTAGGAATGGGATTGCTAAGTCATATGGTAACTCTATGTTTAACTTTTTGAGGAACTGCCAGACAGTTTTCCAAAGTGATCACACCATTTTACATTCCCACCAGCAGTGTAGGAGAGTTTAATTTTCTCAACATTCTTGGCAACACTTGTTATTGTCAGTCTTTTTGACTATAGCCACACCTCCGGTTATGAAGTAGTATCTCATTTTGGTTTTGATTTACATTTCTCTGATAGCTAATGATACTGAGTATACAAATGCTTACTGGCCACTTGTATATCTTCTTTGGAGGAATGTTTATTTAAGTCTTTTGCCCATTTTTGATGGGGTTTTTCTCTTTTAATTATTGAGTTGTATTGACATTATTTTGTTATTATATTTTGCTATAATCTCTATTTATGCTTGATTCTTTTTTTTTCTTTCTTTGATTATAATAAATAGTAGGAGCATTGATTTTTTTTCTTGCTTGTATTTTCTCCCTCCTTTGCAATCACCTCTTTTGTCCTCAAGATTTGATGCAGTTTGATGATAAAGGAAACAAGACCAATGTACCAGATAAAGAGCGGCAAATTGAGGCTCTTCAGTTGCTATTCCTCATTCTCCCTCCACCCAATCGTAACTTGCTGAAGTTATTGCTTGATCTCCTGTACCAGACAGCAAAGAAACAAGACAAGAATAAGATGTCTGCCTATAACCTTGCCCTTATGTTTGCGCCCCATGTCTTGTGGCCAAAAAATGTAAGTGTTGAGGGAAAAAGGAAAGACTGCTTGGTTTTCTTGGGCTGGCCCTCGTCCTATGGCTGTACCTTGGTGAGGTTATCAAGGGCCCAAGGTCTAGTCTTCAGCTTTACAAGGCTAGGAACTTCCTTTATTAGTTCATTTAAGAGTTATTAAACCTGAGGGGGCCAATTCCTGTTAATCTTGCTTATAAATTATAAGTCAGTCTCTTGACAGACCTGATTAGCAATTTATTAGTGGAAATTCTTAGTGGAAAATATAGCTACTAAATAAACTAGAATACTGATTTTGGCTGGTCAATGTAAATTCCTTCTTAACATGAAAGCCTTCTTGGGAAATCAAATTGATTTCTGAAGATTGAATGGTATAAATTTAGAATAGAGCTGTATGATCTTACAGGATAGTGTCACTGAGCTTTTAGATAAAATGACACAGAGAGCAATCCTGCCTTGTTGTAGCTTTTCTATATCCTATAGATATACTCTCCTTAAATAAAGCTGAATATGCTTCTTATTACTGAGACCATGCCCTTCTTAGTGACTTACACGAGAAGTACATTATCTAAAGGCTTTTGAACTAATTCTTGGCCTGGAAGCACATAGCTTCATATTCCTGTCCATTCATAAAATAGGTTTTATTGTATGATGGAATTAGAGTCAGGATAACTGGGTTGGAAGCTGCAAACCCCTGTTAACTGTGTCCTTTCCTCTTTCTATGCGTAGGCTCCTCCTCTGTAAGCTGGGCATAATAGCACCTTTTCCACTTACTTGACAGGATTGTTGGGAAGATAATAGAAATAGATGGGATATAGTGACTTATAAAAGATTTTGGGGATTATAGGAAATGAGAAAAGGAAGATAAAGGAGAGAGGTTGTGTAAGATGTTTTGCCTAACAAGCAACTAGTGAAAAAATAATATAAAGTTCTGGGCCAGGAAGAGCTTCTGCCCAGAGAAAGGTTGATGAGGGGGAGGTGTGTGAGAAGAAAAAGACACACCGACATTTGTCCATGTTAAGGAGATAAAGCCTCATAGTGAAAGAATTTTAGAACGAGCTCACTGAGACTGAAAAGGAGTGAGTGATCTATGACTGTAAAGAGAAGCATTGACTGTAAAGAGAAGCCTGTGAGAGAGGTCTTAGTATAAGCAAACATTAAGTAACAAAGATACATGTTGAGGATGCGGGCTTTGGGATAGTAGATATGCTGAAGTGCTTAAAAAAAAGGCAGGGGAAACAACAGAAGGTAATCAGTGACCATGTGACTGTGTTTTTAAGAAACGGATGTCACCTCTGGTATCAATTAGTAGTGACAGTTCTCTTTCGTCTTTGGAGAAACTGTAGTTTCTCTAGAGAGCAATGTCCTTGGTGATTGTTACAGATTCTATTCTTCTTTCCCCTTTTCCCAGGGTAGATCTTCTTTAGTAACTCTGCATGTATGTCTGATTATCAGGAAGAATTAGGAAATGAAGATTGGTTCTCAAGGATTTCCTGATCACTTCAGGGACACATGGTTCTTCCTAGATTATATCATCTCTAGTGGAAACCTGCTGAACCAAAAAACCTTTCCAGAATTAAATGTTGTATTAGAGTCAGCTTTCTTGGAGATAGAAACTATCATATGTTTGAAAGAATTAGCTTACTGATAAGTAAATGGGAATATCTGCCTTCTACCTCCCAGCTTTTCAACTCCCTTTTTTGGTTTCTTTTGCTCTGAATAGGTCACTGCAAATGACCTTCAAGAGAATATCACAAAGTTAAACAATGGGATGACTTTTATGATTAAACACTCTCAGAAACTTTTTAAGGTAGGTAATGAATGGGATTTGGGTAGTGACAGGACAAGGAGGATGGAACACGGTGGGATCCTGAGAGGGCTATAAAGATGACTAGATAAGAAAGGCCCTGACTGGAAATGGAAACCAGATCGGACAGTGGTAAAACTCAGAGGGAACAACTAAGGTGGGGAAGAATATGGAGGTACCTAGAAGCTGAGTAGGGCTCTGCCCCCTGGGCAATTGGCTCCATGCCCGAGTCATCCTTCCTTTTTCATGAAAGACAGCAGATGTTGGAAGCAGAGTACTTTTATCCTGTCTGCTTCCAGCCAGTAGAATTTTGACAGCCTCCTTTCATCTTGTATTTATTGTCCTTTTTAGTACAAACTAGCAGTGTGTCTGTCAACATGATTTTCTCAATAACTTAGTGGGTCTCTGTGGATTTTAGTGGGATTCACTCAGAAGATAAATTTAAAGATAAACCCATCTCTTTCTTGGACTCTTGCTGAGAAGGCTGAGGGACAATACCTTTAAGCTTCCTGGAGGCCCTCTGGTTGGATTGAGAGTATCTGGTAGGCATACCTTTTACTCTTTGAAAGGGCCCTTTGTGTAACTGAATATTCTGACCTTTTAATGTTTCTAAGATTTTTAGCAAAAAGTTGCATAGTCACATCCTTGGCCTTTTCTTTAGAGTATACTTTCCTGATGGTGAATTTCTTAATTTTAGCATCTTTTGCCATCTGGAAAGGCTGAGAATTTTTTTTTTTTTTTTGCGGTATGTGGGCCTCTCACTGTTGTGGCCTCTCCCGTTGCAGAGCACAGGCTCCGGACGCACAGGCTCAGCGGCCATGGCTCACGGGCCTAGCCGCTCCGCGGCATGTGGGATCTTCCCGTACCGGGGCACGAACCCATGTCCCCTGCATCGGCAGGCAGACTCTCAACCACTGCGCCACCAGGGAAGCCCAAGGCTGAGAATTTTTAAGATCACTCAGTTCTGGTTCTTTTTTTGTCTTTCTTCAATTAAAAAAAAGAAAAATGTGGTAAAATACATATGACAACATTTACTATATGTGTACAGGCCAGTGGCATTAATTACATTCATATTATTATGTAAACCATCACCACCATCCATCACCAGAACTCTTTTCATCTTGCAAAACTGAAACGCTATCCCCATTAAACATAACTCCCCATTCATCCCTTCCCCTTGGCCCTGGCAACCACCATTCTACTTTCTGTCTGTACGATTTTGACCACTTTAAGTATGTCATAAAAGTAGAATCAATCAATTTTAGTGATTGGCTTATTTCCTTTAGCATAATGTCTTCAAGGTTCATCTATGTTGTAGCATTTGTCAGGATTTCCTTCCTTTTTAAGGCTGACATTTCATTCACTGTATATACCACATTTTGCTTATCCATTCATCTGTTGAGGACACTTGGGTTGCCTCCACATTTAGTGCTTGTGAATAATGCTTCTTTGAACATGGACATACAATATGTCTTCTAGACTCTGTTTTTAATTCTTTTGGGTATATAGTTGGCTCTCTGTATCTGTGGGTTCCCCATCCACAGATTCAACCAATGGCAGATTAAAAATATTTGGAAAAAAAATTCTAGAAAGTTCCAAAAAGCAAAACTTGAATTTGCTGCACACCAGCAACTATTTATATATCACTTACATTGTATTTACAACTATTTACATAGCATTTACATTGTATTAGGTATTATAAGTAATCTACAGATGATTTAAAGTATACAGGAAGATGTGTATAGGTTATATGCAGATACTGTGCCATTTTATATAAGGGACTTGAGTATCTGTGGATTTTGGTATCCATGGGGAAATCCTGGAACCAGTAACCTTGGATCCTGAGGTATGACTCTATACCCAGAAGTGGAATTGCTGGATCATATGGTAATTCTAACAGAACTGCCATACTGTTTTCCATAGTTGCTATAATGCTTACATTTTACCTTCTCACCAACAAGGCACAAGGGTTCCCATTACTTTGCATCCTCACCAACACTTGTTACTTTGTTTTGGGGATTTTTTTGATTATAGCTGTGTTAATGGTTGTGAGGTGGTAACTCATTGTAGTTTCAATTTGCATTTCCCTAATGATTAGTGATGTGATGTTGAACATCTTTTCATGTGCTTGTTGCTTATTTGCGTATCTTCTTTGGAGAAATGTCTATTCAAGTCCTTCGCCCGTTTTTTTTTTTTTGGCTGCACCATGCGGCTTGTGGGATCTTAGTCCCCTGACCAGGGATTGAACCCAGGCCACAGCAGTGAAAGCACCAAGTCCTAACCACTGGACCGGCAGGGAATTCCCACCCATGTTTGAATTGGGTTGTTTGCTTTTTTGTTATTGAGTTGCAGGTGTTCTTTATATATTCTAGATATTAATCCCTTATCAGATTTATGATGTGCAAGTATTTCCTCCCATTCTGTGGATTGCCTTTTACTCTGTTGATAGTGTCTTGCTGCAGAAAATTTTAAAATTTTTATGAAGTCCCATTTGTCTATTTTTTTCTTTTGTTGCCTGTGCCTTTGGTGTCATATGCAAGAAATCATTGCCAAATCCAATGCTGTGAAGCCTTTGCCCTTTACTTTCTTTTAAGAGTTTTATTGTTTAACATCTTACATTTATCTATTCTGGGTAATTTTTGTATATGGTATTAGGTAGTGGTCCAACTTCATTCTTTTGCATGTGGATATCCAGTTTTACCAACATCATTTTTGAAAAAACTGTCCTTTCCCCATTGAATAGTCTTGCCACTCTTGTTGAAAATCCGTATATTTGAGGGTTTATCTCTGGACTCTATTCTATTCAGTTGGTCTATATGTTTAGCTTTATGCCAGTACCATACTGTTTTGATTACTGTAGCTTTGTAGTAAGTTTTGAAATGAGGAAATGTGAGTCCTCTAGCATTGTTCTTTTTCAAGATTGTTTTAGCTATTGGGGGTCCATTGAGATTCCATATGAATTTTAGGATGGATTTTTCTATTTCCTTTTTTTTAATATATAAATTTATTTATATATTTATTTATTTTTGGCTGCGTTGGGTCTTTGTTGCTGTGTGTGGGCTTTCTCTAGTTGCAGCAAGCGGGGACTACTCTTGGTTGCGGTGCGTGGGCTTCTCATTGTGGTGGCTTCTCTTGTTGCGGAGCACAGGCTCTAGGTGCTCGGGCTTCAGTAGTTGTGACATGTGGGCTCCATAGTTGTGGCTTGCAGGCTCTAGAGTGCAGGCTCAGTAGTTTTGGTGCATGGTCTTAGTTGCTCCACAGCATGTGGGATCTTCCGGGACCAGGGCTCAAACCTGTGTCCCCTGCATTGGCAGGCGGATTCTTAACTATTGCGCCACCAGGGATGTCCCAATTTTTCTATTTCTACAAAAACTGTCGTTGGAATTTTGATAGGGATTGCAGTAGATTATTTTGGGTAGTATTGACATTTTAACAGTATTAAGTCTTCCAATCCATGAACAGGGGATGTCTTTCCATTTATTTATGTTGACTTTAATTTTTTTCGGCAATGTTTTGTAGTTTTCATTGTACAAATCTTTCATCTCCTTGGTTAAGTTAATTCCTAAGTATTTTATTCTTTTTGATGCTATTGTAAATGTAATTGTTTTCTTAATTTCCTTTTTGGATTGTTCATTGTTAGTGTATAGAAATACAACTGATTTTTGTGTGTTGACTTTGTATCCTGCTACTTTGCTGAATTTGTTTATCAGTTCTAACAATTTTTCTTTGAAATCTTTAGAGTTTTCTACATATAAGATCATATCATCTATGAACAGAGATAATGTTACTCCTTTCCAATTTGGCTCTCTTTTATTTCTTTTTCTTGCCTAGTTGCTCTGGCTAGTTTTGGTTCCTTTTTGTTTAACATAGTTTTTCCTTCAATTTGTCTCTCTTCTTACTTTATAGTAGCTTGATTCTGCAAGGCCAACAGGAGAGTCTCTCTAGTATGTGCTAACAAGATTCAGATGAAGATATATTTTATATATATCTTATATATAATACATATTTTATATATATAATGTATTATAAATGTATATATCATAATTTAATCACAGTTATGCCATCCCATCACTTTAGCATATTATATAACCTGATCATCACAGGAGCAACATTCAGTCATCAATATTCTGTTGGTTAGAAACAAGTCACAAGTCCATTCACACTCAGGAAGAGGGAATTATGCAGAATGTGAACATGGAGGCCACCGTAGGATTTACCCACTACAGGATGGCAAGTGATCCAATGTCCAGAGTTTAGAAATGACAGATCAGAATCTTTGATTTAGTAGGCTGTAAAACAAAGGGTCAGGGATGTATCTGGGGCTTAGGTGCTGAAGTCAAAGATCATGGTCAATTAGAATCAAGATCTAGGTAAGTGAATTAGAGCAGTAGACATAGGACAACAGGAGAAAGAATGGTTTTTAATGATGAACAAAGATCTTTAAAACCAGTTCTTTATATACTTCTCATTTAGGGGAAGAGCTAGTTCCAAAGCATGGATTTATAGGAATAAGTTGAGAGGAGTTGTGTGTACGGAGAGTGCAATTAACTGACAGTAGTTGTGAATCAAGATGGGGAATTTCTAGGTGCAGTTCCTAATAGAACTCTCCTTCTGTTGAGTTCTCTTGTTACCACTGATATGAGATTAACTTTTCATAGCCCACCACTCACAAGTTGAAAGAGAGGTGGGTTCTCAGAGATCTTATTGAATCTCATGGTTTCTAGCTTTTCCACCTTCTGATCTGTTTACCTGTAGAGCCCATTCTCTCTTGCTCATTGTCCAGTACAATTCAAATATGCAATGAAGTTGTACTTCACTGTGAAGGATTTTTTTAAAGTGACTTAAAACAACACAAATTTGTTATCTTACAGTTCTGTAGGTCAGAAGTCTGACATGAGTCTCACTGGGCTAAAATTAAGGTGTTGGCAGGGATGCAATCCTTTCTGGATGTTCTAGGGGAAAATCCGTTTACTTGCCTTTTCCAACTTCTACAGGTTGCCCACATTCCTTGGATCATAGTCCCCTACCTCCATCTTCAAGGCTAGCAATGTTGTGTCTTTCTGATCCTTCTTCCATAGTGATGTTTCCTTCTAACCACAGCTGGGAAAGGTTCTCTGCTTCTAAGGACCCATGTGATTATAGTGGACCTGCCTGGATAGCCTAGGATACTCTCCCCATTGCAAGGTCTTTAACTTAATCACACCAGCAAAGTCCCTTTTACTATGTCAGATAACATATCACTGTGGAGGATCTTGAGAATACAGATTGTACAAACCTTAGAGATAAAACATGAGTACAGTCTCCTAGATGTAATTTGGCTTGGTACAAGTTCTAATTATTAGTTTCTTTCAGACATTCTCTATTTTTACTCTTCCTTTCTCTTCCATAGATCCCTCTTTTAGCTCCTCATCCTTGGGGTTTTGATTCTTATTTGCTATTTACCTTCGTTTCCAGGCTAGTGTGAGCACTCTTTGAGCCTCTGTTTATCTCTAAAGGAGACAAAGAATGTCTTTTTTTTTTTTTTTTTTTTTTTGAGATTTATTTTAGTCTCAGGACTTTTCTCTTTGGATTTGAGTCAGAATCATTGTCCTTGTGGGCATCTGCTTCACCACTTTGGCTGAGTAGGTTCTTCCCTGAGCTGTTCCTGGATGAAAAATTGTTGATTGTTCTGTGTGCTCTATACTTATTCTGAGGTCCAACTTTACCCCAGATTTGTTCTTCTTGTGCTTTGTTGTCTTCCTTTTTATTTTAATAAATTAAAAAAAAATTATTCATTTATTTACTTAGGCTGCGCCGGGTCTTAGTTGCGGCACTCAGGATCTTCGTTGCCACGTGTGGGATCTTTTAGTTGCGGCATGCGGGCTTCTTAGTTGTGGTGTGTGGGCTTCTTAGTTGTAGCATGCGGACTCTTAGTTGCGGCATGCATGCAGGATCTAGTTCCCTGACCAGGGATCCAACCTGGGTCCCCTGCATTGGGAGCGTGGAGTCTTACCCACTGGACCACCAGGGAAGTCCCTTTGTTGTCTTTTTCTTGTTCTCAGGTTTCCTTGGGTGGACAGTTTACCTCCTAATCCTCAGATTCTATGTTGCCTCATTCTGTGTTCTTTGAATTTTTTTTCTCTAAAATTATTCCTAACTATTTATAGTTCTATCCTCTACTATTATCAGTCCATCTGACCTAGTCTGGTTTTCTCTCTTTTCAATAGGAGTCACCACATCTTTTCCTAGGGAATTATGACGTATATATAGTTGAGGCCAATTCCCATTTTATCTGGGAAGTCTTATGAACTGTAAAATACCTCGGACCCTCAGATTTTCATTTAAACCTGTCTGCTTCTGGCTCCCTTTCTGAGTATCCCTTCAGCTCATAGTATCTTTTTGGGGCAGAGGTTTTTTTTTTTGTTTTGTTTTTAAATGAAGTTATAGAATAGGTGATGTGGGCTGTCATATTCTTGTTTGGAGGAAATTTCCTTTGGCTCTGCTTTATAATTTACCAAGGTAAAAATTAAACTATATATAGCATAATGTCTTTGTCATGAGACTCTTTTTTGAAAACTTCTTTGTGAAGTTTTTCAAATATAGAGAAAAGTTGAAATAGTGAAACAGATAACTCTCAGATTCAACAAATGTCACCACTTGCCATATTTGCTTTATCTCTCTCTCTATATATATATATATTTTTTTAAATTAATTAATTAATTTATTGATTGATTGATTTTGCTGCGTTGGGTCTTCGTTGCTACGTGCAGGCTTTCTCTAGCTGCGGCGAGCGGGGACTGCTTCTCATTGCCGTGCGTGGGCTACTCATTGCAGTGGCTTCTCTTGTTGCGGAACATGGGCTCCAGGCACGCGGGCTCAGTAGTTGCTGCTCACAGGCTCTAGAGTGTAGGCTCAGTAGTTGTGGTGCACAGGCTTAGTTGCTCCGTGGCATGTGGGATCCTCCTGGGCCAGGGCTCAAACATGTGCCCCTGTGTCAGCAGGTGGATTCTTAACCACTGCACCACCAGGGAAGTCCTCTATATATTCATGCTTTTTTTTTTTTTTTTTGCCTGAACCACTGATATCATGATAGTTTGTCCTTTAATACTTAAGCATGCGTCTCCTAAGAATACGAATATTCTCCTAACAGTCACAGTATTGTTATCACATCTAAGAAGATTTACAAGAATTTCATATCAGCTAATATTCAGTTCATATTTAAATTCCCCAGTTGTCCTAAGAATGTATTTCATAGCTGCTTTTTTAAAAAATGTAAACTTGGACTTCCCTGGTGGCACAGTGGTTAAGAATCCACCCGCCAATGCAGGGGACACGGGTTTGAGCCCTGGTCCAGTAAGATCCCACACGCTGCAGAGTAACTAAGCCCGTGCGCCACAACTACTGAGTCTGCACTCTAGAGCCTGCGAGCCATAACTACTGAGCCTGCGTGCCACAATTACTGAAGCCCGCGCGCCCAGAGCCCGTGCTCCACAACAAGAGAAGCCATAGCATTGAGAAGCCCGCTCACTGCAACAAAAAGTAGCCGCCACTCGCCGCAACTAGAGAAAGCCCACACGCCGCAACTAGAGAAAGCCTGTGCACAGCAACGAAGACCCAATGCAGCCAAAATAAATAAATAAATTTATTTAAAAATATATAAAAAACATAAACTTGACATATATACACTACCAAATGTAAAATAGATAGCTAGTGGGAAGCAGCCGCATAGCCCAGGGAGATCAGCTCGGTGCCTTGTGACTACCTAGAGGGGTGGGATAGGGAGGGTGGGAGGGAGATGCAAGAGGGAGGAGATATGGGGATATATGGGTACATATAGCTGATTTACTTTGTTGTACAGCAGAAACTAACACACCATTGTAAAGCAATTATGTTCCAATAAAGATGTAAAAAACCAAAACAAAACATAAACTGATCAAGGCTTATGTGTTGCTTTTGATTATTATATCACTTTTAATCTGGAATAATTACTACCCTTTATCTTCATGTCATTGATTTGTTGAAGCATTCAGGCCTATTGTAGAATATTCCACATTTTAAATTTGTCTTACTGTTTTTTCAAGGTTATTTAACCTGTTCCTTTATCCCTTTCTATGTAGTTCCTATAAACCACAAGTTAGGTTTAGAGGCTTGATTAGATTCAGGTTAAGCATTTTTGGCAAAGATTCATAGGTGATGTTTGTATACATCATATTGCATCACATTAGGAGGCACAGAATGTAGATTGTCTTTCTCTCAGTAATGCTAATTTTGCTACTTGCCACATCTCTCAATTATAAAGGTACATTTTCCCCTTTGCAAGTAGTAAGTAACCTGCAGGGCAATTAACTAATATAATGGTTTAGCATCCACTGATAATCCTGCTGGACAGTATAACTATATTGTGTATCACAAAACAGTGATTTTCTAATTATATTATTAATCTTTATTAGCTGACTTTCTTCTTTGGAGAAGAGCTTTCCTTCTCTCTCTTAGTCTCTTTTATTATGAGTCTCTGTAGACTCATGGATTTTTAGTTATTCAAAGTGTTAGTCAATTTCAGTTGTTAATTTTGATATTCAAATTGTACCAAATTTGGCCTGTGATAGTCCTTGTAAGCTGCTTCCTGCTGTGTCTTTTTGACAGGACTCCATTAGTCTTTGAGTGTTTCCATCCTGGCATAAATGTCCCCAGCTTACTTTATACTTGCTCTACCCTGGGCCTGGAATCAATTATTTTCTTCAGGGAGCCCTAGTTTCTTCCACTGACACTGGGCATATGTACTGATTGTTTCTTGGGTGTCATTGCTTCTAGACTCTTTGAGGGCAAGGAATAGAATTAAAATTTTTTTAAAAAGAAATCATTAGTTCATATTAGTATTTCCAATTCAGATTTTTAAAAAATTTTAAAAATAATATTGTTATTCATTTATTTTAAGCTCAAAATAATTACATACCATTTGTGAAGAGAAAGTACATGTGCTTAGGCTAGTAGCAATGACTATGTTTCTCTCATCTATATTTGACACTAGGCTGAGTGGAAAGAGATAAGGGATAGCTTAAGAGACTTGACAGCAGGACTCTGATTTTCAAGACATTAACAGGATTTGTTGACATAGTTTTGAAGGTTTTTTAAAAAAATATATTGGTCAGATCTATTCAGAAGTTCCAGGCTGTGAATTAGGTATGTACTGGCTATTCCACTGAATTTTAGGTATTTACGTGGATTTTGTTGATGGAGACAGTAGTTTTAGATACATCTTCAATCTTTATCAGGGTTTCTTTTTTTCCCTCTATTTGAGACATCCTAAAAAATAATTTCATATCTTCCTCAAAGTAAAATAGAGGATTAAAATAGTTGTTCAGAGGATTTTTTTTTACATGTTTATTGGAGTATAATTTAACACTACAGAGCTTTTTCTTGACTTCTTTTACTTTATATTTGTATAAATGTAAATTTTTACATTGTAAATTCCAGATTTTAATAGCATTTATATATGTTAGTTGCTTTATCCTACAATATAATAAATTAATTTCAAAATAATACAACTATTACTACTAACAATAAACTTCTGTAAATCTGTTGATGGAAGTTTAGGATTTCCTTACAGGTCCTTTTCCCTTGAATATATCTCACTAAGGTTGTATAGTCAGAATACAGTTTTCAAAAGTGAGGTGGAATAATTCCTTTCTCTGTGCTTATGTTATCATTTAAAAAAACATATTTATTTACTTATTTGGCTGTGCCAGATCTTAGTTATGACATGCGGGAACGTCATTGCAGCATGCGGGATCTTTAGTTGCAGCATGTGAGATCTTTAATTGCGGCATGCGAACTCTTAGTTTTGGCATGTGGGATCTAGTTTGCTGACTAGGGATTGAACCTGGCCCCCTGCATTGGGAGCATGGCGTCTTAGCCACTGGACCACCAGGGAAGTCCCTTTTTTTTTTTTTCAATTTGATACGCAGATATATTTTTTTGTTGTTGTTGTACAGGTTTAGTGTTTGCCTCTTTTCCTTTTGGGTTTAATTTTATTTTTTGAACCTCTGGTATATTTATATGGTTAAAAAGTCAAAACTACACAAAAAGGTATATTTAGAGAAATTTCAGTCCTTTCCCTAACCATTTTCATTGTTTTCTGGTTTATTCTCTTAGTGTTTTCTTTGTGTTTCTTTTTGTAAAAACAAATTATTGTGTATATGTGTGTATATTTTTATTTCCTCTTCTTCCTTACACAAGTGCTTCATACACTGCTCTGTAACTTTTCTCACTCAACAGCAGATCCTGGAAATCACTCATATCAGTTCGTAAAGTGTTTCTTCCCTCCCTCCCTTCTCTCATTTTTAATAACTGCATAGTACTCTGTTGTATGGATGTATAAAAGTTTATTTAACCATCCTCCTATTAATAGACATTTCGGTTGTGTCTAATATTTTGATTAATCTTATGCAAGTATGTTTTGTATTTCTGGAGTAATATCTTCAGGATAGATTTTCAGAAGTGAAATTTCTGGTTTAAAGGGTAAATGAAAATGTAATTTTTTTAGATGCTGCCAAATTCTCTTTCATAGTGGTTGCATTATTTACACTTCTACTAGGACTGTATCAGGATACTTATCACAGGATTCCGGGTAATATACCAATAAGCTAAATTCCTCCTTGTCTGTTGTTACTCCATAGTAATTCTAAATGGTATTTTCTATACAGTGATTCTAAAATGTGATTTAGGGACCACTTGAAATTTGTAAGGATTTGGGGGTAGTTTCTGTCAAATATAAACATTACTACAAATGTCTGTTGTGGCTAATTTGAAAAAATTATATATATACACACACATATGCCATATATGATTTTTAAAACTACAGTAGTGTCTTGTCACAGTTTTCCTGTTGGATTTGTTGAGCTATCTTTTTGGTGGCAAGAAAAAGGAAACTATGAAATAGGGTATTTTGAGGATCTTTTGTTTTTCCAGAGTAATCTGCCAGTCAGATCATTTTAAGAACCCCTGTCCTTATGACCTGAAAGAATTTTAGATTCTGCTAACCATTTGTTCTTGTTTTTCTTTTATATCCTGCCCAGGCTCCTGCTTATATTCGGGAATGTGCCAGATTGAACTATTTGGGTTCTAGAACGCAAGCATCAAAGGTAAGAATAGGAATTTGCTCTTAGCCCAAACAAGGAGAGAGCTAGTTAAGATTAGTGGAGTTTTTTTTTTTTTTTTGCGGTACGCGGGCCTCTCACTGTTGTGGCCTCTCCCGTTGTGGAGCACAGGCTCCGGACGTGCAGGCTCAGCGGCCGTGGCTCACGGGCCTAGCCACTCTGCGGCATGTGGGATCTTCCCGGATTGGGGCACTAACCCATGTCCCCTGCATCGGCAGGCGGACTGTCAACCACTGCGCCACCAGGGAAGCCCAAATTAGTGGAGTTTTAAAACAAAGTATGAAATCAAAGTAAAGACATAAGAAAATAAAATGTGTTATAGTTGAAAAAAACAGTCTGTAAATAGCAAATGTATTAAATATTTTTAGTTATGAAAGTAGTTTTATGTAATACATTCTTTCAAGTTTGGTGGTAAGGTAACACTCTGAAATGTCTAGAAGACTTGAGACCTTATGAGCTTTAGAAAGCAAATGTGTGATGCTTATTAATTAACAAGATTACATGATTATTGAGTTTTAAAAGTGAGAAGTTTAAAAAAACATCACAAGCACTTTTTGATGATTTTTTTTTTAGTCTGTCTTGATTAGAAACTTAAGCTGTCATCTTATGCTTTTTTTTCTGCTCCTGTTGGTTTCTACCTCTCATTCAGCAAATATTTGGTGTGACCAGGAAAACAGTATTTTATTTCAGCTAGTTTAACTGGAGTATGGTTTTTCTTAGAGAGTTGTTTTTGTTCCTCTACCACTGCTGTGTAGTTATCACATATTGTCATGTGAGCACCAGCCAAGAACCAGTGTACTTGGTCTCTAAGATGGGTCTGTCACGTTAGTATCTAGATGATTTTTTAGATGATTTTAAACTTATAGCTTAACTTCAATTTCTTCTTCAATGAAATGGGAGTAATATACTTTCACTGCTTAACTCATAGGATACCAATGAAAATTACGTGAGATTAAAGGATGCTCTGAAAACTGGACTATTATATAAATATAATTTTTGGTGACAATATTCTAAATGAATTTAGGTTTTCTGGGCAGGTCATGGGAATGGGCTGTTGATATAGTCTATAATTGTAGGTTTCTCCTTATCTGATGATAGTATTTAGATTTTTCTCGTTCCTACATGTAAGAGTATATACCTTGTTTCCCACATTTCCCCTTTTTTTGTTCCAGTGTGGTGGGAATCTGGAAACAAAGCTGGCAGGATATATTAATTCACTTTTCTTTTAAATTTTCCATAGGATGATCTTGATCTGATAGCTTCGTGTCATACCAGCTCCTTCCAAGTGACAAGATCTCAGAAATGGAACCGGCGAGATTCCTGCCTTCATCAGGAGGAGACCCAGCAGCGTACAGGAGAGGCACTAAGAGAATTGTTCCAACATGTTCACAATATGCCAGAGTCGGCAAAGAAGAAACAGCTTATCAGACAGGTGCCAAATGCAGGGAGACAGTGACGGGGCTTTAGGAATGTGATTTTTGCTTGTAGAATCACTAGGGAATATTATTAAGAATTTCATTTAATTTTTGTCTCTTACTGGTCCAAGCTTTGGTTTAGCCAAGAAAGCAAACTTGTCTATGGAACCTCAGTGGTGATCTCTGTACTATTGCCCCACTAGAGAAAGGGGTGGAGGCTCTTGGATTTCTAGAGTAAGCAGAAGGATCCAATGTGGTTAGTTTCTCTAATTTGGTCATGTATGACATTTAAACCCTTCATATTTTCTTGGCAAATAACTTAATCTTGCTGAATTTCAGTTTTCTTGTTTGTAAAATGGTAATTGGAATGCCCATGTTTCATGGTTGTAAAGATTAGAAAGAATCTATGTAAAGTGGCTGCCATAGCAGAGAAAAAGTGGTAGTTCTTACTAGTGACATTGTTTGCAGTTAGAAAACACTAAATCAAGGGCCTAGTGTGATACTAGAAATAGGAATTCTAGTGGCTGAGTTTGTTTTTTTTGGAGCTATGGGAGCAAAATTAGGTCTCTCATTTGCTATCTTGAGACTCAAAGTATAGCTTGAGTAAATATTGATGACTTGGTTAGTTTCTTTCTCAGGAAATTTATTTTGTCTCAGCCCCTCTTGAATTTTAGCTAAACAGGCAAGGTCAGCCTCTTACTTCTTATTCGACTGGAACTTTCTTGAGGGATGTCTGTGTTTTTATTTATTTTTTTATATCTAACCTCAAGCATGGGGCCAGACAGAAACAAGTGCTTAGAAATGTTGAACTGAGCTGTTCTTAACAATTGACAAAGTCCTTTAAGAGAAATTTTCTGTCACTCTCTTTGTTTTGTTTTTTTAATATTTATTTATTTAGGCTGCACTGGGTCTTAGTTGCAGCATGTGGGCTTCTTAGTTGCGGCATGCATGTGGGATCTAGTTCCCCGACCAGGGATTGAACCTGGGCCCCCTGCATTGGGAGCACGGAGTCTTACCCACTGGACCACCAGGGAATTCCCTTTGTCACTCTCTTTGAAGTTACTTTGAGATCTAGCAAACTGTGCTATGACTGGAATTTTAGAGGGTGTTGGCCAAGTAGTATTAACAGATTTAAAGCAGTGTAGTGATTTAATTCTTGGTAGAAACTAAGCCAGTAATTCAGGTAGGACAGGTGTAAATGACTTCCCTCATCAAGAACACTGAGGGTTAAAGATTATACAAAGGAAAAAACATTAGTTTTGCTCTTTTTAGAAAAATAGGAAATTATAGAGAAGGATTAAAAGAAAATAAATCACTCATCCTAGCAGTGCTTACATATTGGGTATTTCTTTCAGTCTTTTTCCTGTGGATATATTGGGTTGGACAAAAAAGTTAGTTGGCCAATGCAATATTTTGGAATATGGAAAAAGTTTTTTTTCCATACGGAAAAACCTGAACGAACTTTTTGGCCAAGGCAATATTTTGACGTAGTTATGATCATACCATATACTTTCTTTTATTTCTCCCTTTTTCATTAAACATTACAGCCTAAGCATTTTCTCATGCATGCTTACAAACTCCTCACATACATTTAAAATATTGCCATTTATTTTTGAAGAAACTATACTTTTACTGTTCTTGATGATTATACATAATTTATTCTCCATGATTATAAAAATAATGAGTACTCACTACAGAAACATCGAAACCTCCAGAAGAGTGTCAAGAAGAAATTAAAAATCACCTGTTATCATCCAGGATAACCACTGATAACATCTTGGAGTATTTCCTTCTTGTATTTCTTTCCATGAATATGTATTTCATATTTTTTTTGTTTATTGAGATCATAATACATATGCAGTTTTTAAAATATCCTACCCTTTTTTTTTTTTGCGGTACGCGGTCATCTCACTGCTGTGGCCTCTCCCGTTGCAGAGCACAGGCTCCGGATGCGCAGGCTCAGCGGCCATGGCTCACGGGCGCAGCCGCTCCACGGCATGTGGGATCTTCCCGGACCGGGGCACAAACCCGTGTCTCCTGCATCGGCAGGCGGACTCTCAACCACTGCGCCACCAGGGAAGCCCTATCCTGCCCTTTTCATATAACATTATATCAGAGCATTTTCCATGTCATTAAAAGACTGTAAACATTTTTAATGGTTGCATATATTTTATTGTATATAACCTGATATATATATATACAGTTTGTCCTCTACTGGACATATTAGGGGAAATTAGGTCATTTTGGGGACTTCCTTGGTCGCACAGTGGTTAAGAATCCGCCTACCAATGCAGGGGACACGGGTTCAATCCCTGGTCTGGGAAGATTCCACATGCCGTGGAGCAACTAAGCCCGTGCACCACAACTATTGAAGCCCGCACACCTAGAGCCCGTGCTCTGCAACAAGAGAAGCCACTGCAATGAGAAGCCCGTGCGCTGCAGCGAAGACCCAACACAGCCAAAAATAAATAAATTTAAAAAAAAAGAAATTAGGTCATTTTTTAGTTTATACATATTTGTTCATAAGTATTCTCATTGCAGATTATTTCCTAGAAGTGGCATGACCAAAGGGTATGCGTTTTCTGGAGCTGTTACAGCTACTAGGTTTCTTTTAATATATAGGTCCATCCTTCTTTCCCCTCCTATTTTTTTCCTCCCTAAAAATTGCTGAAGTTTGTTTGAATAAACTTTTCAATTTGAAATAATTTAGGTTGGGAGAAAAATTGCAAAGAAAGTACAGAATTCCCACATATCCTTCACCTAGTTCCTCCTAATGCTAACGTTGTCAAAACTAATAAATTAACATTAGTACATTACTAGTAACATTACAGGCTTTATTTAGATTTTACCAGTTTTAACACTAATATCTTTTTCTGTTCTAGGATCCAATACAGATAGCACATTGCATTTAAACACACATAAACCATCCTCTCTCTCTCTTTGCACTTTGTTTGTGAAAGAAACCAGATTCTTTGTCTCCCACAGTCTGGATTTTGCTGATTGCATCCCTGTGGTATTACTTAAGATGTTTCTTAGTCCTCTGTATTTGCTATAAACTGGTAGTTAGATCTAATTCTAGAAGCTTGATCTGATTCCAGAAGCTTGATCTGATTCCAATTTGATTGTTTTGGGGTGTGTATTATTTAATTTAATTTAATTTACCTTCAGGCTAGTTTAATACATTTTGACTTCTTCTTGGTGGCATAATTTTTGCCTTTGTGATTTGCTTGCCAACCTACTAATCCATGTATGTACAGATTCACTTATTCCTGGGCTTTTCTGGGTATTTCCACTTAGTTATTGATTGTCACAGAATGCTATCTCTTGATGGGAGACTACTAACAAAATGTTCTTTATGTTTTCTAGTTTAATAAGCATTCTGAGACCCAAACACCAGGACGAGAACCTTCTACCCTCCGGGTGCAGAAGAGGGCCCGTTCACGGTCCTTCAGTGGCCTTATTAAGGTAGGTACACTGTGCTGTCATTTTCAGCATTGATCGTGAGAAAATTTAACAGTCTGACTCTTCTTATGCATAAACAGTTTTATTCTGTTCTTTGGGATTCTATGAAGGCTTCACTTGTAAGGGGAAAAGAATAGAATTTGGAAAAGCTTTTATTTTTCAAAGCATTTTTCTGTGTTTCAAATCAGAGAAGGGGCTCTATGATTGGAGAAGTAAGGGATAAAGGAAATAAAGGTCCTTTTGTCTCTTCTGGGGCTGAGGACAGAGTCCTCATCCCTGAGTAGAGAATCTCTTTTGGTTCATGACCTGCTTTGTGCTACATACTTCATTGTGCAATTTGCTAAAGTTATGGAAAAGTGAGAAAGTTGACAGAGACTGGAAATGGATTTTCTAATAGGCTAATGAGTTTTAGGTAACTCAGATTTTTGTGAGCTTAATATTTTGATCAGTTGTTTTGTTCTCTTCCTTTGTCTCAAATTCTTTAAAAATCTTGTTTTTAAAACATGCAATATGTACTTCTGTGATGTTGCTACCATCGCTGTCTGTAGGTTCAATTTATTTGAGTCTTCATTGATGATCTGAACTTGTAGTTAAGGAATATTGCCAGCAGGTGGCAGTAGATAGCTGATTATGGGGTTCAAATTTCCAGGCATAAACAAAGGCAAGGTTCTAACTAGTTAATTTGGAGAGAGATTAGCACTGTTCTGCGTTCTACAAGTTTTCTTTTTAAAATTGTTTAACATTATTAACGTTTATAAATCCAGCGACATTAAGGAGATCTTTGCTTAAAAGTTGTGCTCTTAAAAAAAAATACCTTGTAATATATATATATATATATGTGTGTGTGTATTTTTAAAACTGTAGTTGTTAGCAGTTGCAACTTCATCTTACTCTAATTTTGGTTGTAGTTATTATCATTAATAGCAGTTTAGAATTCACTCAATCCTATCCACTGGGGCCAGTAGCCTTGGGACATTAGGTTTGCTTGACATCAAAAAGAGTGAAAAGGCAACTCACAGAATGAGAGGAAATATTTGCAGAATATATATCTTATGAGCGGTTAATATCCAGAATATAAAAAGAACTCTTACAACAACAGCAAAGAAAATCAATCCATATTAAAAAATGTGCAGGGCTTTTTTCAGCCATCTTGGACCCTGTGGAGGCCTGCTGGGAACAGGACTTCTAAAATGACAAATATGTCTGGAAGGCTGTGGTCCAAGGCCATTTTTGCTGGCTATAAGCGGGATCTATGGAACCAGAGGGAGCACGCAGCTCTTCTGAAAATTGAAGGTGTATATGCTCGAGATGAAACTGAATTCTATCTAGTCAAGAGATGTGCTTACGTGTACAAAGCAAAGAACAACACAGTAACTCCTGGTGGAAAACCTAACAAAACCAGAGTAATCTGGGGAAAGATAACTCGTGCTCATGGAAACAGTGGCATGGTTTGTGCCAAATTCCAAAGCAACCTTCCTGCTAAGGCCATTGGACACAGAATCCATGTGATGCTGTACCCTTCAAGGATTTAAACTTACTGAAAAGTAAATAAATAAAAGTGTGGATTAAAAAAAAAAAATGTGCAGGGACTGCCCTGGTGGTCCAGTGGTTAAGACTCCACGCTTCCACTGCAGGGGACATGGGTTTGATCTCTGGTCAGGGAACTGAGATCCCACATGCTGCACAGCATGGCCCAAAAGAAAAAAAAAAAAAAGGCAAAGGATTTAAATAGGCATTTTTCTGAAGAAGATAAAACGCTCAATATCCCTTATCATTAAGGAACTGCAAATGAAAACCACAATGAGATAACAATTCACACTCACTAGGATGGCTATTATCAACAAAACAGAAAATAGCAAGGTAAGGATGTGGAGAAATTGGAACCCTTGTGTACTGTTGGTGGGAACGTTAAATGGTGCAACCACTATGGAAAACAGTATGGCAGTTCCTCAAAAACTAAAAATAGAACTACCATATAATCAAGCAATTCCAAGTAAGGATATGAACAGATATTTGTATACATGTTTGTAGTGGCATTATTTACAATCAAAAGGCGAAAGCCACTCAAGTGTTCGTTGATGGATGAATGGATAAACAAAATGTGGTATATATGAACAATGGAACAGTACTCAGCCTTAAAAAAGAAGAAAGTTCCGACACATGCTGCAACATAGATTAAGCTTGAGAACATCATGCTAAGTGAAATAAGCCAGTCACAAAAGAACAAATATTGTATTATTCCACTTATATGAGGTACCTACAGTAGTCAAATCCATAGAAACAGAAAGTAGAATGGTGGTTGTCAGGGACTAAGGGTCTGGGGGGAATTGGGATTATTGTTCAATGGGTACAGAGTTTCTGTTTGTGAAGATGAAAAATTTCTGGGATGTGGTGATGGTTGCACAGCAATATGACTGTACTTTACACTACTGAACTGTACACCAGAGAATGGTTAAAATGATAAACTTTATGTTATGTATATTTTACCATAATTAAAAAAAATTCCCTTTGCTAGAACCCCAAAAGTGTATTCACCTGCTTAGACGTGGCAAGTAAAATGAGCATCCTTGGTTCATTTTACTTGGAAGTCTGTCATTCCCTCTGACTTCCTGTCATAGAGATGATTGGTAACAAGAAAAGTTACAGTCCAATAAGTGTTTCTCTGTGTGTTAGTCAAACATGTTTCTTTAACTGAAGTTAGATGGGTATAGTTTTCTCTTCATAGTGAGCTCTTCTCCTGCAGTTGGTTCTAGAAGTGTTGCTAATTATTGCTTGAAATGTAAAAATATAGTATCCTCTTGGCAGCTGCCCTCTTCAGAGCATTTAGAACTTTAGAGTTATAAAAGAGTTTATAATTGTATCAGGAGAAAACATTTTAGAAAAATAATTTTAAACACAATGTTAGCAAGTTTTATAGGACAGAAGGGTAAACTGTTTTCATTATAAATGAAGAGACTTTCAAGCTAATAATAGATGCAGGTTTCTGCTCGATAGCAAAGGAGTAATGAAATTTCTGTTAAAAAATTCACTGGAAGCTGAATTTTATAGCTAGTCCTGTGGCTCCTGGTATCCCCAGTTCAGCTTACTCTGAGGTGATATCTGACTTCTGAAAGGAAGATGTACTGGCCTTATTTTTCTAGCACTTCTGTGTTTTAGCTGTTTGATTTCTATCCTGCTTTGATACTTTGTTTTTGGCTAGACTTTTTTTCCTCCAAAATTCGTCTCATGTAAATGATTTATTACAGAATATGCCTACTAATATTTATATTTTAAAGTTTAATGTTCTAGTTTTGATATGTTCCTTTTTTTGGAATTCAAATTTATTCTCTAAGGGGAAAAAAGAAAGATTTCTTCAAAGATGGTAGAATTGTCACTGTCAACTGATACAGTAGGTTACATTAGCTTTTAAGCTGTTCAGAGATGAAAGGGCTTTTAGTCTTGCTCTGAATATCTGTATAATCATGTGACCCTTTTAAGAAGGCCCGTACCCTTTTATGGCTGTACTAGAAACTATTAGAGAATTTCTCCAAATTTTCCAATCCTGTGTGAGGAGGACATGACAGGGAAGCAGAATCTTTGAGTGGACCCAGTGTAAGTGTCTTTTAGTGGGGAGGGGGAGGAGGGGACTCTTAAAAGGTGCCAGAGACAATATGTCTTTAGGGAAAAAATTATACTGGTAGGTAACTGGTGTTTCTTTTATGGCCTCAGGAGCACTGTAATTGGCCTGTATTAGTTGGTTTAAATCAACTATAAAGTTGCTTTTAACATTTCAGCCCTTTAATTGGTTTAAAGAGGAATAGTGATCACCTAAAGAAAGGCAGTGATCTCAGGTTTTTTAGTAACATGCTTTGACCTCTCTTGTATAAGATGCCTGGGGGAATTTATCAAAGAGCTGAGATTTTTTTTAACTTAAGAAACTATAGTTTTGAAGACCAGTATAATTATAATATAGATATTGTAGATGTTTATAAATCAAATATTTTCTCTTCCTAAATCAGCGGAAGGTCCTGGGAAATCAGATGATGTCAGAAAAGAAAAACAAGTACCCTACTCCAGAATCTGTAGCCATTGATGAATTGAAGAGAGCCAGCAAAGAAAATATAAATTTAGTAAGATACTATTCTTTGTAGTTTCTCTTTGTATGTGTTCATTTATAGAAAGGAAGAAAATTAATATACTGTCGTCTGTTTTACTGTGTTTCTTTGGGCCATATTCAACTATGCCTTTTCCCCAGTCTTTTCATTTATGCTGACTTCTTTCTGTAGGTTTTCATTGATTCATTCAACAAACATTTTGAGTTCAAGGAAGATATAGCCAGCCATAAGCAGAAATGACAAATGCAGTGAAATAGCTCCACACACAAAGTGCTCGAGGGAGCAGTTTTTACTGGGAGACTCCACAGGGTGGGTAACATTTGAGCCAGGCCTGCTCGGCACTGCAGTACGTGTGGAGTGGTCCTTCAAGTTATCCCAGGAATGGTTACTTCATTAAGCCAGAAATAAAACAGTTAAGATTAATGAGATCTAAATACGTTGGTAAAACTCTTCATATTGAAATTGAAAAAGTAAATAATTCCTCTGTTAGTAAAGTCTGTCTATAGAAATGACATTAGGACATTTAAGCCACTATAAAATTTTCTTGTTACAGTTATTTTCTGGCTCTCCAGCTGTCATGATGACACCAACAAGACTGAAATGGTCTGAGGGGAAGAAAGAGGGGAAAAAAGGTACTAATTGTACTTATTCTGTGTGTCTTATGAATGTAGTTCCTTTCTGTCTCTAGTCAGTAGCATATTTTGAATCCCCAGTGTGGTATGGTTGTAGTCAGAAGAGATGTAAAAATTATAAGGCTGGGTCCTGCCCTTGAGTTCATTTAGCAGATGGTTATTGAGCAACTACTCAGCACTGTCCCAGGTGCTGAGGGGCAGAGCTGTGAACACAGACCCACACGGTCCCTGCATTCTTGGACAGATGGGACACGTGAAAAATATCTTAAGAATACTTGTTAAGCAAATTAAAAGCAAGTGTAAACTAACTTGTGAAACCAAGTACAGGAGTGCTGAGAAGATGTTCAGTAAACATGGAACAGTTATGTTCCTTTTCTGCGCAGACTTTAGCTTTGTTTATTCAATAAAGCTTTCCAGATAAACAGCTCATGCTGAAGGACCCTGGAAATCATATCATACAACATGTTTTTGAGGATGTTTAGGGTAAAAAGGATTATTTAGTGCTGGGACTGCTGATTGTCGGAGGCTCAGTTGGTGAAGTGCAGTGGCTGCTGTGCTTTCCTCTGAGGAAGCCATGTGGCTAACTGGAAAGGCCAGGGGATTTGTAGTTAGACCTAATTTGAGGCATCATTCCTCTGGCCTGGGAAAACCACTCATTCTCAGCCTACTTCTTCCTCTGCAAATGGGGATAATAGTTATATCTACTTCCCAGATTTCTTATGAGGCTCAATTGAAATTATGTTTTGGAAGCACATTGTGATTGTTAAAGCATTAACAAGTAGTAGTAATTGTTACTGAAGAAAACTGGGTGAGGCTTGGTCTTGTTTTATAAGGCTTGTGTTGCAGATGAAGCGATCTCTGGTGTGATATGCTCATTTTACCAGAGATTTGAGCATAATTACTATTTGAGACATCAGCAATAGAAAGAGAACACAAGCCCAATCCTTATAGATAAATCTTTGTTCTTTTCTAGGAAGTTAGATTTCAGTATGGTCTTCTTACTTATCCTTGAATGAATTATCTGAACTCTCTTTTCTTTCCTTGTTGCCTCTGGCTTCTAGGCTGGGCTGTCTGATTGAGGTAAGTTTGGCGTTTGGATTCTGTGTCTAAATATTTCTACCTGTATCTTCATAAGTCAAAACCAAGCATAAGTTATTTTTATTTTTATTATTTTTATTTTTGGCTGCGTTGGGTGTTCGTTGCAGTGCGCAGGCTTCTCATTGCAGTGGCTTCTCTTGTTGCGGAGCACGGGCTCTAGGCACACGGGCTCAGTAGTTGTGGCGCACAGGCTTAGTTGCTCTGCGGCATGTGGGATCTTTCCGGACCAGGGCTCAAATCTGTGTCTCCTGCATTGGCAGGCAGATTCTTAACCACTGAACCACCAGGGAAGTCCCAGCATAAGTTATTTTTGAAGGATACATTGTATCAATTACACCTTTTCTTGCTTTCATTTTTGAAGATAAGAAATGTCTTTCTATGTCGACAGCTCTACTTTTGGAAGAAAGAAATGCATTAAAAAAATAAGTCAGGACTTCCCTGGTGGTGCAGTGGTTGAGAATCCACGGGTTTGAGCCCTGGTCTGGGAAGATCCCACATACCGCAGAGCAACTAAGACTGTGTGCCACAACTACTGAGCCTGTGTGCCACAACTACTGAGCCCGCATGCCTAGAGCCCATGCTCTGCAACAAGCCACCACAATGAGAAGCCTGCGCACTGCAACGAAGAGTAGCCGCTGCTTGCTTGCAACTAGAGAAAGCCCGCGTGCAGCAACAAAGACCCAACGCAGCCAAAAAAAAAAAAAGTCAGTTTAATATTTTACCAAGACGTTTTAGAGCAGGATTCTTCCTGTTAACTGTGGACTTGCTAAGGGCTCTAATAAAGTTCCTGGTATTGTTGATGGAATTTTATGTGTAGGTGCATATGTACATTTTTCTGGAGGAGAGATTATATAGTTTTTATAAGATTCTTAAAAATGATAGTGATTCAGAAAAGTGGAGGCCCACAGATAATGCATGACCTCCCACTGGATTAAGCAGTGGCATTTTCACGTTACCCTCTCCCTGCCCACTTCCTCTAACTAGGAACACCTGTGGCTGTCATGACTTCACACTATTCTCCTTCTCCTCCTTCCTCTTTAATTTTTTTCATCTCTGCAGTGCTTTACTATTGTCTGCCTCCCCCTCCACCTCTTCATGTTTTTCAGTGCTCTGTCTTAAATTCTCTGCTTGTTCCTGCTCTTGCTTGTCCCCCTCTTAGCAGTTTGGTCTCCTTCTGCAGCTCAGTTCTGTTCTGTTTGATATCTCTGTTCAGTCTCCAAGCCCCGAGATCCAAGTGCCTGCCATCTATTTGTTTTACATAAAGAATACAATCCAAGATTTTTTTGATGGTGATTTTATAAAAAGAGCAAGTATTTTTTTAAAAAAGTTATTTATTTTATTTATTTATTTTTGGCTGTGTTGGGTCTTCCTTGCTGTGCACAGGCTTTCTCTAATTGCGGCGAGCGGGGGCTACTCTTCATTGTGGTGCGTGGGCTTCTCATTGTGGTGGCTTCTCTTGTTGCAGAGCATGGGCTCTAGGCACGTAGGCTTCAGTAGTTTCAGTACGTGGGCTCAGTAGTTGTGGCTCACGGGCTCTAGAGCGCAGGCTCAGTAGTTGTGGTGCACAGGCTTAGTTGCTCCGCGGCGTGTGGGATCTTCCTGGACCAGGGATCGAACCTGTGTCCCCTGCATTGGCAGGCGGATTCTCAACCACTGCGCCACCAGGAAAGCCCAGGAACAAGTATTTTTTGAAGAAGATAATGCAATTTTATTATCATCAATAGTGTACTCCCAAAGACATTTATTTCGCATGGGGTTTCTCAAGTGGCACTATCGACATTTTAGGTCAGATAATTCTTTGTTGTGGGGAGCTGTCCTGTGCATTGTATGATATTTAGCATCCCTGGTCTCTACCCACTAGATGCCAGTAGCACCCTTCCCCCAGTTGTGACAACCAAAAATGCCTCCAGACATTTCCAAATGTCCCCTTCATGGGAGGGGGCAAAATCACTCCCTGATGAGAACTGCTGATTCAGCACCTACTTATTAATGGGCATTATTTTCAGCAGTCAGAATCTTACCCATTGTTCAAAGCCCAGCCTAAACCCTACCTCCTCTTCTAAACCTTCTTTGGCTAACCCAGACAGATATAGCTTTTCCTTTGAACTCTTATTGACATTACTGAAATGTTGACATTTAATGTGATTTATCATAGATATTTGCTTCACATGTATTGTCTTATCGCTGTAGCTAGTTTCTCTTCTGGAAGACAAAGGCCAGACTTAATATATTCGTGGCCCCCGTCTTCTTCTCTTCCCCCCAGTAATGACTGCCTTGCATCTAGTAGGCATTTAGTAAACATTCGCTGGTGAGGTGTAGTGGTGGTAAGAACATGAGCTTTGCATTCAGTTAAGCTTGGGTTCAGTTCCTAGCCTTTTTTTTTAAATTAAAAATTAAAAAAAAATTTATTTATTTGTTTTTATTTTTGGCTGTGTTGGGTCTTCGTTGCTGTGCGCGGGCTTTCTCTAGTTGTGGTGAGCCGGGGCTATTCTTCATTGCGGTGCACGGGCTTCTCATCATAGTGGCTTCTCTTGTTGCAGAGCACGGGCTCTAGGCACGCGGGCTTCAGTACTTGTGGCACGTGGGCTCAGTAGTTGTGGCTTGCGGGCTCTAGAGCGCAGGCTTAGTAGTTGTGGTGCACAGGCTTAGTTGCTCCGCGGTATGTGGGACCTTACCGGACCACGGCTCGAACCCGTGTCCCCTGCACTGGCAGGCGGATTCTTAACCTCAGTTCCCAGCCTTAATAGCTGTATATCTTAGGGCAAGTTTATTTGTGTAGGCTTCACATTCTTCACCTGTAAACTAGCAAGAGCATTACCTCATGCACAGGTTGTTGTGAGGGTAAATGAGGCAATATACATAAAGAACTCAGAGCAACACCTAGCACAAATTATGCACTTAGTACAGGTAGCTGTTACTGCCATTAAGATGATTTAATGAACTGAGATTAGAGCAAGAGGACAAAGTGATGTGTACTTGGTAGAGAGTAAACAATTCTCCCTCAGTTTAGAAAATAAGTATAGATTTCTCTAGCTTTTGGGTGGAATGTTTGCAGAAATAAATATTTATAAATGTGTTTAATGCTCCTTTTTCTCTTTCAGCCTAGGATTCCTCTGAAGGATCCAGAGGTTTCCTGTTGTCCACCCAGAATTTTCTCTTTTGTGGGCCAGGTGCCATTACTGCTCACAGAGAAGCTTGGACTTGCAGCTTGCTTGCTGCATGTTGAATTGTGAAAGCCAACTAATCCTGTGACTTGACTGACGCCTCTAGCCCCACTCAGTGGGTGACATCTACAGACTCTGCCTGCTGAACCAGTGCTAGCGACTCTCTCTCTCTCTTTAAAAAAAACGTTATGGGGAAACCACTAACCAGCCAAATCGGCTTAGACAGCACAGTAAATGAGTAGAACCAGGCAGACTCCTGTGCTCATTCCATGTATTTGTTTAGGCAGATTCTATTTTTAAAACATTTGAAATCTGTGCTCAACTGCCAGTGATTTTTTTAAAAAGTGCTGTCAGTCCTGGTGGATTGATGTTATTTTTAACTGATAGCTTGGGCTTTTCTCTATTTCGATAGTTTTGGGGGATGTTTTGGTTATTGTTTCTTGTTTATTTGTTGTTTGTGTATTTTAAAAGGTAAAAAATCAAAATGGGCTCTAAGCCAGATGTCTTTCCTCTCTTTTTCACCTTAAGCTTTGGGAAAGCTCTTTAACTTATGAGGCTTTACTCCTCAATACCTATTTTTGTCCAAAGAATTTATAGCTTTCCTGGAAATTTTTTTATTATTTCTTGGGCCTGAGATTGTAGGTATTTGGCCTGCAGTATCAAAAAAGGAAAATTCAGAATGATACAATATTTAAACAAATAATATTAAACTGTGGCCCTTCTTCCCTCCCTCCATTCTCTCTCCTTTCTTCTCTTCCCCTTTCCTCAGTGATGTCAAAATAGTTGTGTGGGGCTTCCCTGGTGGCGCAGTGGTTGAGAGTCCGCCTGCCGATGCAGGGGACGCGGGTTCGTGCCCCGGTCCAGGAAGATCCCACATGCCGCGGAGCGGCTGGGCCCGTGAGCCATGGCCGCTGAGCCTGCGCGTCTAGAGCCTGTGCTCCGCAACGGGAAAGGCCACGACAGTGAGAGGCCTGCGTACCGCAAAAAAAATAGTTGTGTGGTTGCTGAACTCCTTTCCTTCATTCAGTTTCCTCTCGCCTAAAACATCTCTGGTGCCAGTGTGGTGCCAGTACTTCTGTGACAAATCACTGGGACTCAAGGAATATCATCAACAGCTTACTTGAGACTTGCTGAAACTCCTGTATGTAGTGGAAGCTCTGGAGAGGGACTAGGATGGGGCTGGCTTTATGGCCAGGACAACTCTTGATGGGTGGGATTATATTGCATCCTTCTAAGGGATCAGGTGTGCAGGCTGGACCGTCTCCTGAGAGCCAGCTGGAGTCAGAGGGAGGAAGTGAGCATCAGTCTCCATGGGGCTGAGAGATTTAAAGTAGACAATGCTCTTATTTGGAAGCAGTTGTGGTTTATCACCCATGTTCAAGGGTGGCTGCTGGCCCACCCCTCTCCTTGTCAAGATGGGCATAGGGAGTAGTTCAGAGATGGGCTGGAGCTTTGACCGTGTTGGGATGTTCACATGTGTTTGAGGTGAGCAGTGGCATGGCTCTGATCTAGTGTGAGAACTCACTGCCCAGAGAGCAGCAGGGCAGGTGGGAATGTTAGTCTGTGCCTGCTCTGTTAGGTGTGTAACCTTTCTCACCCTGTGTGCCGGAACTGAGTCAGGCCTCAGTTGGGGGGTAGTTGCCCAGCAAACCATGACTTGCTGACCTGTTTTTAAACAGTTGAAATGCTGTATTGTTGCTGAAACAAAAGATGAGTCTGGGGAGCACAGTTTGGTTTTGCATCCGGATGTCAGTCCTGGCTTCCGTATTTTCTGTTTCTTCTGCTGCTGTAACAGCAGTAGTAGAGAAAAATGTAAAATTTGGCTGTCCAACTTGATAGATTGTGAACAATAGATGGTTAGGAGTATAAAACTGCTCAGAAGCCCCTTTCTCTAGAGCAGTTTTATATAATTCTTAAAAATACTTATTAGCAAGTTCATTTGTGTAGGGTTCTTCTTATTTTTTTCGGTACGCAGGCCTCTCACTGTTGTGGCCTCTCCTGTTGCGGCGCACAGGCTCCGGACACGCAGGCTCAGCGGCCATGGCTCACGGGCCCAGCCGCTCCGTGGCATGTGGGATCTTCCCCCACCGGGGCACAAACCTGTGTCCCCTGCATCGGCAGGCGGACTCTCAACCACTGTGCCACCAGGGAAGCCCCTAGGCTAAAGTGTGTTCTCCCTTAACTTGATACTTGCTTTCTTTATTTGTCTAAGTGTCTCATTCCGTAGTGGTGTGGTCTGTTAAACATGGTCTGGCATAGGTGGAGAGAGCAGAGCAGTGACCTGATACCTCCTTGTCATCGAGTTTGTTCTGTGGTTCTGTTTAAGGGAGGTAGCTGAGATTTAGGAGACTTTCTTTGGTTGAATGCAACTGGTGATCCAGGTTCGTGTTCCAGGGCTGGGGTGGTGAGAGATGTCTGTCACATGCTTTTATATAGCTTGCCCCCTTGGGCAGTTTATTTGGGTATTTGGGTATGTGTGTTTCATTAAAGTATTTATTAAATATGATTTCCCTTGCTGTAAGGGTATGATAGGTCTTTTCCTTCTTTTTTCTTTTTTAACAGAAGCTGTGAACTAGTTGGAATCCAAATTTGAGAAATAAACAGTGTAACCTTCTGCCTTATAATATGTAACTATTCTAATCCTGTGGAATCTTTGCAAAAACAAAAACCCTTCAGCATTTGCAACAGAAGGGTACTGTTGCCCTTCTGACTTGGTGGGCAGATATTTTTGAGCCAGTATTTAACAATTTTTAAAATCTATAATATTTTAAAACTCTGTTTTCTATGTTTATTTTTTGTGTTGGAACAATCTCTTTGGAAATGCCTCTTGTTGCTTTTAAAATTTCATTTCTTTCTGGGGTCAGTTGCAATGGGTTTTGATGTGATATCAATATGGGGCAGTGTATTTATGCCAGAGGGCTCAAGCATAAAAAATGCAGACCACTTCCTTGATTCACATCTGTACTGGGCGAGCTATACTGGTTGAATCAGTGAAAACCATGGGCACTGGAGTTTCTAACCTTTTACAATGGTTGACTTTTGCACTGGGACCAATGAATCTGGTTTGAAAGACTCCATTGCAGCAGTGAATAGAGGATTAGGTGATACTGATTGTACCTGAGTGCCAAAACATATTAAAGGAGGTGGTATCTGATCATAACTGAAACCGCAGTTGATCCTCCACAAGCTCGTTACCCTGAATGTCTTTCCAGAGTTAGGAATGACGAGGCGGTACCCTTGGGAAATGGAGTAGTATAGGGTTAACTGTTGACCACTGGGTGTTCCAGAGGTGGCTGTTTTGCTGGCTTGTAAGAAAGCCAGTGGTTCCAGAGTGTCAGAGCAGGGCCATTCTCTCCTCTGGAACAGCAATGTTTCTGTTCAGCTTTTCTCACAGAAACCTGTGTTAGGATACGGTTTAAAACACTGCTTTCTAGGAGAACCTGTGGTCCCAGAGTGACTAGCTATGTGGCCATGCATAACTGGGGAAGCCATCTTAGGAATGACTTCTCTAGACTTTGTCTGCTTCCTTCATACAGGGCCTCGCACAGATGCTTGAAACTGACGGCTCTCATTCTGAAGTCTTTTCTAAGTAGAACTCCTTTCCCTAGGAGAGAGCCTCATCCCTGCCCTCCTGCATCTGGAAGCCTTGGTACTGAAGACAGGACCTTGATCCAAACTGGATACTAGCAATTGGCAGGATTGCTCTAGAATTTGGGGAAGATTTGGGTTTCTAAGATGCACAAGCTTTTCAGACCAGTGGTAATTAATCCAATCTAAAACTCACTATAGGAGAGCTGGCTTTCCTAGACAGGTAATGCTGAACTCCTTCCACAGGTGGAGAGTGGATGCGTGGGCTAGCAAGGAGGTGGAGTAAGTACTTAATAGCCTGAGTGCTTGGGTTACCATGGAAACTGGAGTGTGCGTGGCCACAGCAGGTGCTAAAGAGCCATTGAGCACTCCCCCAGACATGTTTGGGGACCAGCAGAACTGGTTGGGAAAAACACTCCTGCCCCCAGGGTCCTTTCTTCATAGCAAGGATTGCCTTTTCGCTATCCCCAAGCTTGCTCAACAAGAGAAACAAGGTTTCTTAACTGTCTAACCATTTTTTATTTTTCATTCTTATTCAACTATATCATATATATATATTTATATATATATATGTAACTGTAAAGAAACATATGTGTTGTTTTTCTTTTATATTCATGTAATATTATGAAATTAAATTTCTTTTGTTTCATATCTATAGGCTTTGACTGGTCTCTTAATTCACGTTTGACTGATGGATTATTATTATTTTTTAATAAAGTTATTTTATTTTATTTAGTTTTGGCTGCGTTGGGTCTTTGTTGCTGCGTGTGGGCTTTTCTAGCTATGGCGAGTGGGGGCTACTCTACGTTGCAATGCGTGGGCATCTCATTGCGGTGGCTTCTCTTGTTGTGGAGCATGGGCTCTAGGTGCGCAGGCTTCAGTAGTTGTGGCTCGTGGGCTCTAGAGCGCAGGCTCAGTAGTTGTGGCACACAGGCTTAGTTGTTCCGTGGCATGTGGGATCTTCTGGGACCAGGGCTCGAACCCGTGTCCCCTGCCTTGGCAGGCGGATTCTTAACCACTGAACCACCAGGGAAGTCCCTGATGGATTATTTTAAAGAGAGGTTGCCTCTTAAAAATTTTTTTTTTGAGTTTAATTGAGCTATTATTATAGAGGTTGCCTCTTGTTCTGAGGAATATGAAATCTAAGAAAAGTGCGTCTTTGGTTTGTTTTCCAGCTGGGTGGGTGGGTTCAGGGGGAGTAGGGCTTTTGGCTGATAGGAAATGGGATTGGAACCTCCGGGAATTTTGAGCTTCCTGATTTCCCTTGGCTGAGTCTAGAATGCTTTGCACAGATTTTAGTTTCACACATAATCTTTATTTCCTCGTTTAAAAATAAGGAGTGATATTTATAGTAACAGTAAAAACCAAGTGACATTTTCATCTAGGCCAGCAAGTTGTAGTGTTTAGACAACTCTGGTTGAAATGTTGTTTCTGCCACTTATGTATATGGGCTTGGGCATGTTCCCTCCTCTGTAAGGTGGGGATAACAATATCGTCTCAATGATGCCATGCTCTCAGAGGTAAGGACTTAGCATAAAAGGTTTTAATCTGGAGGCTGTGATTGTGCTTCAGGAATCTTTTGCTCCTGTAATTCTATGTAAAATTTTGTGTATGTTTGAATTTTTCTAAGGGAGAGATTTCAGAGCTTCCACAAGAATCCCAGAGGAGTCCTTGACCACTAAATACTGAGAACCACTAGCCTTACACAGTGCCTGGCAGATGGCAAGTATCCATTCAATGTTAATTCTTTCTCTCTCTGCCAAGGATACATTTTATAATCAGCAGCTTATTGATGCTGACATAGTTATTTTTGATAACAAAGGAATTACTTAAATTCGGAATAGAAATAAAAACTCTGCTGCTGTCTTTGCTCCCTTACCGCCCATGTGCTCCTCTTGAGCTGTGTTAGCTCCCTAGGTGCTGCTCAAACTGTCCCTTTTCTCCTCATCCCCTAAGGACCAACTTGTATTATTTACTATAGAAGAAGGAGCCAGTTCTGTTCTTTTAGAGTGAAATGTGGAGTGACTCTTAGAGATAGTACACGGGAAACAAGAGTAATGCAAAAGAAAAAGGGGTGGAGGGACAGGAGTTATTCTGGAAAACAGAAAGAGGATCAAAATGCCTGGTACAGTGCTGAGCACATAATCATTAATAATGAATCACAGAAAGGAATGAAGAAGCAGACGTGCATTAAACAGTGGGAAGTGGGACACTTCCCTGGCAGTCCAGTGGTTAAGACTCTGCGATTCCAACGCAGGGGGCGTGGGCTTGATCCCTCGTTGAGCAACTAAGATCGCACGTGCCGTGCGGTGTGGCAAAAAAACAAAAACAAACAAAAAAACAGTGGGAAGGGGTGATGGGAAAAGAGAGAACTGGGAAGAAAGAATCTTCCTTAGTTTCCCCCCTTCCAGGGCTTTTGTGCCCTGTGGCGGGCTGCCCACTTTTGCTCCCACTTACATTCCTGAATTAGAAGCACACTGCATGGGGCGGGTAGGAATGGTGAAGAAGCCTGAGCCCCAGGCTAGAGGGTCATGATGGGACCATCAAGCTTGTTTAGATGCTTCTTTTAAGTCCCAGCCTCTTAATTTCCCCATAAAAAGCAAAAACAGAAAGCAAAAATTAGGGTTGAACAATGGCCAAGTTGTTCATTAATATCTTATCCTTTATCTGCAGCATCCAATGCCCAGATCCCCAGAGACTTCGACCTTGGAACCAGCATGGAGGTTAGCAGGAGGGGCCCTTGGTGTCATTGTTAGCTTTCCCCTTTTATTCCTGGAAATCAGTCTTTTCAATGCCTCGGTACTGAAGAATGCTTAATTCAGTAGAGCCATATTGGTGGGCAACAGAGAAGGGAAACAGACTGCCTTAAAATTGTGAGCACAGGAGCCAATCCTCAATGTCAATGTATAGAAGTGGGGGCTGCTTTTAAGAACTCTTCCTGTGCATGTACTTCCTAGTTTTCCAATACTGGAAGAGGAAAATAGTATGGACTCTAAGGAATTCATGTCTGTGAATGAGAAATGAATGCCACAATTTATTGAGTGCTTATTATGCACCAAGCTTTGTACTAGCCAATTAATTCCTTGTCTCATTAAAATCATACATCTCTGAAGTATTCTTACCTCCAATTTTATAGTAAAAGACACATATGAAGAGTTTAATATATCTGTTGTCAACTAAAAAGTGGTAGAGTCAAGGTTAACATGCAGGGCTGCCCGACTTCAGGAACTGTGGTCTTATGCAGGGGTTACATACCCCAATGTCTACAGGAGCCAGGAAGGAAATGTAAAGTCATGAAAACGACAACCACTTCAAGAGATTTAAAAACACATGGGAGCCAAGCACAAGTTCTCCATGGTTGGGATCTGGCGTATGAGCCCCACGTGGCATCTGCACGCTGCTGTGCTGCTTCTGGCTGGGTCCCAGTTCTGAACAGCGCGTTCTCCAGAGCTGCTCAGTGCTGGCCCTGGGATGACAGCAGCTGTGTGCCTTCCAGGAATGGTGTCCAGACACAGGAGGGTGGGCGTCCACTGAAACACACTTCCCTGCACCCACCTGACTGCTGGGCACTACTCAGGGAGAGTCTCCTCATTTCTTTGCTCTCCCATATGCACTGCCCAATATGGTAGCCTCTGGCCACATGTGGATATTGAGCACTTGAAATGTGGCCATTCTAAACTGAGATTTTCTCTCAGGGTGAAATGCACTCAGATTTCAAAGACTTCCTAAGAAAAGGAAAATATAAAAATGTCTCAATAATTTTTATATTGATTACTTCTTCACATTTTGGATATATTAGGTTAATAAAATTATACCATTAAAATTAATTTTATCTCTTTTTATCTTTTTAATGTGGCTGCTAGAAAATATTAAATTACATATATGCCTTTTATTACTATTTTCCACACCCCCTGGGGCTCTAATCCTAGTCTGTCCTTTCTCCCCCAGAACCTATTCCTCAACTCCATCAACTTCTGTGGCCACATCTTCTCTTTTCTTTTAGTCCTGAGACTGCCCTGGAGAGGAGAGGGGAGGACAGAGGAAAAGCAGTGACAGGTTTATCCTTTGGCTTCTCTGGGATTGGCTCCTGCCATTCATGGCTGGCTTTGGGAATCCTCAGTGTGATCCAGCTCACAGGTGTGTACCAGTGGGCTGCCGCCCTGGGGGCAGTGGGGTTCCTGCAAGGGGACTTTGTCAGGGTGTATGCCAAGCATTGCCTCTCTCCCAGAGGGGTGCTGCCGTTTAGTGTTTGTTCATGTTGTGATCCATCAAAATATTTTTTAAGTTAATGAATTTACTGTAGGTAGTGTGTGTGTCCTGTATTTTCATATGGATGAAAATGTAGCTATGAAGTGTGGAAACTGAAATTTGTGGGTATTAAGAAGGCTTGTTTTTTAAAAAAAAGGTTAAATATAAGGCTACCATATAATGCATCAACCCCACTCCTAGATATATACCCCAGAGAAATGAAAACATGTCTACACAAAAACTTGTGCACAAACCTTCAAAGCAGCATTATGCATCATAGCCAAAAAGTGGATCCAACCCAAATGTCCATCAACAAATGAATAAACAAAATGTGGTATAGCCATGCAATGGACTATTATTCAGCAATAGAAAGGAATAAAGTACTAATATACTGTATGACATGGATGAATCTTGAAGACATGCTAAATGAAAGAAGCCAGACACAAAAGATCACATATTGTATGATTCCATTGTTACGAAATATCCAAAACAGGCATATCCATAGAGACAGAAAGTGGATTCGTGATTGGTTGCCAAGGGCTGGGGTGGTTGGGAGGAAATGAGGAATAACTGCTAATGAGCATGGAGTTTTGTTTGCGCATGATGAAATGTTCTAAAATCAATCGTGGTGATGGTTGCACAACTCTGAATATATTAAAAAAATTTAATTGTACTTTTTTTTTTTTTTTTTTTTTGCGGTATGCGGGCCTCTCACTGTTGTGACCTCTCCCATTGCGGAGCACAGGCTCCGGGCGTGCAGGCTCAGCGGCCATGGCTCACGGGCCCAGCCGCTCCGCGGCATGTGGGATCTTCCTGGACCGGGGCACGAACCCGTGTCCCCTGCATTGGCAGGCGGACTCTCAACCACTGCGCCACCAGGGAAGCCCTAATTGTACATTTTTAATGGGTTAATTGTATGGTATATGAATTATATCTCAGTAAAGTTGTTATTTCATTTTTTAAAAAACCCACTGGAATAAAACTGACAAGGTCTAATGAAAAGAAAAAAAAGGCTTTTTCTATTCCTAGATGCAGAGAACTACTGAAAGCAGAAAGGGAAGCTGTGCTAATCAGAAAAGGAGAGAAAACATTAAAAATGTAACCTCCCTCCTCCATGACCCACTGTCCTGGGCATAAGGACCCATTAGTCATTCCGTTCAGCTTGGGAGGCCCAGGGCCAGGGCCTTCTGCCTCTCCCTGATGAAAAGCCCCTGGGATTTAGTGGAAACCTCATGCCCCAGTAATCCAGGCTTTATGAAGTCCTTGAATGTAGCTGAAATTGACCATTAATGAGGGGTCTTGTACTGCAGCCACTTCTTGAACACTTGCTGTGTGTATTGCATTGAATGAACCAGGAAAGAGGAGGAGAGTGGAGAGGAGAGGATAGTCCTCTTCTTGGTCTCTGCTTCCCTCTCCCAAGTCTGCTCTTTCCAGAGGAATCTGGAAACCATCTGGTTTGGAGGAAAAGGAGATATATTTAGTCTGAAGCAGAGACAGACATAGAATCAGAGCCAGTCAGATCTGTTTGGGACTTAGCAGTAATGGTGCCCCCTCAGGGTCCTTGTGAGGAGGGAAGGGGGTCTGAGGACACTAGGTTCCCCATGCCCGCTTCAGCCAGGGAGCTCCCTTGTCTCTGGCTTAGAGTAAGATTTTTAAAAATCAGTCCTGAAAATCATTGAACTAGCTCACAAACAACGTTTTACAGACAGAAACAGATTTGGAAAGATGGTGACTTGGGGCTGAGATGATCCATCCAGTGAGTGGCAGTGAGAGGCAGTGTGGAGACTTGAAACCATCTCTCTTTTAAAATCAACTCTACTAAGCGTACTGTTTGATAAGTTTTGACAGATGCATACATCCCTGTAGCTCACGCCCCAATTAAGTGGTATGACATCCCCATCACTCCAGATAGTTCTCTTGTTCCACTTTACAGTCAGTCCCCCTGTGCCTGCCCCAGGCTACCATCTCATTTCTATCACTGGAGATTATTTTTGTCACTAATCCCATCTCCTAAATTGTAGTTAGTGTGTTGGCTCTGCCTCCTTTCACTCCCTGGCTGACTGTATCTGTTTTGAGGTGGAGGAGGGAGGACCCTTGTTTTTGGGGCCCATGGCAGGAAATGAGAAGAGTGAGGCTTTTGGAGACCTGAGTTCCTTGAAGGCAGGAGCTGTTCTTCATATTGTTTCTACAATGCCTCATACAACACCTGGCACAGTGGAGGCTCTTAGTAAATGTACTGAACTGGATCAGACCTGTCCAATAATAGAAAGATCATCTGTTGGAGAAGCTGTTTGGTTCCTTCCTGGATGAAAATGTGCTGAGAGTGGTGGTGCCTGTCACTAAGGAACACAGGAGATCTTGAGCTTTCCTGCCTTGAGCGATAGATGCAAGGGCAGGAGCTGTGTCCAATCATCTGGGTTCTGCCCCTGTGACACAGCACACTGGGAGAGACAGTGGATTCTAATGTGATGTGGGAGGTGGCAAGGTAGAGCTGAGTGCTGTCGAAGCAGAGAGCGGGGCACAGAGTCCAGCTGAGAGATTTGGGGAAGCTTTTCTGGAGGGCACATGAGAGACCAATCATGGTGCATGTGATATAACTGCTCTGAGTGGGAGGATGGAGTATACGTGGCCCCTGAAGTTGCTGTCATCGTAAGATTCTATAAGTAATAGGCTTGTTGAATGGCCATAAGTGCCCACAGGTAGCCACACAAATTTGTAATTTGGGTCAGAAGATGGCCTGATTTTATCCAACAATGTTTTGCTTCCTGGAAACAGCAATGGAAATGCATGGATGGTTGGGGGTGAAACATTTTGGGCCCTGCAGACATGAAGAAAGGCAGAGGGGCAAGGAAGCATCTGGTGTCTGTGAGAGCCATGGAAAATAGCAAGTGTTGCAACACAGAGCACAAGTAGAATGCATATGTAGCTGGTGGGAGTGTTATATTTGTTCAGCCACTTTGGGAAAAATCGGCAGTGTCTGCTAAAGCTGGCCACCTAAGCTGTAAGTAAGTTATTCCACCGATATGTCTAAACCCAACAGCAATATGCTCACCAACAGTCTCGTACTGGAAGGACCCAAATGCTCATCAACAGTACAATGGACAGATGCGTGGTGGATGTGACAGGTGGAATAAGGCCACCGCCCAGATGTTCACATCCTGTGAATATGTTATCCTACATAGCAAGGCGGAATTAAGGTTGCAGATGGATTAAGGGCTTAATCAGCTGACCTTAAAGAGATTATCCTGGATTACTAGGGTGGGCCAAGTGTCATAAGATTCCTAAAATGTGGAAAAGGGAGGCAGAAGGATCAGAGTTGGGGTGATGTGATATGAGAAAGAGTCAACCAGTCATTGCTGGCTTTGAAGATGGAAGGGGCCATGAGCCAAGGAATATGGGTGGCCTCTAGAAGCTGGAAAAGGCAAGGAAATAGATTCTTCCCTCAAGCCTCCAGAAAGAATGTAGCCCTGCCGACACCTTGATTTTAGCTCAAGGAGACCCATTTCTGACCTCTGACCATCAGAACCGTAAGATAATAAGTCTGTGTTGTTTTAAGCCACTAAATTTGTGGTGATTTGCTACAGCAGGAATAGGAAAGTAATACAGTGGAATTTTGAATACTACACAGCCATGAGAACAAATGATCTATAATTATGTATAACAATATGGCTGAAGACCAGACATAAAAGTGCATACCATATGATTTCATTTATATAAATACAAAAATGAGCAAAATGAATCTATGCTACTAGAAGATAGAGTGCTCACTCTCGGGTGGGAGTGGACGGTGGGCAGTAATTAATGGCAAGTGGGAAAGAGGAAGTTCTCAGGTGCTGGTTACAGAGGTGTGTTCAGTTTGTGAAAATTCATTGAACTGTACACTTATGTGTTCTTTCCTCGATGTATATTATACCCTAATAGAAAATCTGTGTGTGTGCGTGTGTCTAGTCCAGATCAGCCTGGACTAGATTTTGAGGGGCATGAAGGAAATTATTTTTAACTGTGTACTAATGATTTAAGGGTTTAGCTCTTAGAGAGAAGGTGAAAAGACTGGGGCAGGGAGGCCCAGGGACACTTCCTGGAGGTACTGCATAGAGCAGAGTATGTAAGGATGGGGGTCTGGGGTGCTGTGGAGCAGACGTGGACATCTTGGTGGCCCAGAGTTCAGTCATCCCGTATGTATTTATTGGGCTGATGATGTTTCATGGGGAGTCCTCAGGGTTGTCAGAGTCATGGGTGGGTGGATGAAAGGGTGGGACTAAGTGGTCCAGGAAGGTAGTACTGATGGAAGTGTGGAGTTAGATGAGAGGCAAAGGAGAAATTGAGGCTCTGGGGGATGGGCAGGGTGGGTAGAGTGTGTTTTGGGAGAGCCAGGCCACACTTAAGGCACTGTTTCCCCAAAACGACTTTTAGGTGGTACTTTGGATGAACTCTCCAAATTTTATAGTGCTTATTTTAATGTGCAACAGAAAAATATAACTTGTATTCTGTCTGAATTTATAGATTCTTTAGGGCCAGGCTAAACTGTATATTTGTTTATTTATTTACTTTTGGTTGTGCCGGGTCTTAGCTGCCACAGGAAGGCTCCTTAGTTGCGGCTCCAGGGCTCCTTAGTTGTGGCCTGTGAACTCTTAGTTATGGCATGCATGTGGGATCTAGTTCCCTGACCAGGGATCGAACCTGGGCCCCCTGCATTGGGAGCACTGAGTCCCATCCACTGCACCACCAGAGAAGTCCCTAAAGTGTATATTTGAACTAGTGTCAAATTTAAAACTGTTGAGTAAGAAATAGAAAAGTGGCCTGCCTGTGTGACAGAAATACAGAGGTTTGCTATGACTGAGGTTTGGTCAGCATTACTGTGGGCAAGGTGGTGAAGGGGAAGAGAATAGGATAGTTTCAAGTATTGGGAGAGTTTCTCCACAATAGAATGGGGGTCACAGGATGGAGTGGGTGGCAGGGGAGAAGGTGAGACCTGACATAGGAGCTGAGAACAGGCCTGGTGGCTGAGCGGGGTTTTGTAGAGCAGTGGCTCTGAACTTGACCATCAGAATCACTTGGAGGATGTGTTGCAGCATTGCTGGCTTTTCCCCTGGAGTTTCTGATTCAGTTGGTCTGTTTACATTTCTAACAAGTTCCCAGGTGATGCTGATGCTGCCGGACCAGGGACAACACTGAGAACTGCTGATGTAGAGGTGGCAGTGAGTGAGCACTTTGTGACCGACCAGTCGTGGGTGTGGAATGCAGGGGCTGGAGGGGAGGGGCAGCTCACTGCGGGAAGGGGAGGAGTAGGTGTGTGGAGTGCGAGACACCTAGGCAGAAAGGCAGACTCGGTCTTGCCTGGAAGGGTGCAGAGTGCCTAGTTGGTGCCAAGGGTTGGGGGCTGCCCAGGAGGGCCACAGCTGGAGCTGGTCCTCCACAGTTAGGGAGCCTGATTACTCAGCTAAGGCACCTGCAACTTAGCAATAATGTGGGAAAAGAGAAGCAAATCAAGAGCCTCTGTTGGTGCTCAGGGGAGGCCACCTCCTCTAGTTTTCCTGGCACTTTGATCAGCTCTGAGAGGAAGGAAACCAACTTCTATTGAGCACCCACTGCACCTGAGGAGTTTTACATGCCTTATCACATTTAATCATCGAAATCCCATGATTTTGATGATTAAATGTGATAAGGCCCTGGGAAGTGAAGGGACATGCTCATTGTTGTCTAGACAGACCTGGGATGCAATCAGCCCTGGGCCTGGCTTGTCTAATTAAACCTCCCTGCTGCTTTCCCTGCGCCAATACTAGCATTTCAACATGCAATAAATATAAAACCAATATTTAATCATTATAAACAATTGTGAAATATTTTACGTTTTTTTGCATTCAGTCTTCAAGATCTAGTATGTTATGTACACCTACAGCACATCTCAATTTTGATAAGCCACATTTCAAGAGCTCAATAGCCACCACATCTCACTACACTACTCCCCTGAGCTGCCTTCGGGGATAAGACCGTCCAGGTACATGTGCCTGTAATCACCATTTCGGCCACCAGATGGCGCAGGTGACCTTCCCCCAGTTAATGCCTTAGGAGTTAGCGATCGGGTGGGTGGGAACCACTCTTCAATCTCCGTCTTTAATTTATTTGTTTAAATTTTAGCCAGAAGTAAGCTGAAAAGATTCCATTATAAACTTACTCTAGAAATAAACACATGTAGCTGGGTCCATGTGTGTCTGGGGCAATTGAATAATTGGGAGTTCTCCAAGTTAATATCCATGTAAAATATGTTTATTAAAGGATAAGTAGTAAAAGCATGCTAATATAAAGCTTATACATATGTTAGTAAAACAATAGTAATGGTAGCAATTGTTTAGAACTTAGGCAAACAAAAGGCATTTTTGGTGAGGAGTATTTTCTCATTGACATTCTTTAGAACTGCAGGTATATGGCGATAATAAAAAGCAGATCAACTATTAGTTGATAATTTTTTAAAACATCTTTATTGGAGTATAATTGCTTTACATTGTTGTGTTAGTTTCTGCTGTATAACAAAGTGAATCAGCTATATGTATACATATATCCCCATATCCCCTCCCTCTTGCATCTCCCCTCCCTCTCACCCTCCCTATCCCACCCCTCTAGGTGGTCACAAAGCACAGAGCTGATCTCCCTGTGTGATGCAGCTGCTTCCCACTAGCCATCTATTTTACATTTGGTAGTGTATATATGTCCATGCCACTCTCTCACTTCGGCCCAGCTTACCCTTCCCCCTTCCCCATAGTTGACAATTTAAAAAATCCTCTGTGGACAACTGACTCCCTTGTGGCCTGCATCCAAGGGGAGCTGGTCCAACCATCACACCCTTGGTCTACCAGTGGTACCTGCTATCCTGGGGCTTTTGTTCTGTTTCAAAGATGGGGAAACTGAGCATAGTGAGGCAACTTGCTGCAATTCACATCCCATGGGTGTTGATGGCCAACCTAGAACTAGAAGTCAGGTGCTCTGGACTCCCTGTTCAGTGCTCTTTTCGCTGTGCCATTCTGTTTGAGACGTGGCAGTTGCAGCCATACTGTTTCTCATATCCCTTTGTACATGAGAAAAAAAAAAACCTGAGCTTGACACAGTGGCCAAGAGCCCAGCCCCTGCAGTGCCACTTACAGGCTGGGCCCAGGGGGGCTCAGAAAATTGTTGAGTGAATGAGGAAAAAAAGGAAAGAAATGCCCTCCAGACATTTTAGAAGCTTACCATTCCTGGAGGTGAGGGAATCAGTCAGCCAGCCGTCTGGTGGCAGATTGATTATACTGGACCTCTTCCATCATGGCGGGGCATCAATTTGGTCCTCATTGGAATAGACACTTATTCTGGATATGGATTTGCTACCTCTTCCTGAAATGCGTCTGCCAACCCAACCATCTGTGTGCTCACAGCAAACTTCATTCACTGTCCTGGTATTCTTTCTACATAGTATTGCTTCTGACCAGGGAACACATTTCAGAGCAATGTAAGTGCAGCAACAGATTCATACACATAAGAATTCACTAGTCCCACCACATGCCACGAAACCCAGAAGCAGTTGGCCTGATGGAACTATGGGATGGCCTACTGAAGACTCGGTTATGTTACCAGTTGGCCTGAAAAGTTGGGGTTCTGTCTTACGGGATGCACTATGTGCTTTGAATCTGTGGCTGTTTCTCCGCAGTAGTCAAGGGGTGGAAATGGGAGGGTCTCCTCTCACTGTTACATCTAATAACTTACCTGCAGAATTGTTTCCCCCTGTCTGTGTAACTTTGAGTTCTGCTGGTTTGAAGGCCTTAGTTCTGATGGCAGAATGCTTCCGTCAGGGGACACCACAATGATTCCATTGAACTGAGTCTGCCACTTGGCCATTTTGGGCTCCTCAAACCAAAAAATTGGAAAAATTGGGTGCTGCTATGCAACGGGGCAGAACAACTATATCTGCAACTTTGGGGCACCTCTTAGTACTTCCACATAAATTGTAGAAGTTAATGGAAAACTATAGCAACCAACAAAAGATGGGGCCACTGAGGATTCAGATCTTTCAGCAATGAAGGTCCGCCAAGTAAAGGACCCTGACCAGCTGAGGTATTGGTAGGCAGCGAAGGGAACCTAAATGAATGAGTAAAGGAAGCAGGAATTTATGAATATCAACTATGGACTTGCGACCAGCTGCAGACTGGGGACTCTATGTAGCAGCCATGCACATTTTTTTCCTTTACTTGCTCTGTGTGTTTGTTAGTGTATTAACTAATTTCTTTGTTCTCCTCTTTTCTTCTTATTTTATATATGGGTATTATTGTAAGTTCACTTTACAAATGTACTCAAGGGGGACTGGCATTGAATTTGAGAAGTAGTCTAACCCTTTCAGGGATGGAAACTGTGACTGTTGGCCGGACATGGATACAGTGACTCTTGGGACTTTGTCTATATGATTCAACTTATATAAAAGGTCTAGAAGAGGTAAATCTATCATCAAGAGAATCCACAGAAAGTAGATTCGTGTTTCCTAGGGCTGGAGGCAGGGCGCTGGGGGAAGTGGGCAGTGAGTGCTGATGAGTCAGGGGGTTCTTTCTGGGGTGATGAAAATGTTCTAAAATTGAGTGTGGTAATGGTTGTGCAATTCTGCAAATATACTAAAAAGCCACTGAATTGTACACTTTAAATGGGTGGATTGTATGGTACGTAAATTATATCTCAATAAGGCTGGTTTAAAAAAAAAAAGATATTCAGAGAAAAATCTTGGCCCTGCATTTGTTCCCCCACTTCCCCATTCCCTCCCGCAGCAGTATCCGTTATTATCAATGTATTGTGTGTGCTGCTGGAGATGACACACAAACACACACACACATAGCGTAGTTTTTATGTAGGTTGGTAGTGCACCATACAAACTATTCTGTACTTGCTTTTCTTTTCTTGATTCTATGAGCTACTCACAATCCTTGAATTCATTGCTTTTCTCACTTAATTTTTAAAAAATTATTTAAACTTTATATATTTAAATTATATAAATTTTAATTTTTTAAAATATACCTTGGAGTCCATTTCACATTAGTACACAGAGAGATACCTCGTTCTTCTTAATGTCTGCACAATATTCCATTGTGTGGGTGCATCTGGTGGTTGGCTGAATAATGGCCCCCAAGAAGATAGCCACATCCTAAGTCCTGGAACCTGTGAATATTACTTTTATGGCAAAAAAGAACTTTGCCGATGTGATTAAATTAAGGCTCTTGGATGGGGAGAGTGTCCTGGCTTATCTGTGTGGACCCTAAATGCAATCACATGTGTCCTTGTAAAGAGGGAGATTGAAGATTTGACACCAAGAAGAGGAGGCAGGTGATCACAGAGGCAGAGTGGTGTGGCCACAAACCAAGGGACGCCAGCAGCAACCCCACCAGATGTTGGAAGAGGAGAGGAAAGAATTCTCTCTTAGAGTCTCTGGAGGGATCACAATCCTGCCATTGCGTTGATTTCAGTCCAGCGATATTAATTTCAGACTTCTGGCCTCCAGAACTATGGGAGAATAAATTTCTGTTGAGTTAAGCACCAAGTTTGTAGATTTTGTTACAGCAGCTACAGGAAATGAATCTTCACACTGATGGATATTTAGATTATTTCTAATCTTTTGCTTTGCAAACAATGCTGTATTAAGTTGCCTTGAACATATGTCATTTCACATGTGAGTGAATAAATCTATTAGGTAAATTATAGAAGTGGAATTGCAGGATCAAAGAAATACAATGTTCTGCGTTCGTAATTTAGTTCTGCTGCTCGTGTCCAAAGAGCATTATTTGCTTTGGATCCATGGGGCAAGTTCCCCTACCTTGACTTTCCCCAGTGTCATTCAAGACCCAGCTTAAAAGATACGTTCCCCAAGAAGCCTTCCTCTCACAGACAGAGCTCTTTGCTCCACGGCTGAACTCCCACAGCACCTTGAATGCATCTCTCTCTCTGATCAAATTGCACCGTGTTTATATGACTGTCTCTCTCGGAGATGGTGAGCCCCTTCCGCGAAGGGCCTGGGTCTAATTCACCTTTGCATCTCCCAGGCTTGGCGCAATGCCTGGAACATAGCAGGGCTCAGTAAATAGATGGAGAGCATGGAAGAAGGAAAGCTGCCTCTATCGGGGGCTGAGGATAGATGGCTGTACTAGGAGGTCCACCCTGACTGGATAACGCCAGGGCTCAGGCAGCTCAGGGAACTAGGCAGAGAGTTCTGGAATTGTGCATGCTGCCATTGCACTGCAGAAGATAGAACCGTTCCCTGAACCTGGAAATCCATCTGTGCAGGTTGTATATTTTGTATATTTGAGTGAACGTGAGGCCAATGATTCACTGTGAGGGGGGAGAACAAACCTGAGGACGGGCAAGACAGGGAGTCCCTGGGTTTCAGCTCAAATAGGAAAACCTTGGGTGGAGGTGTCGGTGGGCAGACCTGACCATTTCTGGAATCTCTTACTTCTTTTTTTTTTTTGGCTGTGTTGGGTCTTCGTTGCTGCGTGCAGGCTTTCTCTAGTTGTGGCGAGCAGGGGCTACTCTTTGTTGCAGTGCACGGGCTTATTGCGGTGGCTTCTCTTGTTGTGGAGCACGGGCTCTAGGCACGCAGGCTTCAGTAGTTGCAGTGCATGGGCTTAGTAGTTGTGGCTCGTGGGCTCTAGAGCACAGGCTCAGTAGTTGTGGCGCACGGGCTTAGTTGCTCTGCAGCATGTGGGATCTTCCCGGACCAGGGCTCGAACCCTTGTCCCCTGCATTGGCAGGCAGATTCTCAACCAGTGCGCCACCAGGGAAGTCCCTCTCTCACTTCTAAGGAAGCCCTTTTTCAATCTGCTGCATTGGCTCAGGACCACTTTGGCAAATGTGGGAGAGGAAGGCTGTGCACCAGGCCTGCCCTGGGAAGCCCGCAGGGGCTGTGGGGATGCACCATCTCCTGTCCTGAGAACCCCTGCTTGCTGTCCACATGTGGCTATCAGCTGGCTGTGTGCATTAGATTTCCACAGACTTGTTAATGTAGCTTCCTCCTTTCATGAAATGAATCTGGAGGTTTAGCTCTCAGGTTTTAGGATGAACCACGTGAGGAAATCGCTTTCTTCTAACACCCAGTGCTGGCAAAGGTGCAAGGAGATGGGGGGGATGACTTTTTTTCTGAATGGTAGTTTGGCAATAAGTATCAAGCCTTAAAATTTTCCCTTTGTATTATCATTAATTTTTTTTAGGTGTGATGATGTGGTTATGATTGAAAAGAGTCCTTTTTTTGTAGAGATACATACTGAAATATTTATGGGTGAAATATATGGCATCTGGGTTTTGCTTCAGTATAATCCAGTGGGGGTGAGCAGCGTGGGTGGGTGTAGCTGAAGCAAGCTTGGGTTGATTATTGCTGAAGTGGCTGGATGAGGGGTTCAGGGCAGTTCATTATACTGTTATCTCCACATTTATATATTAGAAAATTTTTCCATAATACAAAGTTTAAAAATAAAGTCCCCTTTGACCCAGCATTTCTGCTGTGGTGATGTCAGTCCAGCCTGTATCATATCTCACCGGGCTTTTCTGTTTTCATTCTTACCCCTCCTGATCCAGAGGGCTCGAGCCTTGTTTGAGTTCCTCGAAGCCCTCAGGGCTCCCCCAGGCCCTCTGGGTCAAGGGCAATCTCTTGGCTGGCTGGCTGTAACCACTTCTTTCTCCAGCCCATCTCGGCGCTCTCTGCCCACCTGCCACCTAGGCTCTCAGATCCCAGAGCCTGCAGGTGCCCTCTGGCCTCAGGGCCTTTGTCTGGAAGCTCTCCCCCTCCCCCAAGCCCTTGTCCGCATGGCACCTACTCTTTATCCAATGTCAGGGTGAGCATCGTCTCAGGGACACCTTCTTGGACTCCCAGCAGAGTCACACTTCTCTGTTAATTCCTCAGCATCCACATGGTTCCTTCACAGCTCTCACTACTCTGGGTGATTATTATAAACTCTGGTGATTCTTGGTTTTTCAGTGATGTCTGCCTCCCTCACTGGACCATGAACTCCTGGGGAGTGGCTGTGTGGCTCACCATCACATCCCAGAGCCAAGCACAGGGGCTGGCACATAGTAGGCATTCATTATTTAATGAATAAATTAATGCACAAGGAGGGCACATATTGGGAAAATCTTGGATGAAAAGAGTGTATGACACTCTGGGCAAAGCCTGCATGATACATTTGGTTTACTGAGAAGGCACAGCTGGAAATGTAAGGTGGGGGCCAGAGCACAGGGGCCTGCCAGCTACATCAAGGGGACTGGTTTGGATTGTTCAGATCCAGGCGCCATCAAAGGTGGCAAACGGAGGAGTGACGTGTGCTCCAGGCAGCCCCTTTGGCCATCCATGGTGGGAAATGAGAGCCAGGGGGCCGGCAGACTGGATGGGCTAACACTGGGGTCCTGAATAGGATCATGAGGCCTTGAGCTGAGATCAGGGTGGTGGCAATGGGGGTGCAGGAACAGAGTCAGTGTTTGTGGCAGTTAATCCAACCCAGCAGCTCTCAGCCCTTCTTCCCTAAAGAAACAGCACATCTGTACAGGAGGGATGGGAAGAGAGCCCCAGAGGGGCCTGGTGGCGATACAGTGTGTTCCACAGACACATCTTGGATCCCTAAGAGTTTTGCAAATGGTCCCTCCAGAGGCGGTCACCAGGAAACGATGATACAGCCCCGTGGCTTGGGGCAGGGCAGGGCCCTCTTCCCTCTGGCCAGGAGCTGTGGAGATAGCAGAGCCTGGCCCTGGTGAGTGGAAAGTTGGCTTGTTACGCAGGAAATCTCTCTGCAGCACTCCTTCATTTAGGGCTTGACTTGGGGCCAGTGGAAGGAGCTTGGGGGACCCTGGAGCCTGAGAAGCCACTTGGGCCTCTGCAGGCCTCCTGGTTGGGACCTCAGCTGGAGCCGGAAGGGGATGCCATTCTCGATGAGCAGAGATGGCGAGAGCTGGGTTTGTGTTGCCCATCAGGAACGGGTTGCCCTGGGACCTGCCGCACTTCTGCTGTCCCAGCACGTGTGTGGTACTTTCTCTCCGTCCCACAGGAGGCTCGTAATTGGTCGCAGAGATGGAGAGCAGGGCAGCAAGTCACCAGCTTTTCTCCTCGTGGGAAGTAGCTGTGGGGAGACCAGATGGTTGGGAAGATGCCGAGTAAAAACCTATATAACATCACCGGGGACTTCCCTGGTGGTCCAGTGGTAAAGAATCTGCCTTACAATGCAGGGGACGTGGGTTTGATCCCTGGTCAGGGAACTAAGATCCCACATGTCGCAGGGCAACTGCTGAGCTCGCGCACCTCAACTAGAGAGGCTGCGTGCCGCAAACTACAGAGCCCACGCGCCCTGGAGCCTGTGCGCCACAACTAGAGAGAAGCCCGGGTGCTGCAACGAAAAAGATCCCTCATGCCTCAACGAAGATGCCACGTGTCGCAACTAAGACCTGACGCAACCAAAAACAAAACCATATATATACACACACACACACACACACACACACACACACACACACATATATATGTGTATATATATATATGTCCCTATATTCAGTGTGGACTGAATGGTTACTCCACACCAAGCCCAGTGCCCGACTCTGTAAACGTTCCTCGTTTCATTGGAGCTAGGTCCCCTTTCTTTCTCTCCCACAGAGCTCTATTCTTGTCTATTCTTATACAAGACTTCACATCGTAATAGAGATATTCATTCACACGTTTGTTTGTTTCATATCTGTCTTTCCTGCTAGACTATACACTTCATGAGGGCAGGGAGGGGTCTCTTTGTCCCCTCCTGTGGCTCCGGCACCTAACACACTGCCTGGCATGTAGTTGGCATACATTAAGTATTTTTTGGATGGATGAATGATCCTCACAGCAGCCCAGTGAAGCAAGTACTATTATTTTCCTCATTTCAGGATGGGCAAACTGAGGCATAGAGAGGTTGAGTCATCCAAGCCACAGAACCAGGAGGTGGCACCAGCGTTCAGACTTACACAGTGAGTAGCCCAAGCCGGGGCATGTGGTCCAGGTTTGGCCAATAAAACTCAGGCTGGGGAAAATGTGACCCTTGTCCTTTTTGGCCCTTGACTGTTGGGATATGAGACTAAGGCTGCTGATGGCTGTGATTCTAGCCTAGTGATGCAGCTGGTCTGAGGGCATGGTGTCAGAGAGAAGCAAAGATGAGATAGAGAGAGATGAAAACCAGTACATGTGCTCTGAAGCTTAGGCTGGCCTGGCTCACATCCCTTGTCCTTGTGATGGAGAGCTCTTATGAACGTGATGCTCAGACCCATCCCCACTGTCGGTGTAGTGGAAAGAGAGCTGAAGACTACTTGGGTTTTGGTTCCAATTCTACCAGTCACTCAGTGTATGACAGAGAATTTCCTCACCATCTCTAGGTCTCAGCTTCCTCAGCTGTAAAATAGGCATAATCATTTCCAACTCGTAGGATGGAAGTGGGGGTCCTGAGAAAGACTTAAGGTTTGGGATTTGGTGCCTGGTATCCGGCAATTGCTCGGAAGTGTTAACTTCCTGCCTCACCCTTGTAGGTGGCTTTTGGCTACATGTAACAGAAAACTCATCCAGGATCAGCTTAAACAATGAGGGCTTATAGTATGCCCACTATGGAAAACAGTATGGAGTTTCCTCAAAAAAAAATAAAATAGAACTACTGCATGATTCTGCAATTCCATTTTTGGATATTTATCTGAAGAAAACGAAAACACTAACTCGAAAAGATAAATGCACCCCCATGTTCCTTGCAGCATTATTTAAAATAGCCAAGATATGGAAACAACCTGTGTCCATCAAAGGATGAATGGACAAAGAAGATGTGCTATGTATATACAATGGAATATTATTCAGCTATAAAACAGAATGAAAACTTGCCATTTGTGACCACATGCATGGACTTTGAGGGCATTATGCTAAGTGAAATAAGACAGAGAAATACAAATACTGTATGATCTCTTATATGTGGAATCTAAAAAAACCCCAAGACCTCAATCTCATAGATACAGAGAACAGATTGGTGGTTGCCAGAGATGGGGAAGGGGGACTGGTAGGGGTAGGGTGAAATGGGGAAGGAGGTCAAAGGGTACAAACTTCCAGTTATAAAATAAATAAGTCACAGGGATGTAATGTAGGGCATTGTGACTATAGTTAATGATACTGTATTGCATATTTGAAAGTAAGAAAGTAAATCTTAAAAGTTCTCATCAGGGCTCCCCTGGTGGCGCAGTGGTTGAGAATCTGCCTGCCAATGCAGGGGACACGGGTTCGAGCCCTGGTCTGGGAAGATCCCACATGCCGCGGAGCAACTGGGCCCGTGAGCCACAACTACTGAGCCTGTGCGTCTGGAGCCTGTGCTCCGCAACAAGAGAGGCCGCGATAGTGAGAGGCCCGCGCACCGCGATGAAGAGTGGCCCCCGCTCACCACAACTGGTGAAGGCCCTCGCACAGAAACGAAGACCCAACACAGCCAAAAATAAATAAATTAAAAAAAAGAAAGTCTTATCAGAAGAAAAAAATTTTGTAACTGTGTATAGGTGACAGATGTTGACTAGACTTACAGTGTATACAAATACTGAATCATTACGTTGTTCTCCTGAAACTAATATAATGTTATATGCCAATTATACCTCAAAAAACAAATCATAACAATGAGGGCCTTTATCACTGCAATCCACAAGAAAACCAGGGGCAGGGCAGATCCAGGGTGGTGAATTCAGAAGCGCAACAGTGTCATCAAGGATCTAGGTTCTTTAGGTTCTTTCTGTCTTTCAGCTCTGCCCTTCTCAGAGTGTCACCTATTTCCCTCCAGGCCATAGGATGGCTACCCCAGCTCCAGGCATCAGCCAACATAGGTATTTCTTCCTTATCTTCCATTGAGTAGAGTGAGGAAAACCTTTCCAGCAGCTCCCCAGTAGCTGTCCCCTTAAGTTCCATTGGCTAGAAATGCCCATTGTTAAATCAAGCATTGACAAGGGGAATAAAGTACCATGATGGGTTTTGAGTGATTAGGAAATACTCCAAGGGGGTTTGAACAAAACTGGTTTTGTTAGCAAGGAGGACGGGGAGAATGGCTCTTGGGCTGTGTCTACTGTGTTTGTTCACTGAGGTGGCCCAACCGTCTTGCTCAGTGGCAGGTCCAGAGCGGGTGCTCAATAAGCACTCACTGGATAAGCGACTGTGCAGTGACCCTCTGCGCTAGCCTCAGAGTCCGGTGAGTGGAGGAGATGCCTCAGATGATGGGCTACATGTCTTTAAGAACTGTTCCAGCCGCGGGGGAAGACTCGGAGGCTCCTTAGGAATGGGCGTGGAGACCTGCAGCGGAGGTTTTGGCTCAGTGGGGCCAGAGGGCCAGGTTTCCATGGCTGCCTCAGTTCAAGGGAACAATCCTGGTCCAGGTCCACCCCCGCTGGCCTGAGGAGCAGGCAGGGAGGGTGAAGGGGAGGGGAGCAGGTGGGGAGAGTCGTGCGGCTCCTGTATGGAGGACCCCAAGTGCTTTAGAAGGCTCCCTTGGGCCACAGCATGTAAATGGGGGAAACAGTCTCCCTTTTCTTTTCTTTTCCTTCTTTTTCCTTTTTTTTCTTCGCTTCCTTCCTCCCTGCCTCCCTTCCTTCCTTTTTTTTTTGCCATGCTGCCAGTGAAAGCACCGAGTCCTAACAACTGGACCGCCAGGGAAATCCCAGAGAGAGAGAAAGCACCAGAAGAGCATCAGGGTTGGAGGGAGGGGGAGGGGAAGCGCGTGAATTAGGGTTTAGTCCTCTTGAGTTTGGGGTGTCAAGCAAGCAGTCAGATGGACAGGTATGGAGGCAGCAAAACTTCACAAGCTCTCCCACCCCCAGGACGTAAGGAAAGTTTGGGGGAGAACTTTTTCTCCTCTCTGTTTTCCCTCTCTGGTATTGTGAGCCTGGGGCTGCATCCTTTAAATGGAATAATAACAATAATAATAATAAGTACGGATTCCTTACCCTGAGCCAGGCTTTCTTTTTGAAGACTTGACAAATTTCAGCTTGAGGCCCCATAATAACCCTAGGAAATAAATACTTACAAGCCTCACTTTACATGTGGGGAGACAGAGACCCCGAGACCATCAGCTGTTACCCCAGGTCAGGGGGCAGAGCCCAGATTTGAAGCCAGGCAGCCTGAACCAGAGCTGTACTCTTAACCACAGCCCCCAAGCAGCCTCCCGGGCAAGCTGTTGCTTGGCAGGGACTCTGCGCTGGGACACCCATTGCGTAGACTGACAGAAAGCTGTTGCAATCCTGACCCTGTGATGGCACATTACGGTGGCACAAGGATTTTAGCAGAATTCACATTAGAGAATTTGGGAACCAGAAGATGAAATTTGACAGCTGACAACAAAGGCTTATTTTCTGCACTCATGTGAGTGGGAACCTGGCTGTCATGTTGCCCAGTCCTGTTTCCCTCTGTGACCCCAGGCAGAGCTCAGCTGTTGTAGCTCTGTGAGCATGTCCCTGTGGGTGGGCTGTGTGCAGAACCTGGGCTTCAAAGGCAGGGAGGAGACACGTGGCAGCACGGGGCTTTGCAAAAGGACTCCAAGAGGGAGAGGTGAGGCAGACCCAGCTTCCGGCCACCTCACTTCCGAACTCTCCTCTGTTAATTCAGATGAAAGGATTGCTTGACCAGAATATGCTGACAGTCAGGACGGCAGCAGCTTTCTTTCGTTTCAGTGTTTTTGTCTTGCTTTTTAATTGTATTCAAAACAGATACAGAAAGCTGCAGGAGACAAATGTATATATAGCATAATGAATTATTATCAGGTGACCACTCTGGTCAATTAGCACCTAGGTCAAGGGCTCCAGAAGCCTCTTCATGTCCCGTCCCAGTATGCAACTCCTTTCCTCTCCCCTCAATAGCTCTCATCCCAACTTTTACGGTAATTACTTCCTTGCATTTCTATATAATATAATCAACCATAGGCACCTTCTTTAATCTGCCATTAAAGTTAAATGGCAGATTAAAGAAAATTAAGTTTAAAAATTTAATTGTAGTAAAAGTTTTTTAAAAATTCTTTTTTTAAAAATTTATTTTTGGCTGCATTGGGTCTTTGCTGCTGCACCTGGGCTTTCTCTAGTTGTGGCGAGCGGGAGCTACTCATCATTGCGGTGCACTGGCTTCTCATTGTGGTGGCTTCTCTTGTTGCAGAGCACGGGCTCTAGGCACGCAGGCTTCAGTAGTTGTGGCTCACAGGCTCTAGAGCGCAGGCTCAGTAGTTGTGGCACAGGGGCTTAGTTGCTCTGTGGCATGTGGGATCTTCCCAGACCAGGGCTTGAACCCATGTCCCCTGCATTGGCAGGCGGATTCTTAACCACTGCGCCACCAGGGAAGCCCAAAAAATTTCAAAATTTTTGGAAACTAAATTAAAAAATTTAATTGTAGTAAAAAACAACATAAAATTCACCATCTTAACCATCTTTAGGTATACAGTTCACCAGTGTTAAGTATATTCACATTGTTGTGCAACGAATCTCTAGAATTTTTCATCTTGCAAAACTGAAACCCTGTACCTGCTTAACAACAAGTTTCTCCCCCCCCCCCCCACCCGCCCCAGTAACTTCCATTCTACCTTCTTTCTCTGAATTTGACTACTCTGGGTACCTCATACAAGAGGAATCATAGTGTTTGTCCTTTTGTGACTGGCTTATTTCATTTAGTATAATGTCCTCAAGGTTCATCCATGTTGTAGTGTGTGTCAAAATTTCTTTCCTTTTTAAGGCTGAATAACATTCCATTATACGTCTGTGCAGCATTTTGTTTATTCATTTGTCCGTCGATGGACATTTGAGTGGTTGCCACCTCTTGGCTATTGTGAATAGTGCTGCTATGAACATGGGTGTGCACTTACCCACTTTCTTATTTGATATATCTTTTAAATCTCTTTTAATCCAAAGATTCTTCCTCCATCCCTTTTTTCCGTCTTTTAATTTATATGTTGAGGAACCCAGGGCATTCGAACAGTCGATGTTGCCCAGTCTGGATTTTGCGGAGTGCACACTGATGATGCAGTTCAGTGTGTCCTTCTGTCCTCTGTATTTCTAGTAAATTGATAGCTGGATCCAGAGGCTTGATCGATTCAGGTTTTGATTTTTTGGCAACTCCAGGTGGTGGCATGTTCTCTCATCAAAAGACACACCATGTCTCATTATCATTTTGTGTGTGTGCTGTAGGGGTGATGTTAACAGCAGCTGATACACAATGCCTAGATCCATTAATTAATGTATGGGTACAAAATAGTGTTGTTCTAATTCGATCATTCCTTTTCCATCAATTAGCTGCAGCAACTTTCTTAGCAGTTAGCCAATGGAGAGAAACCATGCTACAACCAGTGCAATATGTATGGCTTTCATGTGTCTTAGATATTTGTCTTTTGCATAAGATTTTGTTTGAAAAAGTGTTTATTGCTTATGAAAATGAATAAGAGCAGAGAACTTCTGGGTAATGGTAATTGATTGAGTCCGCCTGATTTTTCTCTCTTAAAATCCTATTAAACTGACAAAAAGGATTTTTTAAAGGTGTTAAGACCTATAAGAGTAGGGAAAACAGAAAAGGACTAACAGTAAAATGCAAGGTGAGTTGTAAGGGATTGGGTATTCTCTACAAGCTTCTTGGGAACAGGTACAGGAAAAGTCAATATTTTGAGACCTTTAATATCTGAAAATGTCTTTATTTTACCCTCACATTTGATTGATAGTTTGGCTGTGTATAGAATTCTAAGTTGAGGATCATTTTCATTGAGAATTTTGAAGGTATTTTTCACTGCCTTCTGTGCGTCAGTGTTGCCGTTGACAGGATCAAGGCCATTCGAATTTCCAGCTCTTTGTAGGTGACATTATGTCTACTCTTTCTGGAAGCTTGTAGGATCTTCTCTGTGCTCTCAGTGTGCTGAAACCCCACAGTGATTCAACATGGTGTGAACCTATTTTCCATACATTATGGACATAAATTCCAAATCAATCAGCTTGAAGAGGTCAAGGTTGTTGGCTCCAAGGAAGGCAAACAGGGCGGGAGGTGCGGGACCTGCTATTTTCATAACAAATCTTCTAGAAGCATTCCACCTTTTTTAAAAAATAAATTTATTTATTTTTTATTTATTTATTTTTTGGCTGGGTTGGGTCTTTGTTGCTGCACGTGGGCTTTTCTTTAGTTGCGGTGAGCGGGGGCTACTCTGTTGTGGTGTGCGGGCTTCTCATTGCGGTGGTTTCTCTTGTTTCAGAGCAAGGGCTCTAGAGCGCAGGCTCAGTAGTTGTGGCACACGGAGTTAGTTGCTCTGCAGCATGTGGGATCTTCCTGGACCATGGCTCGAACCCGTGTGCCCTGCATTGGCAGGTGGATTCTTAACCACTGCGCCACCAGGGAAGTCCCTGAATATGACCATTTTTGTGCATGTATAGCTTTGATGAAAAATAAAAACTCAAACTGAAGGAGCCTGGGTTGGGGGTAAGGCAGGCCTGGGTTTCAATCTTGAATCTGTAACTTGGTTAGCAGGGTGTCTATGAATTACACAATATCTCTGAACCTCAGGGTTTGTTTTTTTTTGTCTTTATCATTGTTCTTTTAGTTAATTAATTAAGTTTTTAAAATTGAAGTATAGTTGATTTACAATGTTGTGTTAGTTTCTGGTGTACAGCAGAGCGAATCACTTATACGTATATATGCATTTTCTTTTTCATATTCTTTTCCATTATGGTTTATTATAGTTCCCTGTGCTATACAGTAAGACCTTGTTGTTTATTAATTTTATATATAGTAGTTTGTATCTGCTAATCCCAAACTCCTAATTTATCCCTCCCCACCCCCTTTCCCCTTTGTTTTCTATGTCTGTGAGTCTGTTTCTGTTTCGTAAATAAATTCATTTGTGTTGTATTTTAGATTCCACACATAAGTGATATCATATGACATTTATCTTTCTCTTTCTGACTTACTTCATTTAGTATGATAATCTCTAGGTCCATCCATGTTGCTGAAAGTGGCATTATTTCATTCTTTTTTATGGCTGAGTAATATTCCATTATATATATATACCATATCATCTTTATCCATTTATCTGTCGATGGACATTTAGGTTGTTTCCAAGTGCTGCTATGAACATTGGGTTGCATGTATCTTTTCGAATTATAGTTTTCTCTGAATATATTCCCTGAAGTGGGATTGCTGGATCATATGGTAACTCTACTTTTAGTTTTTAAAAAATTCCCCCCCCTCCCTTTTTTTAACAAACCCTGTATTGAGGGATGACTTTCAATAGCTCACAGCAAGGGAGCTGCTCTGCTACGTATGAAACCCTGACCCAGAAGCAGATCCTCTACAAATGGTTTTGCACCAGGTTCCCCACGAACGTGCTGCATGTGACAGGTGCTATTTTTAGTTTTTTAAGAGACTTCCACACTATTTTCCTTAGTGGCTGCACCAATTTACATTCCCAGCAGCAGTGTAGGAGGGTTCCCTTTTCTCCACACTCTCTCCAGCATTTTGAACCTCAGTTTTAAAACCTCAAATGCCGGGGGGAGGGGAGGTATTTCCACTTTGTCCGGATCACGTGGTTGTGTGATAGAGGATGCAGAAGATTTTGTAAGCTGTGAAGAGTGAACAGGAAGAGTTAGCATCCCTGAAAATACATAGATGAGCTGGGGTGGCTGCTGACGTGGCGGCTACGTTTCCAGCTGCCAGAGGACCTTGGGTAAATCAAGAGGGTGTTATTTTCTGCAGTCCAGCCTTTCCCTCCCTCCTCTTCCTTCATTCTCTGCTAGTAGAGAAAGACCAGTTTGTTCTATGTGGTAGAAAGTGGGCCTCAGTCAAATTCTCGCCGTGGCTGGGCCCCACTGTTAACCTGTGGTACTGAGTTAATCCCCCAGCCCTCAGTCAGGGGGCTTCCTCCCAGTTGTGTGCCCCTCACACCCTCATTCTCCAGCTTCCAAATCTGCTCTTCCAAAGCCACTTTCTCCTGGGAACTGAGCCTGGAATTTAGGGAGCCTGCCACCAGACTTCCCCAAAGTGTGGAGAAGCAAATTGAAGATGATAGCATCAAACTTTCTCTCTTAAGATACTTGTGTATACATGAAGGAGCATCAGTTGTTTTTGTCTCAAAGCAGACTGGCTGGAGTGCTGAATTGAGAATGGTTCCAGTGCTGAGCTCAACGAAAAGGAGTATGGTGGTTAATTAATATTAATGGACAATTAATGGGCAAGCCCACCATGTACTTGTCATCCCTGATAGAAATGATTTTTTTTTAATTAGGGTATAACCTTCAGAAAGAGCACAATTTTAAGTGTATAATTTGGTGTTTCTTTTTTTTAAAGTTTATTTATTTATTTATTTATAGCTGCGCTGGATCTTCGTTGCTGCGCATGGGCTTTCTCTAGTTGTGGCGAGCGGGGGCTACCCTTCGTTGTGGTGTTCAGACCTCTCATTGCAGTGGTTTCTCTTGTTGTGGAGCATGGGCTCTAGGTGCGCGGGCTTCAGTAGTTGTGGCTCGTGGGCTCTAAAGCACAGGCTCAGTAGTTGTGGCACACGGGCTTAGTTGTTCTGCAGCATGTGGAATCTTCCTGGACCAGGGCTTGAACCCGTGTTCCCTGCATTGGTGGGCAGATTCTTAACCACTGCGCCACCAGGGAAGTCCCAACTTGGTGTATTTTTACACACACACACACACGCACACGCACACGCACACTACCACCACTTAGATCAAAATACAGAATATTTCTAGAAACCCAGAGTCTCTGTTATGCCCCTTTTCGTCACTGTTCTCTCAAACACAACCATTATTTTGATTTCTATCACCATTGATTAGTTTTGCTTGTGTTTTGCTTCATGTAAATTGAGTTAAACATTATGTATTCATGTATCTAGCTTCATTCACTCAGCATAATGCCTGTGTGATTCATTCATGTTTCCATGTGGTTTGTTCTTGCTCATTATTCCATTGTGCGGATCCACCACAATGTATTTATCCGTTCTGTTGCTGAACGTTTGAGTCATTTCCAAGCTTGGGCTATTATGAATGAGGCTGCTATAAATATTCTTGTATACATTGTTTGGTGGACTACACCCTTCATTTTTGTTAGGTATTGTTATGGACTGAACATTTGTGTCCCCCCAAATTCATGTGTTGAAGATCTAACCCCTAATGTGATGGTATTAGGAGGTGGAGACTTTGGAAGGCAATTAGGTTTAGATGAGGTCATAAGGGTGGAGCCCCCAAGATGGGATTAGTGTCCTCACAAGAAGCGGAAGAGACACCAGACCTTCTTATTTGCCATGTGAAGATACTGCAGGAAGGCAGCCAGGAAGAGGGACCTGCCCTTCTACCACTTGCACTTGGACTTCCCAGCCTCCAGAACTGTGAGAAAAAAATGCCTTGTTCAAGCCACCCAGTCTATCCAGTCTACTGTATTTTGTTATAGCTGCCAAAGCTAAGACAGTAATCTATATCTATATCTCCAGGAGAGAACTTACTGGATCATAGGGTACATGAATGTTTAGCTGGATTTCTACTCACAAAGCACTGAATTGCATCAAATATGAACAGTCTCCCTCAGGGAGCTGTTGAACTCAGACTCTGACTCTGAGGTATGATATCAGGAGCAAGACTTAAAGAAAAGCAACACCCATACAACCAGGCAGCTCATCCTCTAACCTTTCACTATTTTCATATTTTTGCAATATTTCCTATTTTCAATTACTTAATTGAGCTTTGTTTTCTGCAGGCTTGAATAATTCTTGAATTCCCTCTAATTCTTTCCTGATTTTTCAGGGATTTGTCTAGGCTTGTTTTGCCACATGTCAAATCTTCAGCTCCCGGTTAGTTGTCCTAGAGCTGACCTTGTCTATATCTGTTAGAAAAAGGCTTGAGATACCTCCCTACTCCACTGATCATTTCTCTGTGCCTAGAAATTGTTTTTTCCCATTCAGAAGCAAATAATTTCTCTAAAAAAAAATGACATCTTTAACCTTAGCTCTTTGTTTTTTTTGAAATAATTGCTGCTGTATGTACAGTTTGTATTGAAGGCTTGTATTTGCTGACTAAATACTTCCGGCTGTAGAAAACTCCTGACTTATAAACTTGCTTCTAATTTTAACAAGGATCACACTTCTTGTTTCAGTAATACAGGGCCTTGTTCATGGTGGATGCACATAAATATGAATTGAATGAACTTAATGAAAATAATTTAAGAAAACATTACATAGACTGAAATAGAGGCTATGGAAGTTTCCTTCCAACTCTAAGGTTTTAAGGCAAAGCCCTCAGGTGATTTTCTCACCCGAAGCCCCTGGGGGTGGGCAGCTGGAGGCAGCAGAACTTATTTTCACTGCAAAAAGGAGTGGAGCTGCCTGGGTGACCCTCTCCAGACAGCTGGGTCGGGTCTATTTATCCAGACTCTAGCTGCTCTGACTGGGAACAACTGTTATTATTCCTGGATTTATAAATTTTGTCTTTCCTCAAAGACTGAGGACCTCAGTTTCTTATCCCAGTTCATCTTAATTTCACAAACATTTATTGAGCATTTACTAAGTTCCAGGTATCGGGGTGGGTGCTAGACTGTAAACATGAATGGCACGAAAGCTGATTAGATAGGTGGGAAGGCAGACACACTCTCAATATACAAATTGTGGTGAGGTAAGGAGAGGGCATTTCTCCCCTGTCCCCATCAGCTCGTGACCTGGGTCCCTTACTTCTCCTCTAGGGCTCTACTTCCTTACCTGTAAAATGGGGGCATTGCAATGCTTATCTCTGGAGAAGTGTTATACTGTGCTACGCTGCAGTGCTATGCATCTGTCCCCACCGGGGGAAACAGGACAGAGTGGCTGGGCTGCTAGACTTACTCATAGAGCTGGACCAACCCGGAGCTTGCCTGGGTGCAAGTGTGCCCTCAGTCTCACGCAGATGGTGCCTCAAATCTCCCAGCGGGGCTCTGTGCCGCCCGCTCCCACCCGCGTTCGTCCAGAGGCGCTGTTCTGCTGGATCCAACAAAAGCCGTTGGTTTCGCTTTGCTCCGAGACCCGCTTAGCAGACGTCCCCACCCTCAGGCGCCGGTCCAGACGGCCCCACCCCACCCTTGCACGTCCCGCCTCCCTCGCCCTTCTCTCTGCCCTGGGAACCCACGGCAGCGCCCCATGCGCTTCCCGCCAGGCAGAGCCCAAAGGGGGCAAGTGTCTCTGAGCCCTCCCAGGACCCTAGGTGCCAGGCCACTGCCCCGGCCAGCCCAGGCCAGTTGAAGAATGTTCACTGAAGACGCTGAGAGACCCTCCAAGGACACAAACTGGCTTGGCAGAAGCGCAAAGCAGCCTAACAATCAGTTTAAAAAATTGTCCTGCCCTCCCTGAAAACCCCTTCAAGCCTTTCCTACTCCCCCTCCCCTAGTCCCTCACAGTTTAAATACCGCGCAGGTTGTTTCCACTCGCAATGGGTCCTTTACACCGTCGTCTGGCCGTTGCAGACACGAGCCCACCCACCGGCCGGGGGTTGAGAATGCAGCCTTGCCCCCGCTCCCGCACCCAGCTGGATAACCCAGCAAGCAGCTCGCTCTAAGCCTCGGATTCTGTCTGTACGTAGGGGTAACAGCCCCTCCCTGCAGGGTTACCTGCCGGTGATTCATGTCATGTACAGCAGATAGTGCTGTCAGGTGGGGTGCAGAGAAGTGGTTAAAGGTGTGACATCTGGAGTCAGATTGCCTGCGTTCAAGTCCAAATCCCCTACCCTGTGGGTGATCTATGGTGAGCAAGTTATTTAATCTCTGGGTGGCAGTCCCTGTTAGTGATCACTATTGTTTTTATCAGTTATTGGGCCCATCCTGGGCAGCAGGAGACAAGGACCAGCGGGAGGACAGGGCATTCTGGGCCACATCTTCTCCCTTAACTGAGCCATAACTTATTTTTTGTTGTGGTAAATATATAAAAATTGTTTAAAATGTCATTTTAACCATTTTTTAAAGTGTACAATTCAGTGGTATTAATTATACCCATAATGCTGCACAACTATCACCACTATTTCCAAAACTTTTCATCCCTCCAAACGGAAACTGCCCAGTAAGCAGTAACTTCCCGTCCCCGCTTCCTCTGGCCCCTGGTAACCTCTAGTCTGCTGTCTGTTTCTATGAATTTGCCTGTTCTAGATATTTAATACAAGACATCACTTATTTTTTAAGCACCCTCTGCAGATCTATAGCAGCTCTGTCAGTGCAGAAACGTAAAATGTGTTATTTAGCATTTATTTGCTCATAAAATCATTATACTTGGTATATTAAGCTTAATGGTAATTTTATTCAGACAATAATTACAGATTTAGTAATTACATTTTTTTTTTTTTTTTTTTTTTTTTGCGGTACGCGGGCCACTCACTGTCGCGGCCTCTCCCTCTGTGGAGCACAGGCTCCGAACGCGCAGGCTTAGCGGCCATGGCTCACGGGCCCAGCCACTACGTGGCATGTGGGATCTTCCCGGACCGGGGCACGAACCCATGTCCCCTGCATCGGCAGGCGGACTCTCAACCACTGCGCCACCAGGGAAGCCCAGTAATTACATTTTTATTTATAAAATAATGTTTAAATTTTTTGCTTATAGGCTGTTTATTGTAGAAAATGTGGGAAATAGAGAAGAGTATAAAGGAGGAGGTTAAAAATCACCTATAATTCTAATGATGTTACCATTTTGGTGTTTTTTAAAAAAGAAATTAGATTTACAATGAAATGCATTTGATGTTTTTAGGTTATGAGCTGCTGAACTTAGGTTTTTGTTCAGTTTGAGAAGGATTACTACATTTGAGATTAGAAGACCCCACCCATGGTCTATGAAGACAAGGAAAGCTCGAAGAATATCTGGACTTTGTGTCGGTTACATTGCTAGGCAGACCCAGAAAGCATCATTTGCAGAAGGAGCTGAGGAAAAAGGAGAGAAGGCCGTCCTACAAAATCAATTATATAGTGTTTGTCGAAGGAATTTTCTCTAGACAGACCTTTTCCCTAACCTAAAACTCTTACGAGTTTTGGGTGTTTTTGAAAAGAACACACTTTCCACATGCCAGGACAGCATAAGACACTTTTGTAGGTACTTTCCATTAATTCCCACACCCTCTTTAGGAGGTGGATCTTATCCCCATTTTACATCACACCTCTGCCACCCATGTGCTGTGTGACCTTGGGTAAGTCTCTAAACCTCTCTGTGCTTTTGACATCCTCATTTGTAAAAATAGTAGCTACCTCATAAGTTTGTTGGGAGGATTAAATGATTTAGTATGCAAAGCTCTTGAAATATAAGCCCTTAGAATTTATAGGCACAATGGAAGTGTTAGCTGTTAGGATTATTCTTTACAGATGAGGCCTCCAAGACACGAGGGGATTAATGAGCTCCCAGATGCCAATTTTTGTCATTTTCTTGGACTTTGGAGGACTGCAGCCTGGCTCCAGTAGAGAAGGCTGCCTCCTCCTTCTCATGTGGGTGTTTAGGGTTTACGATGTGCTTCCAAACAGGGCCTTCTCTCTCCCATATGCCACAGGAGGCAGAAGTGGCTGAATCAGAGGACAAGCAGAGGAGAGAAAAGCAATCATATCTCACTCCTCTGTTTAACGCCCCCAGGTGGCTTCCAAGTCCCCTCAGGATTCAGCCCAATTCCTTAACAGATTTACTCAGCCCTTTTGGATCTGCCTCTGCTAGACTACAACCCCAGTCTCATCTCCCTCTTGAAAAATCTTCTTCCAATCATGCCAAAACGTCCTGTGCCTGTTCTTGCTTCTGGGCCGTCTCCTACTCTTTTCCCTCTGCCTGGAACACTTTTCCCTCACTTCTGCTGGCCTGGCTAATTCCTAGTCATCCTTTAGATCTTTGCTTTTATTCAGTACTGGAAGTCTTCCTTGGCCTCTTAAGTTAGCTGTCCCTCTTGTGGGCTCCCCTCGGCCCCCTCCTGCCCCGTAAATGCTACTGGCACAGGTGGAGTGGTGGGTGCTGCAATGCAGTGCCTGGATCTACCTCTGGAAATGAAGGACTTATCCCCCAGCTGCTGCAGGAGTTGCCCAAGGATGGCCGTCAGCTGTCAGCCCTCGCCCTTAGCTGAAGAATACTGCCTTACCCAAGGTTACACCTCCTTCCAGGGGCAGCCCTCGTCCAGTGTCTGGTCAATGCCATTGGATAAAGGCCCAGCACTCTTGCCACATTTGGAACAGCTCCAGAGGTTCATCTCATCTTCAGTACTTCCTGTAAAGCTGCCATTGAAACAGCATCACAGCTCAGCATTGCCCTCTGCCCGACCATGCCCTTTCCCCTCCCTCCCACGGCAGTGACCCTGAGAGCATTCCCTAATAAATACTCCGCAAGCTGCTCTCCAACCCAGAGGCTCTTCCCAGGGAACCCAACCTGTGTCATGTACTGACCATTTGCAGCTGCCCACTGGCTCATGAATGCCCCCAGGATAACATCCCAGGGTCTCAGCCTGGCCTCCCGTCCCTCAGCATCCTACTCTTTCCCCACCACCCCATCTTGTGCCGCCCCGAGGAACAAATGTGCCTCTTCATTGCTGCGACTTTGCAGGCCTGCCTTTTCTGCACCTTTATTCTCAAGATCCCCCCTCTCCAGAATGACGCCCCTACACTTTAGTAAAAAATACTTATTCCCCACATTTTCCATGTGCCAGGCACTGAACAGGCATTAGGGAACAAGATAGATGCAAACCTGTCGCTTCAGCCCAGGCGGGAGGAGAGCTAGATAAACAAGTAATTACAAATGACAGTTTCGTGCTCTGCGGGGAGGTGCAGGGAGCCAGGAGATCACACGACAGGGCAGGGGCTGACCTAACCCCTAAGCGGCTCAGGGAGGGCTTCCCTGAGGAGGCGCTGCTCAGGATGAGGAGGACCCAGTCAGGCTGAGAATGACAGGAAGGGCGTCCAGCGTAGGGACTGTCACGCACAGAGGGTGGGAGGCGCTTCTTCAACTGAAAGAAGCCCCTCGAGGCTGAGGCCGCTTCCTCTCTGGCCAGTTCAGGGCACTCGTCAGAATCATGTGATTGTTTGCGTCTCTCTCCACATCACACTGGAAGTGTTTGGAGGGTACAGAGGATTGCTAAAAGTCTCTCACAAGCTTCTGTTTCTGGTCGAGAGGGAGCAATGGGCCAAACTTACCATCTCACCTTAAACAACTAAAGAGCCAGACAAAAATATATGAAACAACCGTTTTTGGATATTGGACAACTGGTCTTATGGGATGATGATTCCTTTAAGAGGGAAAACGAGTGTGGTGATAATTGTCCCCTAGCTTACAGCCCGGAGAGGGTTTCCAGGCCACAGAGCAAGAGGGGCAGCCAGGTGGAACCTGGCAGAGTCGAAGGGGAGAGTTCGGGAGGCCGAGGGGGCTAGAGTTCTCAGGGGAGATGGGGGAGGAAATGGCTGCACAGAGAGAGAGAGCGAGAGAGAGCGACCAGGGATTTCCAGATGGTTCCTCCCTGTGGTGCCCCATCCCACCCCCAGTGCAGAACCATCCTTGGAGCTCCCACAGAGTTGGTGTTCACGCCAGCCAGAGCAGAAAGCCGCCAAATTCACAGGGCATTGGGTAGAGTATTCAGAGAGTGTTGCCTCAGTAGTGGGGAAATCAGCCCTAGACTAAAGACTACTCTGGTCTTGCCTTCAGAAGCTTCAAAGCAAGCCTCAAAAGATCAGATTGTTCCCAAGTAACTTGACTCTGTTCTGGAAAAAAGCCCAACACTAGTTTTTAAAAATACAAGACTATCCAGCACCCTACAAGGTAAAATCCACAATGTCTGGCATTCAGTCTGCAATTCCCAGGATACACAGTAGTAGGAAAATATGGCCCAAAATGAAGAGAAAAAGGAATCAATCAAAACTGACCCAGAAATGATACCGATAATAGAATTCACAGATAGAGCTATTATGACTGTATTCCATATGCTCGAGAAGGTAGAGGGAAACATGAGAAGATACATGGATGATAAAAGAAAGACGCAAATAGATCTTCTAGATATGAAGACCACAATGTCATGGATAAAAATTGTACTAGATGGGAGTAACAGCAGGTTAGTCAGCGCCAAAAAAAAGATAACGAACGTGAAAGCACAGCAAAGGAAACTCACCAAGATGAAGCACAGAGAAAAATGAGGCTAAAAAAAAATGACCGGAGGGCTTCCCTGGTGGCGCAGTGGTTGAGAGTCTGCCTGCCGATGCAGGGGACACAGGTTCGTGCCCTGGTCCGGGAAGATCCCACATGCCGCGGAGCGGCTGGGCCCGTGAGCCATGGCCGCTGAGCCTGCGCGTCTGGAGCCTGTGCTCTGCAGCGGGAGAGGCCACGGCAGTGAGAGGCCCGCGTAACGCAAAAAACAAAAAAGAAAAAAAAATGACCATAGCATCAGTGAGCTATTGGACAACCTCAAGTGGCCTAATATGTGTGTCAGTGGGGTCCCCAAAGGAGAGAAAAGAGAGGAGGGGAACATAAAAACTTTTGAAGAAACAATGGCTAAAAACTTTTCACATTTGATAAAAACTATGAACCAGATACAAGAAGCCCGATGAACCCCAAGCGAAAATCTCTTATATTCCCGAAGCCTGGCTCACAGTTGGCGAGCGATCAATGTTTGATGAGTGAGTGAGCAAACTGCTGTCTGCACGGACTCTCACCCTGCTCCCCCTTTCCTCTCCTCTTCCCTCTTCCCCTCCCCGCTTTGCTTCTCTCTTGCCCCCGGTGCTTCTCATCTGCCAGAGCTGTCCTGGATGCATATGGTGGCTTCTATAAAGGCCACTGATCTTAAGTCTAGGAGTGTGTCCCAGCTTCAGGCTTTGTCATTGACAGCCTCAAGTGGTCCAGCCTCCTTCAAACTTGAGTACATCAAGGGGGTTAGAGATGAAAGCTAAAATATCCTGAGTTCTGCTGCTATGACCTTCCAGGGACTCCTGCTTCCTCAGTCCCTGTGAGAGTGACAGGGTCCGGAGGAGAGCCCAGGATGGAGTGGATGCTGGGTTCTACCCAGGTGTGGGCCTAGCAGAGCAAGATCCAGCCTCATTCACGGCTCACCCCTGCAACTCCTTTGTGAGGTTAGGCTGGTTGCCTCTGGGCCACCAGCTGGCCAGTGGTGTTTGGATTTGATCATTTATTAATCTCTTTCCAGCTCTGGCATCTTGCGATTGAAGCTAGTGTAACCAGTGTCACCTGGCTCCAGTTGTCCCTCTCCATTCCCCTGTGGCTATCTTCCTCTTTGATGTGTCTCATCCTCACTAAAAGTGTGTGGAAGCTGGAGAGGAGGAGGGAGGCAGGCAGGCCTCAGACCCTTTGTTCCTGCCAGGCCCCTTCCTTCAATGGCTCCCCAGAGTTTTCAGGTCCAAGTTCAAACTCATTAACTCAGCACACTAGGCCTTGATTCTTAGAGCATGGTTTCTGGAACCACCTGCGTCAGCATATACTGCCTCACCCTCCAGCTTGCTAACAGTGAAGATTCTCATTGAAGTCTTGGGTGGCCCCTAGGAATAGGCATTTATAATAAGCATCCCTGGGGATTAAAACAATGTATAGGTGGTAATGGGGGGTTAGGTCATACTACACAGGTAAACAAATCCAAACAGTAGGAAAACAACAACAACAATGACATGTGCTGAAACTATCCCCCTACTACTACCCAGTCCCCTCCCTGGAAGCCACTGTCTCTCATTTGAGGGATAGTGCATTCCAAGCACACACATATATAGGCATGTGCTTGGGCACAGGGACAGGCCAGGAGATTCTGAAAGCCCAATAAACCAGAGAATGGCTGCACCAGGGCCTCTGGGATGTGCCCGCATCACTCCCCACCTGAACCCCCTGCCGTGCACCAGCCTTACAGAACTTGCTGCAACTCGGCCACTGAGATGCTGCTGCTGTTTGTGTGCCTTACCTCTTGCAGTTCTCTTTGGCCAGAAGGCCTTTCTTCCTCTTTGTTGCCCGCCAATGCCTATTTATCCTTCAAAACTAAGCTCAACTGCCTCTTCTTCCAGGGAGTCTTCCAGCCTTACCCCGTGTCCTACACTCTGGCTTCTCTGCACTTCCACATTCCCTGTTACCAAACTTATCATGCTGAGTGGGGTTTTCTTTCTGTTCCCCTGCTGGACCGTCAGCTCACTGTGGGGCCATTCGTATTCCCTGTTGAATTGCTGAGTCCCAGTACAATGTACATAGTACATAGATAGTCAATAAATGGTGTTCAATGAATGCTCAAATAGCAGGCATTCTGTCTTATTCTTGCCTTGTGTAGTTTGGAAATCCAAACCAAGGTGAGCCTCACCCAGGATCTCCACCTTCTTGCACTCCAGAGGGGCTGGTGGTGCAGAAGGCTGGAAGGAGGGCATTTTCTCCCTGAGTCACAGGCAGGAGGGGCCCCTCAAGTCCTGAGCATGTGATGCTGAGGGGATGCAGAGGGGGCTCACACCCCTGGGTTGGAGAGACCCAGCCCCAAGTTTCCCCTGGGGGGTCGCCCTGCTGGTGGCCAGTGGGCAGAGCAGGGCTTGGAGGGGCCTTCCTGGCAGAAGCAGTGTGACAGGCCTGCCTCTTCCCCACCCGTGCAGAGGGAGCAGGTGGCCCGGCTGTAGGCAGTGGGTAGGGAGATCCAACAGAGGGAGGGGCATGCAAGAGGAAGCTGAAAAAGCAAGGGGGGTGGGATGGCAGGGGTGTTGCTGGTCAGGTGGCTGTTTAAGGAGGAAATGTGCTGGGAACGTTAATGAGCTGCGTTCATTCACGGTGACCTGCTTCCCCAGTCGGGGAGCCGGCCAGGTTCTGGGGTGGAGGAACTGGGGACGGGAGCCAAGTTGGGGAGCTGCCCGGCTGCTGGGGCAGGGCCTCCCATGATGGGCTGGCAGGGGGAGTCTTTGTCCTGGCTCTGAGGAGCCCTCCTTCCTTCTCCCCTTTAAAGGAAAGGCCAGGCCTTGCCAGGCGGTGACAATTTGGCTCAAGGCCTGCTTGGGACTCACTGTCCATCCTAGTCTGGAAGCTTCTAGGGCAGCGGCTGGCTCTCAGGAGTCACTGGCAGAGCTAATCTTCCAGCCCCCCCCCCCGCCCCCGTCTGCTCCCACCCCTCTTGCCTCTCCTCCACCCTGCCAGTCTGAAGCCCCCAGGGCATGTTGCCCATTAATCAACACTCTCGTCCTCCCCACATGGGTCCTGGCTTCCGAGGAGCCCTCTGAGGTCATGGGGCCAGGGAGGCACTGCTGGAGCCGAAGGTTGGAGACCAGATGCCTTCGACGGTCTGAGTGCCGGCTGTGACAGGCCTACTAAATGCCAGGTGCTGGGTTAAGTGCCAAAGTGAGGAGATGAGGAAGCCGTGAGGGGTGGGGAGTGGGGGAAGGCTTTGCCCCAGGAGGAGGGTCAGGGAAGGAGCCACATGTGTAAACAGAGCTCCAGCTAAGAGGGGATAAACAGAGCAGCAGGCTCAGGGACTTAACTCCGCCTGAGGCAGCTGGGGAGGACCAGGGAGAGGAAAGGGGCTGAGCGCCCTGTGGAGTGGCGGGGAAGAAGGAATTCGTGAAGGAGAGGGGAGAGGAGGCCCTTGTAGATGGCAGGCAGCCCTGGCTTGACTTGTGGAAGGGTTCCCTAAGATCACACTGCACAGGGACCCCTGAGAAAGCCCCCTCCCCCTGAACTGTCATTGAATTGGTGCTCCAGGACCCATGGCCCTAGTTAGAGGTCATAGATAAAACTGTGAAAACTTTCAAAAGAACTGTCAGAAGCCCATAAAATCAGCCACATTAGTTATGATGTACTGGCCCCGGTTCTATCTGTTTATGACAGTAGAGATACTGCAAATTTTTCATCAAGATGGAAAAGAAAAATGAAGAAAACCCCTGAGGCTTTTGGTACCTGGTGGGTGAGGAAGCTTTAATCTTGTGGGGTCTTTCAGTACCACATCACCAGCTCTGACAGACTGTAGTGTGCTGTGCTTACCCCTGGCACCTCCTGGACCAGCCACCTTTTCCTTCTGGTTTTTTTCCCAAGGAGAAACCCAGGTAGCCACCACCTGTGAGGGGAAGTGCTTCTTTTTTTTTTTTCCATCTTCCCAAAAGTTTTTATTTTATATTTTTCACATCTTTATTGGAGTATAATTGCTTCACAATGTTGTGTCAGTTTCTACTGTACAACAAAGTGAAGAGCCATATGTATACATATATCCCCATATCCCCTCCCTCTTGAGCTTCCCTCCCACCCTCCCTATCCCACCCCTCTAGGTCGTCACAAAGAAAAGATGGAGCTGATCTCCCTGTGCTATGCAGCAGGTTCCTACTAGCTAGCTATTTTACATTTGGTAGTGTGTATATGTCCATGCTACTCTCTCACTTCGTCCCAGCTTACCCTTCCCCCTCCCCGTGTCCTCAAGTCTGTTCTCTACGTCTGCGTCTTTATTCCTGCCCTGCCACTAGGTTCATTAGTACCGCTTTTTTAGTTTCCATGTATGCATTAGCATACGGTATTTGTTTTTCTCTTTCTGACTTCGAAGTGCTTCTTGACCTGTTCAACTACTCTTCTTGCTGGGCTCTAAGCAGCCTTGACAGGGGCCCCAACTGATGGACAAACAATGTATGGGTCCTATGGTACCAACAAACCACAGCTCTCCTTGATCTGGCAGAGGTCCTTATCTTTTTTGGGTTGAGGTCAGTCCTCTCTCCACCTGCATTTCCTGTTCACACCCATGACCATATCGGTCTTACAGTGAGCAAAGTGCCTGCCTAGAGGACTGTGAAAGCCCAGGGTCTGATGTGGGTGGCCTGTGGTGCTTCTCTTCAAGCCCTTTCCTGGCCTTCTCAGTGGTCCTTTCATGACAGGACTGAATATTCGTTTTCATCTGTTTTCACCTGTCACAAATGGAGGAACACTGGTGTGAGCACACTAGGGTATCTGCTGGATTTCCAAACCCCACTGATATTCTGGGAAGCCAGGGTAGCCCGATGGGCAGAAATAACATCTCCCGGCTGTGCAACTGTTCAAATCAGGGTCACTATCACTCTGGGGGGAGTCAACTTCCGCACTCCCCTTGGAGAAGTGGGGTTGCTGCCATCTTGTCAGAGACTGCGTTGAGGGAAGGGAGGAGGCTTGCTGGGCCGAGGGCTTTGGTGCACCGCCCACTCCCCAGCCCCCTCCGCCCAGTGCTCTTGTTCCACCCTCAAGGTCCCAGGCTAAGTGAAGTAGGTGGCTTGGAGAGGTCACCTGGGGCTCGGGGCTTCCTTTCACCAAGAATTGAAAAAGCAAGTCTGGTGGGGCCCTAGAACCGTTTCAGCCGTCGGGGAGAGCGTGTCTGTGGCCTGGGGAAGGGGTCCAGGCAGCAAAATAAGATCCCCTCCCCCCTCTCTGGACCAGCAGCTGGGACTGCGGGAGCCGGGTGCGTGCGTCTAAGTGTGCGCATCCTCGCTCTGTGTGTGTGCGTGTGTGTGTGTGTGTGTGTAGAGAGAGCTGGAGAGGGTCGCGATCTGACGGGCCCAACTGTGTGCTCCCCTCCCCCCGCAGCCCCTGCCCGCTCTCGGAGGTTCCACCTTTGAAAGTGTAAGCTGCTAGCAGCGGCAGCCGAGTGGTCGTCGGGACGCGGGGGCGGGGAGGGGAGGAGGAGTCTGGTTCTGGTTGTGTGCTTTTCGATTGATGGATGACTGCTGGGTGGGAGCGAGCGTGCGGGAGTGAGTGTGAGTGTGTGTGTGTGTGTGCGCGCGGGGTGCGTGCGCGCGCGGGGCCTGCCCATTTTCCTCCTCGCAGTAGTCAGTTGGGAGCTGGAGAGAGGGAGGGAGACGCAGCCCGCGAGAAACCGGAGAGGAGCCGAGCGCCCTCCGCCCGAGGCGCCCTCCCTTCGTCCGCGCACAGGCGCCGTCGCTTGGAGGAGCAAGGTGCCACCCAGCCCGCAAAGGCGCAGCGTACAAACCCGCGGTCTCTTCGGTGGCTCTGCCCCGGGACTGCACCTGGAGGCCACCCCGGACGGGGATGGTAAGCGGCTCCTGCCGTCTGGCAAGCAAGCGGGACGCGGTGCGGGCACCATGACGCTGACGACCTGGAGGGGGCCCTCGGCGGGGCTTGTCCGGCCCGAGCTCTGGCTGCTGCTGTGGGCAGCCGCGTGGCGCCTGGGCGCCACGGCGTGCCCCGCCCTCTGCACCTGCACCGGCACCACGGTGGACTGCCACGGCACGGGGCTGCAGGCCGTCCCCAAGAACATTCCACGGAACACGGAGCGCCTGTGAGTATGGCCCTCATCCGCAGCCCGCGGGGAGCCTCGAGGTTGCCCTCCCACCCCGATGCAATTCAGGGCTAAAGGTGGGGGCAGGACCGTAGGGGCCTGGGCTCTGCAGCCAATAAATGAGTCAGTGCTTGCCAGGGTCCTTCCCGAGCCAGGAGCCAGGAGCGCCAATGTTTCCCTTTCTTGGGATTCAGAGGGCCCTCGCGGGGCTGCCAGCTCCCATCCTCACACCTGCACCCTGCGCTCAGCACGGCAGGCCTTCCCACTGCGCCAGCACTTTATTTCTCCAGGGTGTCTGGGAATTGGTGCCAGAAAGCCTTCCTGGCACCCAGGAGGGAAGCTCACACTCACCAGGCACCATGTCTCCATTTGGGCACATGGGGCTTGGGCTGTGTTCTGAGTGGGAGGCGTGCATTTGGGCTCTGAGGGCTTGTAGGCTGGTGATGGGCAGCAGGATGGGATGGAGTTGAAGGTCTTAGTCTCCCCCTTTCTCCCCATTGTTTGCCTCAGAGTCTTAGAATTTTTTCCTTCCAGATGTGAGGCATTTGTCCCCTACTACACATCCAGCCATCCCCAACCCAGGCAGACAGTGGACCTGAGGGATTTGGGTTTGAGCCTTGGGGTATGTTACATTCAGCACACAGGGAGGGGTAGATATGACCTGGACAAGGAGCCCGTAAATAATGCTGAGAGGTCGGGAGCTTGGAGTGGGAGATACGAGGTTAAAGATATTGACCATGATAAGTCATAAAAACCATCATTTCTCTTACGCTGTTGTCACTCACTTCTAAATTCTTGAGAAAACTTGGCCCTTTCTAGACTCACCAAATTTTGTAGAATGTGTGTGTGTGTGTGGGGGGGTGGGATTAGCATGTGTGTGTGTTTATAGACATATATAATTTGTTTTCCCAGATTCTCTTGCAGAATGTGTATCTGCATGAATTCCTGGTCTCTGTGGTGTCACCTCAGCAGTGTGAGCCTGGGAGAGCCCGTGTACATGGGCTGTGTGTGCAGATTTTTGGTCTCATGCAGGGCCTTTTATTTTTTTATTTAAAATTTTTTATTATTTATTAATTTATTTTTTGGCTGCGTTGGGTCTTCGTTGCTTCGTGTGGGCTTTCTCTAGTTACGGCGAGCGGGGGCTACTCTTGTTGTGGTGCAGGGCTTCTCATGGTGGTGGCTTCTCTTGTTGTGGAGCATGGGCTCTAGGCCCATGGGCTTCGCTAGTTGTGGCTCACAGGCTCTAGAGCGCAGGCTCAGTAGTTGTGGCTCATGGGCTCAGTTGCTCTGCGGCACGTGGGATCTTCCCAGACCAGGGCTTGAACCCGTGTCCCCTGCATTGGCAGGCGGATTCTTAACCACTGCGCCGCTTGGGAAGTCCCTCATGAAGGGCCTTTGTGCCGCTTGCGGAGGTGGCTGCCTTGGGGGATTTTTGAGCTGGACTTCGGAGGAGGCTGCTGGCCCCTTTGAAATCTGCCTTCTCCTTCTTCTCACACTCCTGGGTCCCTGCAGTGGCTCTCAGGAAAGGCGTACAGATTTTGAGAACTTTTGAGCACATTTTCATGACTCTCAGCTGGTCAGAGGCAGAAATCTGGCCCTGGGAACTGTCTCCTGGATCAAACTCTGTACCAAGGTCAGCAATTAGCACGTTTGCCCCAGACTCTTGGCTGAGACTGAAAAATTCCCTTGGAGGTTTCAGAAAATTTGCAATCTAGATGGGAATCAGTGTATGTGTGTGTTGTGGCACTGCATGGGGAGAAGTTGGAACAAACAGAGATTCCTTGGGGATCCTGTGTGGCCCTGAAGAGGGACGGAGGGTCAGAAATCTGTCTAAAGGACCCCTGAGGCTGCAGGGTCACCCTCCATGTTCCCTCTGGACCTCATCTCTGTTCCTTTGCCTTGTCCTCGGGGCATTTCTCCTGCAGCTGTTACCCTGGTAGCGGCCTAGGTCTGAGAATTTTAGCCCCTCTCCTTTGCTTTTGGATCTGAATTTTGAAGTCATTTCATTTCTTACTCTCTCTCCACCTTTAGTTTTGAGGGTAGTATCTGTTTTGACTTTGATGAACTCTAGCTCTTTTGCAATCAGAGTGAGATGGAAGTGAAATTTCCTGGTATAAAGTCAGTTATTTGCTGTGTGACCTTGGGCAAGTGACTTAATTTCTCTGAGCCTTAGTTGCTTTCTATCAGGAAAACGAGGCTGCTGATACGTAAGATCTCTGGTTCTTGTGAGGACTGAAGGTAATGTATGGGAAATTCTTGGTACATTATGATGCTTGCTGAGAGCCAATATTATAATAGGATTAGGAGAAGAGTCTTGTTACTTAATTCAGCAAGTGTTTGTGGAGCCCGTAACTGCCCTGGGTGCTGAGGCTCCAGCTGGGAGTGAGCAAGTCCCTGCCCTGAAGGGATGTACAGTTGAGAGAACCGGGCAGGTGCACCTAACTGTAAGCTCTGGCAGTGTAATGGGGCTGTGGGGAGGAAGCTTTGGGATTAGAAGCCCTTTTCTGGGGTGAAGGAGCTTCCAGAGGATGGACCATTTTTTGAAGGTACTTTGGGACTCAACAGTGGTTGGGTCGGATTTTGCCAAGCAGAGAGGGCAGGCAGCCCAGACAGGGCATGCAGGAGCAAAAAGTTTGAAGATGGGAGTGTGGCCGGCCTGCTGGGAGAACGGACCAGCTTTGCCCTGGGTCTGAAACATGCTGTGGAGTGGAATGTGATGGGATTTGAGACTGGGAAGGTTGGGAAGGGTCAGGAAGGCCTTTCTCTATCTGTATTTTTCCTTTAGAGACTTCAGGGTTCAGATCCAGGGGTAAGTCATCAGGTCTGACCTTTGCTGTGTGCAAAACTTCTTGGATTGGGAAAGGCTGGAGAAAGCAGAGGGAGCCTGCCTTTTCAACAGGCAGGCCGTGAAAGAGCCATTTGAAGAGGAAAAGAACATCCTGAAAAGAGGCCTTGAGCAGGCTCAAAATAACTGTGGCATATGCTCTCTCTAATCAATATGGGTGTCGTGCAGTATCAGAGCCTGAAACAGTGGCTTCTTCCGAGGCTGTGAAATTTTTATAGACCGCAGCTGTGCAATCGTTCGCCTTTTGTCTTCTGGGCAGTTTCTCCGGCAGCCTGTGAGGCCCAGCAACTTTATGATCATATATTCCATAACTCCGGGTCCAGCCCGTCTTCCCAAGTGGGAAGAAATTGTCACTGGTTTGCTGCAGGGCCTTCTGGGAAGAGGCTGTGCAGGCTCCAGAGCTGTTGAGGAAATTGGTTCAGCCAGAGGGACTGTGGGGCTGTTGGGCGGGTGGGGAAGGGATGCTGAGTAATTCACTGCAGTGGAACAACTGAAGTCCAGTGCAGGGTTGGGAGTGTGGTAGAGGAGGCCTGGGGGCTTGTCTCTTTGCAGGGCCCAGACTCAGAGGGGCCCAGCCATGGCCACTATCGTTTTTTCTTCCACTCAAGGACCTTTCAGTTGGATTTTTTTTTTTCTAATTTAAAAAAGTGTTTAGGAGAGTGTGATGAGAGAGTGCAGTGTGTGTGGACACCACTTCTCCCCTCCACCCTGGACACTTGTATTCCAGGCTTGCCGCGGATGCCCCTTGTGGGTGTAGGATGCAGAGAGGAGAGAGGCCTGAGGATGGAGAGAGGGCCCTGGGAGGCCTGCTGGCTTCTGTTTGCCTCCAGGTCCAGCACTTTCTCCTGCTCTTTGGGCCATGGGGGCCTACACTCCTGCCTTCCTCGGTATGTCCCCTTGCCTCCTGGCCAGTTTGTCCACTGCCCTAGCTCCCTGCCCGCTGCTGAGGCCTGGGAAGCCCATGCCTTCTCCCAGCTTAGCCCCGAGTCTGGAGGCCCTTTTCAATGCGGGTGGGTGGTTTTGACCAAGGAAGGCTGCCCAGGGCACCCCCAGGCTGATTGTCTGGGAGCCTGGTTGGAATTCCAAACATTGATTGGATGGTGGCTGCGGTGAGAGGGGTCAGAGGGCCAGACAGAAGCCACGTCTGCCACCCGGGGCCTGGCCGGCCTGGGCTCTCTGAGCAGGACTCGATGGGCTCCGGCAGTAGAGACGCACGTGGTGCAGCGGGAGTTGCCTCCTAGTGAAGCTCGTGTCTCTAGTAGCAGGTGCACTGGGCTTATTGCTGGGCTCTGAGTGACTGGTGGTACGGCCCGGTGCTGCCACTCCATGTGACCTGAGACCCAGTTTCCCCATCTGTAAAAGGGGATGACGGTTGCAGGTTGATGGTGAGGACTAAGTGAGTGCATGCATGTAGAGGGCCTGCAGGCGTGTTTGGCACATGGTGGGTGTTCTGCCTCCGGGGAGAGTGATACCTAGTACCTCATAGGGTTTTTGCCAGGATTCACTCATTCTATGTGTGTGAAAATGCTTTGTGACTCTTAGTTTTACTATTTGAGAAGCTCAGGCTAAAGGCTTGAGGGTTCAGGTGGGGCAGGAGAGAGGGCGGTGGGGGGCAAGCATTTGAGTGTTGGCCGGACTGCAAGCTGGGGTCTGGCTCTCAGAATGCTCCTTCCCTGGACTGTCCCGCGTCCCTTAGGGTTTGGAGACAAGGCGCGGGTCAGTGTCATGCGGGGAGTCTCTGCAGGGTGGATGGCTCTGGAGCCAGACTGCTTGGCTTTTTAGCCCCTCTCTGCCATTCAGCAGCTGGGGGGACCTTGGGCAAGGTATGGGGTTTAATTCACTCATTCAACAGATAGCTGTCTCTTGAAGGTCTGCATGGTGCCGAATGAATATTCCCGGACAGAAATGGAAACCGCGCCTCTCTCTCCGAGTTTTGGTCCAGCAGGAGAGATGGAGATGAATGACACAATAGGAGGAGAATCACGTAACTGCAAACTGGGATAAGTGCTCTGGAGCAAAGTGTGACTTCTCAGGCCCCCATTTCCTTGCCCATAAAATGGGGATGATGACAGGACCTGCTTCAGAGGGTGGTCCTAAGGATTAAATGTGGTGATGCTGGGAGAAGCACTTTGCACTGGGTCTGGCACACAGCAAGTGCCCAGTAAATGGTAGTATTATTATTGTTATTAAGGTGACAGAGAATTGCAGGGCTGTGAAAGGAACTTGGGTGCCACTCAAGACCGGATCCCAGCACGGCCCTGCTCTCTATTCCCTCATCAGGCAGCCACTGGGCGCTCTGGATCCCCGGGGATCCTTGGGGCACACGGAGACCGAGCTGCCCCTTTCGTGGTGCCCCCTCTTGGAGGCAGGGGGCTGGCTGCTGTGGCCCAAGCTGCCCGCGACTGCCAGCAGGGGCGGCTGTGCTCTTTGGGGGTCGGCTGAAGGGCTGCGGGGACAGGCAGCCCCCGCGTTATTGGGAGCAAGACGGGAGCTTGTTGGAGCTGCTGTCTCAGTTCTGTGCCGGCATTAGCAGCTCGGCAGGGCTCTTGCTTAATGGGATTTTCTTCCCAAATGCTGTAATTATCGCCATACAAATACTTATTACCCAGAGCAGATGACGGCCGGGCCTTGGGCAGTAGCCAGGGAGCTGGGCTGTGCTCGGGGTGGAGAATTGGCTCCTTTTTTTGAGCTCGAGACTCCCTCCCCTTCTCTCTGGATTCCAGCCTGCCGTGGACAAACAGCTGTTGGGCACCTGCCGTGTGCGAAGTGTCTGCAGAGGTTCAGGGTATGGACTTGCTCCTCTGGGAGCTTGCGGCCTGGTGGGGAGAAAGGTCTGTCTGCGAAAGAACAAATGTGTAAGGATGCCCGTGGGGACGTAGAGCACAGTGGCAACCAGCGCAGTCTTTGCTGTGAGAATGGTCCTGTTTGAATCCCGCCTTCATCAACTACCACCTGAGAGATCTTGGCTGACTCATGAGTGACTCAATTTTCTCATCTGTAAAATGGGAGCAACGTAGCATTTACCTTGTAGGGCTGTGAGTTCAAATGAAATTGTCCATGTAGCGTGGTTAGAATAACGTTGGCATGTAGAAAATACTCCATCAATGTTAGAGATGAGGAGATGGGAGTGAGACGTGGAGGAGGAGTTGTATCCCTACAGTGATGGGGAGGTGGGATTTGAACTGGGCCTTGAAGGTTGGGCAGGAATTAGGTGAGTGAGCGGTGAAGCCAGGACAAGGGAATCTGGGGGCATCCAGAAGTGAGTGCCGTATGTTTGGGAAGGAGATCCAGCTGGTGGGGTGAACGTTTGTGCTGGTGAGTTCTGAGAGAGGAGATTAAAGTAACGGGTAGGCTCAGGCCATGTGGCTGGGGAATGGGGAGCCATCCGAGGGTGTGTGTGTGTGTGTGTGTGTGTGTGTGTGTGTGTGTGTGTGTAAACTTTTATATTAATTTTTTTTTTACTATTCAGTGATGTTTAACAAATCTAGTTGTGCAAACATCACCACAGTCCAATTTTAGAATATTTTCATCACCCAAAAAGATTCTTTGTGTTCACTGTAATTTTAAATTTTGTTATAATTTCAAACTTACAGAAAAGTTGCAACAAAAGTATATCCCTTATCCAGACTCAATTGTTTATATTTTTCCCCCTTTGCTTTATCATATATTATACACACACACACGCACACACACCTTTTTTCCTTGAACCATTTAAGAATAGATTGGAGGCATAACTTTTTTCCTCTAAAAGCTTCGGTGTGTATTTTTCTAAGGACAATAAGGCTATGAAAATCAGAAAATTTAATGTCGATACAATACTATTATCTACTCCGTGGTTCATTTTAGAATTTCATGAATTGTGCCAGTAATGCCTTTTGTAGCTATTGTTTTGTTCAGGTTCAGAGTTCTGTCCAGGATCATACGTGGCATCTACTTGTCATGGCTCTTTATTCTCTGTTAATTTGGACCAGTTCCTTAGCCTTTCTTTGTTCTTCTTGACCTTAACATTTTTGAAGAATACTGGCCAGTTATTTTGTAGAATGTCCCTCAATTTGGCTTCATCTGCTTTTTTCTCATGATTGCGTTCAGGTTATGCATTTTTGGCAGGAATGCTAAATGAGCAACGTTGTGCCCTTCTCAGTGGGTCACGTCAGAAGACGCGTGATGTCAGTTTGTCCCAATATTGGTGATTTTAGCTCTGATTACTTGGTAATTTGGTGTCAGCCAGGCTTCTCTGCTGAAAAGTTACTATTTTCCCCTTTGTTATTAATAATTGACTTGCAGGGAGACACTTCCAGGCCATGTAAGTATTCTACTCATCAAACTTTCATTCACTAGTTTTGGTTCCACTGATGAGAAATTTGTAACTCCACCATTTCTTCTCTATTTATTAGTTGGCATTCTACTGTAAGAAAGATTGTTTGTAACAGCATGGACTTGTGGATTATTATTTTATTCATTGGGTTATAATTTGTAATAATGTTACTACATTATTTTGATGTTCAGAGTGTCCCACATTTGGCCAGTGGGACCCCTTCAAGGTGCTCCCGTGTCTCGTTGACAAGACCCTTTAAGCACTTGCCTCCAGGGGTTTTGAGTGGAGAGTAACAAGTGCAAAATGGTGTTTTAATATATTCTGTTTCCTGGCTTTGGTATGGACAATAAATGGAGGGAGAGACCAGCTGGTTGGTGGTGGGGAGACCAGTTGGTTATGGTGACTGTGATTTCTGACAGCAGTTTTTCTATCACTGCTGTATTTTTGTTCTTAAAAAAAAATTAAAAAAAACTTTTATTTTAAAACAATTTTAGACTTACAGAAAAGTTGCCAAAATAGTACAGAGAGAATTCCCATACACCCTTCACCCAGCTTCCCCTAATGTTAACATCTTTCTTAATCATAGCACGATGATCAAAACCTAGAAATAAACATTGGTACAATACTGTTAGCTAAGCTGTAGACTTGTATTTCACTAGTTTTCTTCCACCAATGTCCTTTTTCTATTACAGGACCCAATCCAGGATCCCACATTGCATTTAATTGTCATTTCTCCTTAGTCTTCTTCAGCCTGTGACAGTTCCTTAGTCTTTCCTTGTTCTTTGTGACCTTGACATTTGTAAAAAGTGCTGGTTAGTTATTTTGTAGACTGCTCTTCGGTTTGTGTTTCTCTGGTGTTTTTTCATGATTGGATTGAGGTTATGCATTTTTGGCAAGAATGCCACAGAGGTGATGTGCCCTTCCCAGAGCATCCTATCAGAGGGTAGATGACATTGATATGTGTCACTGCTGATGATGTTAACCTTGATCTCTTGGTTAAGATGGTGTCTGCCAGGGCTTCCCTGGTGGCTCAGTGATTGAGAGTCCGCCTGCCGATGCAGGGGACATGGGTTCGTGCCCCGGTCTGGGAAGATCCCACATGCCGCGGAGCGGCTGGGCCCGTGAGCCATGGCCGCTGAGCCTGCGTGTCCGGAGCCTGTGCTCCGCAATGGGAGAGGCCACAACAGTGAGAGGCCTGCATACTGAAAAAAAAAAAAAAAAAGATGGTGTCTGCCAGGTTTCTCCACTATAACATTATCTTTCCATTTGCAATTAATAAATATTTGCGGGGGGAGATACTTTGAGAATATGTAATATCCTTTTTGCCCTCAAATTCTCACCTACTAATTTTAGCATCCATTAACGGATCTTGCCTGCAACCATTATTATCCAATTTTTCTTTTCTATTTCCCTCATTGGTTCTACATTTATTAATTGGAATTCTTCTGTAGGGAAGAAAATCTTATTTCTTTTTAAGAAGGTGGTTTGTTGGATGGGTACATTGGGTTTTGAGTTTCCTGAGGGCAGGGACTCTGTCTCATGTATCTTTATGTTTCCATCGCCTCGTACATAGTAGGTGCTCAAAAAAAATGTGTGTTCAATGAGTTTTTTTTTTTTAAACCTGTGGTAAGACATTTCATGATTCTGATCCTTGTTTTAGAAAATATGATCACTGTGATAGGCTGAATAATGGTCCTCAAAGATGTCCACATCCTAATCCCTGGAACTTATGAATACGTTACCTTACAGGGCCAAAGGGACTTCGCAGATGTGATTAAGTTAAGGATCTTGAGATGGGAGATGATTTTGGATTATATGGGTGGGCTCAACATAATCACAAGGGTCCCTAGAGAGAGAGAGGCAGGAGGGTCAGAGTCAGTGGTAGGAGAAATATGACGACAGAAGCAAGAGATTGGAGTGATGCCAAGAAGGGGCCATGAGCCACAGAATGCAGGCGGCCTCTCGATGAAAGAGGCAAGGAGATGGATCCTCCCCTAGAGCCTCCAGAAAGGAATGCAGCCCTGGGAATGTCTTGACTTTAACCTAGCAAGACTGATTTCAGACTTCCGATCTCCAGAACTGTAAGATAATTTGTGTTGTTTTAAGCCACTAAGTATGTGGTAATGTGTTATAACAGCAGCAGGCAACTGTTACAGTCCTCACAGAGTTTGGAGGGTACAGCAGAGGCCAAGGCATGAGGGGAAGCAGGCCTGGACGGAGGCAGAGGGTGCAGAAATAGCAAATGGGAACGTCAGAGCAAATGGGAACGTCACAGGGGACCCTATGGCCCGAGGCTGGGAGGATGATTTTGCAGAGTAAAGTTGGGAGGGTGACTGATCCTGGAGAGAAGCCATGAAGTTAGCTTCTGCCTCTTTTGTTTGAATTACCAATAAACAGCCATGTGAAAAATGACCCTAGAGGCAGGAATAGGGGATGGTCACTCTGTTGAGTGTTCAGGCTGGAGAGACAGTTGGGAGGGTGTCCTGGGGAAGTAATGGGACCCACGAGGGCAGTGAGACAGAGATGTCACGGGGAATAAAAATCTCCCGGGAAGCTGGTATAAAATGCAGATCCCCAGGCCCATTCCAGAGTAGCTGAGGCAGCAGGTCTTTGGCAAAGGCCATTCAGGTGATTCAGATGTGGGAGGTGCCCAGGACACAATCCGAGGAACACTGCTTGGTGCTGGGGTCTCCTGGTGAAGAAAGTACGTCCTTTGAAGACGCAGGAGGACTGCCTTTGGCTTCCACCCACATTAAGAGGGCAGCAGGAAGGGAGGGCCACCAGGGAGGAGCTGGGGGAGGGGCAGCAGCTGGGGGAGGGGCAGGAGGAGCTCCTGTCCACAGGGGAGCCTTGGCCCGACGTTTGTGGATTCCAACCTGGGCGATGCAGTTACTGCTAAAGCCAAAGAAGGCGTCTGGAGATGGTGGGGGGAGGGTTAACAGTGTGGAGAGCAGCCAGTCTGTCTGAGGATGAGGGCCAAGGAACGCTTCTGGAACTGTGACTGGGGGGTCACTGGCAAAGCTGGGCAGAACGGTTTCCTGGGAGAAGTGGAAGGCGGAAGCAGATGGTCGGGAGCGAGTAGGTGGTGAGGAAGTTTGCAGGAGGAGAGAACAAGCACGGGAGCTCCAAGGGGAGCCGCTCAGAGATTGTTTGCAGAGGGGCAGGTGGACTGGAGTCCCACTCGGGGGAGAGGGGGCGGGAGGCGACTGTGGAAAAGAGGAGCCAGAGCTCTGGGTGGGTTGGGGAGGGGAGGACCTATGACAGGTCAAAGAGCAGAGATGGAGAGCATCGAGGAGGGAGTTGTGATGGTGTTGGTGGTCACCATTCAGAGCCCTTACTTTGTGCCCAGGCTCCGAGCCAGGTGCTTTACCCACGTCCACTCTTTCACTCCTCATAACAGTCCTGGGAGGAAGGCATTACAGGTCCCTGAGGGACTGGTTCCTGGAGATCCACCCACCCAGCACCAAATAAGTTTCCAAAATTCCCGATGCTCAAGTCCCTTATATAAAATGGCGTACTATTTGCATATAATCTACTCACATCCTCTCCTATACTTTAAATAATCTCTAGATTACTTATAATACCTAATAAGAGGTAAATACTACATAAATAGTTGTAAATACAGTGTAAATGATATGCAAATAGTTGCCAGAGCAGGGCAAATTCAAGTTTTGCTTTTTGGAACTTTCTGGAATTTGTTTTTTGTGTGTGGAATATTTTCGATCTATGGTTGGTTGAATCTGTGGCAGTGGAACCCCCAGATAAGGGGGATAAGAGTCTACTGCACTTACCCCTGCTTTGTAGATGAGGAGAAGGTAAGAGAGGTGGAATCGTCTGCCCTGGGTTAAACAGTCAGCTGGTAAGTGATGCTCTGAGTCTCGAGGCTTTGAGATGTGTTTCTGTTTAATTTTTTTTTTTAATAAATTTATTTATTTTATTTATTTATTATTTTTGGCCGTGTTGGGTCTTCGTTGCTGCACGCGGGCTTTCTCTAGCTGCGGCGAGCGGGGGCTACTCTTCGTTGCAGTGCGCGGGCTTCTCATAGCGGTGGCTTCTCTTGTTGTGGAGCATGGGCTCTAGGCACGTGGGCTTCAGTAGTTGCGGCTTGCGGGCTCTAGAGCGCAGGCTCAGTAGTTGTGGCACAGGGGCTTAGTTGTTCCGTGGCATGTGGGTTCTTCCCGGACCAGAGCTCGAACCCATGTCCCCTGCACTGGCAGGTGGATTCTTAAGCACTGTGCCACCAGGAAGCCCTGTGTTTAATTTTTAAATTTGACTACCACTCCACACATCTTAATAAGGCTTGGCTTCATTCATTCATTCATCAGACATTCATTTAACACCTACAAAACCTCTGTCGGGGCTTAGCACTAGGACATAAAGGGAAATTGGCCAAGATTGATTCCTTCCTGTGTGTGTTTACAGGGTGGACCCAAGTTGCAGGCTGGCACAGGGAGGGGTGTCCAGCCTAGGGGTGGGGGGTGGTGAGCAGAGTTGGGGGATGCGAGGAGGTGGTGTTGCAGGTTGAGGTCAGGGCCAGGGAGTTAGCTGCTGGGTGGCCTCTCAGGGGCCTAGGGTGGGCAGTGAGTGGAGAGGGGGCTGGCAGGCAATGGGCATGGAGGCCTGGTGGCCACCAGGGAGTGGGGCCTGTCTGTAGGGATGTGGTTTTGGGGTGGGCCCCAGACCTGAGAATGGTATTGGCAAGAGCAAGGCCAGGCCTCAGTAGTGAAGGAACGGAGGTGCAGTTTGTGCCTCAGAACAGAATGCACCATGGAGTTGGGGTTAAGAGCTGGGCTCTGATCGCCTCCCACCCATTAGGATGGCTACTATAAAAAAAAACTGGGAAATGACAAATGGTGGCGAGGATGTGGAGAAATTGGAACCATTGTGTGTTGTTTCTGGGAATGTAAAACGGTGCGACTGCTGTGGAAAACAGTAAGAAGGTTCCTCAAAAAGTTAAACATAGAATTAGCATATGATCCAGCAAGTTCACTTCTGGGTATATACCCAAAAGAATTGAAAGCAGCATCTCAAAGGTATTTGTATACTCATGTTCATAGCTGGATTATTCACGATAGCTAAAGGGTGGAAGCAACCCAAGTGTCCACTGATGGATGAATGGATAAACAAAACTTGTAGACATGCAATGGAATATTATTCCGCCTTAAAAAGGAAGGAAATTCTGACACATGCTACACCATGGATGAACCTTGAGGACATTGCGAAATAAGCCAGTTCCCTTATCTGAGGTACCCAGAGTAGTCAAATTCGTAGAGACAAAAAGTAGAATGGTGGTTACCAGGGGCTTTGGGAGAGAGGAATGGGAAGTTACTGTTTAACAGGTACAGAGTTTCAGTTTTGCAGGATGAAAAAGTTCTGGAGATCTGTCGTACAACAATGTGAATGTACTTAACACTACTGAGCTCTGCGCTTCAAAACGGTTAAAATGGTAAATTTTGTTATGTGTATTTTATAGCAATTAAAAAAAAAAAAAAAAAGACCTGGGCCCTGGAGTCAGACATGCTAGGGTTCAAGTCTTGCCTTTTCAACCTACTTACCAGCTGGCTGAACTTGAGCTGGTTACTTAAATTCTTTATGCCTCAGTTTCCTCATCTGGAAATCAAGACTGATAGCAAACCTTTGAACCAGGTGGTATTATGAGGCTTAAATGAGCTGGCTTGGCTGTGATAGTATAGATATTGCTAGTACTCAAGCCAAGGAAACAAGATGGGAGCCAGGAGCCTGGGCAGAGCAGGATCCGTAGGAAATCTGCTGTGGTGTGAGGCCCTTGACTACTCATCCCTGGGACTTCTTGATTCATCACACGGTGGAGGGTGACCCCAGCCCTGGGGTTGGTGCCAGGCCTGTGGGCTCTGCTGAGGGGGTGGAGGAGCCTCTGGATCATGACCCACTGAGGCTTGAGGAAGGCTTGGGGCTGATGGGAGGATGCGCCGGCCTCGGCTGCGATGTGCTGGCAGCAGCCAGGCTCCGTGGGCAGGATAGTTCAGCTTACATTTAGTGAGCAACTGCTGTGTGCCAGGCACCCCCACAGGTGCTGGCTTACAGATGTGGCCTCTGCCTCTCACAGCCTGGCAGGGGAGACTGGCCTTTAAGGCCAGTCATATATACTTTTTTTATTTTGTAATTTTTTTTTAAAAAATTTATTTATTTATTTTTGGCTGCGTTGGGTCTTCGTTGCTGCCCATGGGCTTCCTCTAGTTGTGGTGAGCGGGGGCTACTCTTTGTTGTGGTGCATGGATTTCCCATTTTGGGGAGCACGGGCTTAGTTGCTCTGGGACATGTGGGATCTTCCTGGACCAGAGCTCCAACCCGTGTGCCCTGCATTGGCAGGCGGATTCTTAACCACTGCGCCACCAGGGAAGTCCCCAAAGGACCTCATATTAAATGCACAAATCAAAATGCCAGCTCTGGAGGATGAGCTGAGTGAACACCTGTGGGGAGGGTGGTTTAGAGGAGGGGACATTTAAACTGAGGCCTGAAGGATGTTGGGAGTAAGCCAGCTGTGGGTTACTCTGTGGGCTCTGGATCAGAGCCCAGCCAGCACTGGCAAAGGCCCTAAGGCAGAAGAGCTGGTTGTTGAAAGTGGAGGAGCAGGGTGGCTGAAGCCCTGGGGGCTGGTATTTTCCTAACAAGGGAACTGAGGAAAAATCAGTCTTTTAACCTGTGGGCTATGGAATGGTTGTTGGTAAAACAGCAGTGTCCTCTCTGTGTGAAGCTTTCCTTGGCTGATGTCCATTTGGGGAGAGCATTTCTTAATGAGTGTGGGTTTTTTTTTTTGAGTCAGGGAGCAGGGAAACATGGAAAACTCACCCAACCCAGTGCTATTTAGAATATGTCAGTTTGAATGCAAATTTATTCTTGCATTCAAGAAATACTTACTAAAACATCTATCAGGTAACAGGTGCCATGTACTACGTTAGGCCCTGGAGATACAATAATGAGAAAAAACTGGCGCAGTCCGTGTCCTCAAGGAGCTTATACATGGGGAGGGGTAGAGATACCAGTCAAGGAAGGTCCCAAATCCATATAAAATTGCCCCTGATTTGTGCTGCAGAGGAGAGGGTTAGAGTGCCCTGTGGGCCTGTGATAGGGAGGTTGGACCAATTGGAAGGAAAAGTTGGAGTGAGTGAGGCAAAGTGGAAGGAGGGAGCAGTGCAGGCAGAGGGAATGGCAAGTTCAAAGGCCCTGCCACCAGAGGGAGCAAATCCGAACAGGGAGAGTGGGGCAGGCCACATGGGGTTTGTGGTCGGTGTTAAGGAGAGTTTTCTCTTGATTCCAAGAGTGATGGGGGTTCATTGAAGGGCTTAAGTGGGGAGTGACATGATCAGATGTGCATCTTGAAAAGATCACTCTGGCTGTGGCCTGGAGAACAGATTGGAGGGGAGCCAGAGGGAAGGTGGGGAGCCCAGTTAGGTGGCTCTGGGTGCTCCATGCAGCCAGTCCACCTGCAGGTTGGGGTGTGGGCCCCTCTACCTCTGTTGGGCGGCAGCTGGGTAGGGACATTCTTCCTTCCCTTGGTTCTCCTGTCTGACTTTGCAGACACTGAGTGCTGTGGATTTGGCCAGGGTAAGATTTCAAAGGACAGCGCTGGAGAATACAGTTCCCCAGCCCGGAGGCCAGTCTCATTCACAGTCAGAGCGTGCGTGTTTATTTTTTGGAGACCTGGCAGGAAGGGAATTTAGAGGGCAGCTGAGCCTCCCCATCACCATTGCAGGTTTGGGCCCTTGGGGAGGAACCAGCACCAGGAGCGGTTGCCTTCCCACCCAACCGTGAGAAATGCTTGTGAAGGGCGTGTAGCCCCCAGAGCACCCCAAGAGGGGCCCAGGGTGTTTGTTCCTACAGCTTTAGGAAATCCAGTGGTTTCTTTCGGTTTATCACAAACACCCAGATGCTGGGGATCAGATTCTTGTTTCCCGAGAGGATTCGAGAAATCCTGGTGTGTTTTTGTTTTTTCCTCAGTAATTTTGCTTCAGAGGATTTTCTCCCAAATCTTTCACCACCGAGGTTTTTTCTTTCAGGTTAGGACCACATAGGAACGGATGGGAGTCAGGGCCATTTGCCACTGGAGTGTATTTCCTCCTGGGGAGAAGGATGGATGCAGAGCCATCACTTTCGGAAGAGAGAGAACCGTCTCAGGGCATCTTCCCTGGGCCTCAGCATCCTGGGGCCTGCAGGGCAGGAGCAGCCAGCTCCTCCCTGCTCAGCATGGCACAGCCAGCCCAGCACCAGCCTGAGCTGAGCCTGGGGCACCACCCTTCTAGTGGTGCTGTGGTCCTTGAGGGAAACAAAACAACAGCAACAATAGTAGTAGTAAAAATAGTTGCAGCAGGGAATATTGATACGGAGAGCGTTTATGTATGCCAGGCACTGCTCTTGGTGCTTTAGAAATAGTTAAGTCATTTAAACCTCACCACATCTCTAAGAGGTGGGTGTTATCATTATCTTCGTTTTACAAATGGGGAAACTGAGGCGCAGAGAAGTTAAGCCTTGTGCCCAGGGTCACACAGCTAGTGATCGTAGAGGAGGAATTTGAAGCCGGATAGTCTGGCTCTAAAGCCCAAGCTCAGCTGGCTGGGAAGCTGCCCTGATGTTGTTGTTTGGGCAGAGCACACGGTCTTATTATAGGGCCCCAGGATGTCTGTCTAAGTTGTTCCTTGGCTCTGTCCAAGGCATGATTGCTCAGGGTGAGGGGTGGCCTCTACAGAATCCAGCAACACGAGGCATCATGATGAAGGGGAGAGAACCTGGATTCACGTTGGCCTGGGTGGGATTTGGTCCTGGCCCCACCACTTATGAGCTGGGTGGCACTGGGCAAATTGCTTCACCAATCTGTGCCTCAGTTTCCTCATCAGCAAGACGGAGAGAACTTGACTCATCTCGTAGGCTACTGTGCAGGCGAGATGAGATGAAACATGCTTGGAGTTGGGCTCAGAGCCTGCACACAGAGGCGCCCAATAAAGAGAAGTGGTGGATGTGGGCCCTGGTGGCAAGAACCTCAGGGACCCCAGGGTAGCTCTGGGTCCTGGCTTCTTCCTGAGAAGCGAGGCCGGGAATTGCCCCAGAGGGCCCACCCCACTTGCCTGCTCTGGCTGCACAGGTCTGAAGGTCACAGCAGCCTCTCTGGTTTTCCCAGGCGGCTTGCTGGGGAGGGGTCTCCATGGCGACACTCAAGGAGCACCTGTTGGAGGAATCAGGCACCGGAGAAAAATGACCTCCTCGCCTCATTCCAGCAGCCTGTGCTGAGGGTTCCAGGGGAGGTGGCCGGGCCACCTCGAGGTTGGAAACTCGATCCTGTTGGGCTGCCCGGCTGAGGGGAGAGGGAGGGGACTGTGGAGGCCATTCTCTCAGCCTAAGTGGCGCTAATGACTCCTTAAGCTGCAGCCCCAGACCTGCGAACCCGATGAGAGCTGCCTCTGCTTCACAGGCTGCCTTCTCGAGGGCTGTCCCCTGAGAGGAGGCGCTTAGCTTAGCTCCAGGTTACAGACCAAAGCTGATGGGGGAGGCTGGGGGCTGGGGCGGCTTGGGCTTCCATCGACATTCTTGCCTGGAAGCCACCAGCAGGGCCTCCGGAGAGAGGGGCTGTGTTTGCTCTGCTGTCTGTACCATTGTCCTCCTGTGCCTGCCTGTCCCAGGTCTTTTCTTGAGTGGAGGTGGAGTGGGGTGCAGGAAGTGAGGGGGAGGGGTTGGAATCCACTGATGGCTAAGGAATGTGCCCCAGAGTCTGCCCAGTGGAGCCTGGTGCCAAAGGTGAGAAGAGAGGCAGGTAGATGAGCATGTCATCAGAAGTCCCTGCGAACTCCCCACCCCACCCTGCCCACCTTATGGGAATTCCATCCTCAGGGATTCCTGAGTTCCATTTGGGCCCTGCCTTGTTCAGACAAGTCTTGACATCTGTCTTTGCCTCAGTTTTGCCGTCTGTGAATTGAATAATTATTGTAGTCAATTGCCTGATGAACCATGGTTGCCATGAGAAGGAGTGAGTGAATGATTGTAAAATTCAAGATTTCTCATGACCTTTGACTAATTCCGTTTCTAGGAACGTATTCCTCCCAAATGCCCACCAAGCTTTATGCGGTATTATTTATAATCGAACAATACCAAAACAGCTCAGATGTTCCAGTGACAGAGAATCAGGGCATGCCCAGTAACTTGATATATCCAACGGAAGGGATCCTTTATGCCAATCAAAACGTAAATGGAGAACGAGCAGGGAATGACATTGCAGAAGGCGTGCACACCATTTATGTCTCATTCACTCTTGTATCTTCAGAACCTTGCAAAATGCTTTGCAAATAGCAAGTCTTCAGTAAATATTTGTCATATTATCTCCACTCGATAAAACTTACATCCAAAGGTAACAAGCTTGAGAGAAAATATTCCAGAATATTAACAAGGCGTTCTTTCTGGGTGATGAGCTAATGTGTGATTTTTCTTTATTCTTAAGGTAATTGAAAAAATTCACTAATGCATATATATTACTCGTATTTTTCAGCACAATAACTTGCCTATTTTGTTGACTTTAAAAATAGAGATGTCTCTTAAAAAATTTCAAACAATGCAGACAAGTATGAAAAGGAAGCTGAAGTTCCCTTAAGGCCCAGCACTCAGTGGTTACAGGCACTCACATGCAGCGAACAGCCCCCAGCGAACTGGTTCTATGCATATACCTCTACTGATATGCCTGTGAGTTTTTACATAAGTGGGCTCGGGGCATACAAGCTGTCTTGAAACCCTTTTCCCAGGGGCTTGTATCAGGGACATCTTCCCTTGTCAATACAAAGGGATCTGTACTGTTTTAAATGGCTGCATGGCATTCAGTTTCACAGATGTACTGAAATTTAACTAACCATGGCTCTGTCGACGTCCACTTAAGTTTAATATTTTTGCTTTTATAATCAATGATGACATATATTATAATCAAAAACATAAAACCGGGACTTCCCTGGTGGTCCAGTGGTTAAGAATCTGCCTTCCAGTGCAGGGGACGCAGATTCGATCCCCGGTTGGGGAACTAGGATCCCACATGCCGCGGGGCAACTGAGCTGGCAAGCCACCCCTACTGAGCTCGCGCACCTCAACGAGAGAGCCACGTGCCGCAAACTACAGAGCCCATGTGCTCTGCAACCTGTGGGCCACAACTAGAGAAGAGAAAACCAGCACGCCACAACTCGAGAGAAGCCTGTGCACTGCAACGAAAGATCCCGCATGCCGCAACTAAGACCTGACACAGCCAAAAAGGAATAAAATAAACAAATAAATAAATAATAAATCTTTTTTAAAAACCCCATAAAAACACCCCAAATTCCTTGTGGTTTTGGGTTCAGGGATGAAAGTTTGAGCAGGATAGCCCAGAGGGAACTGCCTGCTTGTGGAGGGAACCAGTCTTCAGAGCTTTGAGATGACATTCTCCTTGTTTGAAGTGATGTCGTGTGGCAGGGGGAGCAGCAAAGAGAGGCTCAGAGGTGGCCGTTTCGGGGAAGAATATTTCATTCAACAAAAAAGGCCTTTACGTTGAAAAGAGCCCATCTCACGTGGAGAAGGCATCCTCCCAGCATTTAGGGCGGGAAGGGGCTCAGTCTGGTGCTCTCACCAATGGCCCCGTTACCTTGGAGAGGCCTCAAACCCCTCAGAGAGATCCTGTTAGAAAAGAGTTGAGGAACAGGGAATGAGTTTTTCCAGCTGCTCCAAAGGATCAGGAGCCAGGCCCAGGGGAAGGACAGAGAGAGTGATGAGTTGAATAAATTATCAGCTTGTCAACTTGGGGAGAGAGCCTGTCCTGGTGGAAGAAGCCTGGGCCCTAGGATCAGACGGCTACAGGTCCAGATCCCTGCTCTGTCCTTTACCAGGTGGTGACCTCGGGAAGACCTCTTTGAGACATTTTTTCCTCATCAGTAAGATGGGCGCGATAACTACCTTCCAGCATCTTGTAAGGATGTATGCAAAGCCTAGTTCCCAGAGTGTGTGGAAATCAATAACATTTTGCTCTTAGTGGAAGCAGCTCTAGAACATCACACTTCTGAAACACTCTTAGGAAAGGGAGCTTGCGGTTTTTCAGAGTAGCTTGGACTTGGGTTGGGGTGGCGGAAACACCTGGAACCTTTGACCAGAGTTGGTAAATGAGGAGACTGGGCCGCAGGTAGAGCGTGTGAGTGTCTGTGTGCGTGGATGTGTGCGCGCGAGCACAGTTAAGTTATTGCTAAGCGTACGGGGGTCGTGATGATGGTGAGGAAGAGGAGGGAGCAGGGTGGCTGTGGACACGGGGCTGCACAGGAAGCCAGGTGAGATGTGGAGGTGACAGCTGGGTTTGGAGCTGGGCCTGAGTGAGATTCCGCTGTGTGTGGCTCAGTGGAAGAACTTTCTGGGGAGTGGAGTGCCTGACCCCTGGAGTGGCCTGCCTTTCCAAGGCTGGGCCAGCTCCCTGTGAAGAGGAGTGGCCAGCAGAGGCTGAGTGACCTTTCCCGGGAGGCTGGGTGGGAGGGGGCGGGAGGTGGGGGGTCCATGTCCAAGGTGCCCAGGGCATGACTGGAAGGGCTGAGGGAGGAGCACGTGGTCTTGGGAGGGAGTAAGGACTGGAGGCCCTGGTGGTGTGAGTCACTGTGGGGCTCGGCCTCCCTTCCTGGGCCCTGCCTTCCTGTCCCCGCTGCAGGACTGGCCTCATGGCAGCTCCTGCCCGGAGGCCTCACTGGCTCCCTGTCTTTCTTCTGGTTCCTTTCTCAGGCCCTCTGGCTTCGACCCACCTTCCCCCAACCCTGCTTCCCACGGCTCCCAGCCCTCCAGATACTCCGGCGTTTATCCTTCCCTGGAGTGTCCGTTCCATCCCTCTTGCTACAGATCTGCCTTGTCTTTTGGACCTCAGCTTGAGTCCCACTTCCTCAGTCCCCTTAAATGGCATGGCCCTCCCTGTGCTCTCCTGCTTGGAATCTGGACAGCTTGTGGGAACCAGTGCCACCAGATGATGGCATTGGTATCCCCAAGGGGCCCCTTTCTAGGTGCAGGCCATGCTCTTTGCTTGTTTATGACTCATGTTACTCCTATGAGGTAGACAGTTATTATCCCTATTTTATAGATGAGGAAACTGAGGCTCAGCAAGGATTCTACCTGAAGAGCCTCTCTAATTGGCTCGTTTCTAAATTCTTTCCTGTGTGAATGTCTTGTCTCTCCAACGAGGCTGAGCCCTTTCAGGGCAAAAGCTACGTTTTGGGCTTCCACAGCACTCTCGGCAGTGCGTCCGTGCCCTGCGCGTTCCTGTTGGTCAAACGTCTGCGGCAAAGAGGTCCCGGCTTGTTAGGACGACACAGACTCGGGGGTCCCGGGGCTTGGCTGGGAAGCACCCAGCCCCGTTGGTGAGATGGTTGACGTAAGCCACGTGGAGAGGGAGCGGAGCCCTGGCCTGGGGGCACCCTGGGCAGCTCACCATCTCCTTCTCCCCTTTCCTCCCCCAGGGAACTCAACGGCAACAAAATCACTCGGATCCATAAGAATGACTTTGCGGGACTCAAGCAGCTGCGGGTGCTGTGAGTATGGCATGCTGCTGCCGCTTGTAACCTTTCTCCTGCCCCCTCCCCTCAGCGGTGGTCTCATGGCAGAGCCCTGGTTGTGGGTCGTAGGGTTGTAGGCCAGCTGGGCCCCTCCCCTGCACAGTCAGTCTTGGGATGCCGTGAGCGGGTGGGTGGAGGTGTGCCAAGTCCTGACCCAGAGTGGCCACTGTCTCCCATATGGCTGAGAAAATTGGGTGTGGAGTGGGCACCGGTAGTCACTTCCTGGCAGGACCTGGGAAGATGGGGCTGCCTTGTCCATTGGCTGGCTCCTGGGGTGAAGGAAGACCAGGCCTGCTCAGGCTGCCGTAACAAAAGACCAGAGACTGGGTGGCTGAAACAACAGAAATTAATTTTCTCACAGTTCTGGAGGCTAGGAGTCTAAGATCTAGGTGCCATCAGGGTTGGTTTGTGGGAGGCCTCTGTTCCGGGCCATCTTCTCGCTGCGTCCTCATGTGGCCTTTCCTCTGTGTGTGCACACAGAGAGATCTCTGGTGTCTCTTCTTCTTACAGGGACACCAGTCCTATCAGATTAGGGCCCCATCCTTACGACCTCATTTAGCCTTAATTACGTACCTTATCTACAAACACAGTCACATTGGGGGTAAGAACTTCAGTGTATGAATTTTGGGGCGGGGGTATGACCCAATTCAGTCTATAACAGTCTCCGCAGCTCTTTTGAACTTGTGCCGCAGAAAGACTTCCCAGCAAGGCCACAGACCCCCTGACTTGAGGAGGAAGAGACTGGGAGCCATTGAGGACAGAGGTGACTCCCCTCAGGTGCCTGATAGTGGCGGACATCGGAGGTGGCAGGCATGACTTTGTCGGGGTGGCCACCAGCCAGCGAAGGGGTCATCCATGGCACCTGCCTTGTCAGGCTGTGCACGGCTGAGGAGCAAGGGGAAGGGGTGGATCCCTTCACCCGCTCCTGCTCTGTTGATCTTGGGGTGCAGAGACACCCCTACACGCGTGCATTCTGATATGAGGGTGTCTCAGCCCACCAACTCAGGTGTGCAGGGAAGAAGGGCATTTTAAAATTTTCTCTGCATCAGTTTCGACTTTGAGCCCACATCCCACCTGGCTGGCAGGAAATTCATTAGCAGACAGTCATAGGGTCCCTCATTCCCTACTCCCAGGGTAATGCAGGGGCCCTGGGGCCTCAGTTCTTTCAGAACTATGGACTTCGCAGCTCGGAAGGTCTTTGGAGGAGCTGGTGACCCTGTGGTCGATCCTTTCTGGGATTGTAACTGTCAGGCGCTGGGGAAGGGGTCTCTGCGTCTCCAGAACCACTGACTTCGGAACCCTTCCCAGGCTGAGGAATCTCTTCTGAGTCTGGGGAAGCCCTCCCTCCTGCCTGGTGTTACCCTTCCCCCCACCTCCCCGCACACCACCCAGCATAAGCTCCTCAAAAGCACAGCGTTTTTGGAAACAAAGCAGAGGAAGAGAAGTGCCTGGTGGCAGCTTCTGCCCCCTGCCCAGCCCCAAACTTCATTTGAGGCCCTTGCGGGAGCACATAAGCCACCTGCTTGAGGGTAGGGAGGGGAAAACACGGGAGAAAGACATACTTGATGAGCTCAAAAATTACCACGCAGCAAGTGATCTGCCGGTGAAGAGTGCTGCCCTGCCAGCTGGAGGTTCTGGGTTTCAGGGCGCGTTGGTGGTAAGGAGGGGCAGAGTCCCCCAGAGCCAGGTGGTTCAGTTGGCAGCAGATGTGGGCAGGTGGAGCGGGGGAGCAGGGAGTGGGGGTGTTGTCTGCCAACTGCAGAGTGTGTTTGCCGCACGTGTGGGCTGGGCCCAGTTGGTACATGCTCCTCTCCCCCCGCTACTGGCCGATCTCCCCTGCTCTGCCCCCCGGGACATGCACGCTCTGGGCCGGAGAAGGGCATGTGCGCCAGCAGCACAGAGCCAGCCCCCACTGCCTGGGTGCGGACTTCCCCGAGCATGCCTTTGGAGCGATGGCCTGGTGCTCTGGTGGCCCGTGGCCTTCTGCCATGCAGGCAGCTTCAGAGGGTCAGCATGGGGTAGGGCCGGAAGCACATCTGGCTGCTGGAGCTGGGTGTGTTGAAGAGCCTGTGTCGGGAACTTGCAAAGCTGTGAGGAAGTTTTGTTGGCTCAGGCCAGGGCTCGGATTGTGTGTGTCGCGGGCATTGCTCCTGTTTCACTCCTTGTGCCAGCTGTCTCTAGGAGTCCTCGTCCACCGTCCCGGAGCTGTTCTTGTCTCCTTCCTTCCCCAGGCAGCTGATGGAGAACCAGATTGGAGTGGTGGAACGCGGGGCTTTCGACGACATGAAGGAACTGGAGCGGCTGTGAGTATCTGTGGGCACAGGCTCAGGAGGGCGGTGGGGACTGGCGCCGCGTGGACTCGAGAGGCTGAGTCTGGTGGCAGGAGGGGGTGCTCAGGGACAGGACTGCACGCCCAGCCTGCCTCCCGCCTGCTAATGGGGGCCAGGGGCAGCTGTAGCCGTGGAAGGGGTCGCAGCGTCATCGTGAGATGATGGCAGAGACAGCTGGAGGTGTCCTCACTGCATATTCTAAACACAGGCTATCCTTGTTGTTTTTCCCTGAGAACGCATCATGGCACAAAATCCACACAGTACAGAGGAAGTGAAATTTATTCCTATAATCTTATACTCCACGCATAACCACTGTTATTGATTTGTGTGGCTTTAAAGGAGGCACTAGTGTGCCGGGGGGACCAACCGCAGGGAAGCCCTTAGGAGCAGTGTCTTGGGTGCTTGAGGCCACAACACAGAACTGAAGGTGTTGTTTTCTGATTTGCATCATTTGTTCCTTAGGGGGCTTTTGAGTTTGAAAATAGGTCTTGATCAGGTTTTGCCAGATTTCAGATTGGCAATAATGAAAAAAACCAAAGAAGGTAGTATGGGTGAGGTGGGTGATGGCCACTCACATTCATGGTGGTCACTGGCCTCATTTTTCTGCTTTGGTTTGGCTGTAGGTGTCAAGAGTTCTAAAGTTCCTGCCTTTTGAACCAGAAAGTCCATTTGATTTTAAGGAAATAATCAGAGACATGGCTAAAAATTTATATATCAGGATCTTCATTGCACATTGTTTAAATACAACAAAAAAATTGGAAACACCCATTCTGGTAGAGATATAAGATATAAAATCACGTTTCTGAAGAACTATTAAGGCCATAGGAATGTGTCTACAATATCACATTAAGTGGAAAAGGCAGGAAGTACATTTATACTAGGCAGGATTTTAATAAATGAAAGGCAGGATTTTATTTACACATTTACATTTGTGTAAATAAAATCAACTTGTATATGTACAGAATACAGGAGGAAGAAAATAATTGAGACTATTAACTCCCATCACCTGGAGTGGTGGGATAACAGTTAACTTTATTCTTTATGCTTTTATTTTTTTGTGGATTTTTTTTCCAATGAGTTTATGATGATAATTATAGCTATTATTGATTGCCTTACTCTATGCCAGGCACCAAGATAAGTGCTTTGTCCTCTAATATCTCATTTAATCCTTAAAACAACACTGTGGTCAGTGGTATCTTACAGATACCACAGAGAAGCGGAGGTGCACAGAAGTTAAGACACTTGCCTTATGAGATGATTATTAAATGGTTAAGTGCAGAAACGGGGGTTAGAACCCAGATCATTTTGCCTCCAGAGCCCGAGCTCTTAATGGCTGTAACCTAATACCTTACTTTTCTCTTTTACTTCAGAGAAAGTAAGGTATTAAATAAATGGAAAGAATATGGTTGTCTCATTGCCTTCCTGCTGCCTGGAGAAAAACCAAGTTGAACTTTTCCTCATCCAGGCCTAAAATGGAGCCATAAGGAGCCCAAAGCTAGAACAGATAATTCATCCTGTGTTAGTTTTCTTTAAAAGGCTCAGAACAAAATACACGTTCATGACCTGGTTATGAGGGGCTGATTTGGTCCTAACCCATTCCGGCTCCAGCTCCGGGACTGCCATGCCCTGGGGAAGGAGAAAGGGTGGGAAGGAGTCTGGACACGACTGGTGGCCATGTCACATCTGCTGCTCCCACCCAAGGCTGGGCATGGTGCTTCTTTTTGAGTCATAATGTGTCACTGCAGACTTTGTCCCTCTGTCCTTTTCCAGTTCCTTTCTTCCGGGGTGGGTCACCAGCAACTGCGTGGTGGGCAGTTACTGGGCTGTGTGATTGCTCTGTCCCTGGGGACGTCCAGTGCTGGCCGTGGATGGCCCTCTCCTCTGACTTGTCAGAGACCAATGGTGGATCAGTTAATCATAAAAGTTGGATAAAGTGGGGAGTCATAAAACCCATACATACTCTAAACATTTCATTTTATGTTAAAATATATAATGTGCATTTCCTGACCCTCCCCGCCCCCGTTTTTGTTTATTTTTTATTTTTGGCCAAGGTCTTACTTTTTAGTGTGAGATGCTGATTGGAGTTCTGTATTATTTTCCTCGCCTAAACCACACACATATACCCTGCTTACGATTTTTGGTTTTGGTTTCTTTAAGGTGGAATGAGATTCTTAGAAGGCCCTTGGAAGCAATCTGGCAGGAGAATTCTGAATTTCTTTTATGACTCCCCTGCTCGCCCCCTGCCGCCCAGTCTTTTACTTAATTCCACAACTCTTTAATTAACAACTTTCCTTTTATTGACTCTTACCAAGGCATTCAACCAGTTTTTGTAGAGATGACTCTCTCTTTTCATGCTAGTATTGATATTTCGTTCATTTAGGTAGTCGTCAGTTCAATTATATAATTATAAGTACCTCTGGCATAAACAGCTTGGGAACAGACGTGATTGGTTCTTGTGCACAGTTACAGACTCGAGCGCAGAAGCAGAAGTGTGTGGTGCTGCCGGCCGTGAGGATTGGTGGGTCACAGGCATCGGTTGTCTGATGTTGGGGGGTGGGGCGCTCAGTCACCCTGGGCCGGCTGAGGGTGACCGTGTAACGTGGAGGCTGCCGAGGTGGGAGACGGGGAAAGGCAGGCTTCAGAACCCACCTCTCCCACTCGGTGGTGACTTGGGTGAGCCACTCATCTCTGGGCATCCCAGTCCCCTCAGCTATCAAAGAGACAGCTCAACGAAGTCTACAAACATATTCTGAGAACTGAGAGCCCAGCCACGTGGTGAGATGGTGGTGGTCAAACCGTCCCCCTGGGGTTGTTTCTGGGAGGAGATGGGAGGGTATGTGCATGACCGTGATGCTTTGTACTCGAGAGAGAAACCCACCTTTTCATTCTGCTTTCCCTCTGATGGTGAGGTAATGCCTATAACGCGTTTATTCTGGTGCCTGGCACAGAGTAAGGTAAGGCTAGTTGGGACTCACTACTATTGTTGTTATTCTTAGCTTCCTGTAGGTCCCTCACCACACTGGGTCCCTCCTTTGATTTTCTACTTTAAACTAGCTATTTAAACTAGCCGTTTCCTCTTAAGTGTTTTTCAGAAATTAAAGCCAGAAAAATGAGAAGGTCTTGGGGGAAAACAAAACAAAACAAAACCCAGTGATTTCCAGGCAGTGTAAATACAGGATTAATTTATTAGACGAGGTTAAGGAACTTGGAGCGATCTGATGTCTACTCCTGTTGCTTTAAGATTACATTGGTGGTCCCTTTTTTTCCGAGGCAGTGATGTGTTTCCCTAGGAGCCTGCCCTTTAGAGTAAACTTCTCACAGCTTGTCTAAAATTGCAACCCTAATTGTACCGTGTTAGAAAATGGTACCTTTCTCACATATCAGATGAAAAGTGACCTCCTAGGAGGTAACCACAGACCAGTTACTACTGGCTACATCGAATTATATTTCTTCCTCCCTCCCAGCAAAAGAAAGCTTTTTTCCAGTTGGTTTATCATCCTCTAGAACTGTTAAAGGAGATGGTTGTGAGAAATTCAAAGTATACGGTAGGGCTTCCCTGGTGGCGCAGTGGTTAAGAATCCGCCTGCCAGTGCAGGGGACACGAGTTCGAGCCCTGGTCCAGGAAGATCCCACATGCCGCGGAGCAGCTAAGCCCGTGTGCCACAACTACTGAGCCTGTGTGCCACAACTACTGAAGCCTGTGTGCCTAGAACCTGTGCTCCACAGCAAGAGAAGCCACCGCGATGAGAAGCCCACACACTACAGCAAAGAGTAGCCCCCATTCACCACAACTAGAGAAAGCCTGTGCGCAGCAGTGAAGACCCAACGCAGCCATAAATAAATAAATAAATTTATAGAATAAAGATTAAAAAAAAATTCAGACCCCTTAGCCTGGCCCTCAAGGCCAGACAGGATCTGCTCCCAATCTACTTTGCCAGTTTTACTTTCAAAACCTCACCTTCTCATCAAAGATAGCCCTCTGATGGTGACTTTCCTGGTGGCCCAGTGGGTAAGACTCCATGCTCCCAATGCAGGTGGCCTAGGTTCAATCCCTGGTCGGGGAACTAGATCCCGCATGCATGCCACAACTAAGAGTTTGCATGCCACAGCTGAGGAGTCCGAATGCTGCAACTAAAGATCCCGCATGCTGCGATTAAGAGCCGGCACAGCCAAAATAAGTAAGCAAATAAATAAATTAATTAAATATTTTAAAAAAGAAAGAAAATTGGTTACATATCTAAAGATCAGCTTATTTAAAAAAAAAAAGATAGCCCTCTGACAGCCCCCGTATGTGGGGACATCTTCTTAGACCCCCCCCAAAGCTTTACCCAAACCTCTCTTGTGCCTCTAGCTGAGCTCAGCTAATGTCATGTATTCATTTGGCAAATAAATGTGTTGCACGCCTACTATGTGCCAGGCACTGTGGTGGGCTCTGTGACACAAGAGTGGACCAGAGGGACTTCCCTGGTGGCACAGTGGTTAAGAATCTGCCTGCCAATGCAGGGGACATGGTTTCGAGCCCTGGTCCAGGAAGATCCCACATGCTGCGGAGCAACTAAGCCCGTGCACCACAACTACTGAGCCTACGCTCTAGAGCCCACAAGCCACAACTACTGAAGCCTGCGTGCTTAGAGCCCATGCTCCACAACAAGTGAAGCCACCGCAATGAGAAGCCCGCACACAGCAATGAAGACCCAACACAGCCAAAAATAAAATAAATATTAAAAAGAAAATGTATACGGTAGACTGGAGGGCAGGGGCTGCATTTTACACTAGTGCTTCTCCAGCCTTGACGTGCACCCAGATCACTTGGGGACCTGGTTGAGATGCAGATCCTGAGTCAACAGCTCTGGGGTAGCCTGGGATAGTGCAGCTCTTACCACCTCCCTGGTGATGTCCCTGCAGGTGGTCCGTAGACACAGTGTGATTACCAAGGTTCCATACTTTATAGGTGTCACTGCCCCCCACCCCAGTTGGGCTGGAGTGCTACACTTCAGTGTCAGAGAATTGGTTGCCTAAGGTGGCAAGATGAGTCTGGTTAAACTTCACTGCCTTCCTGGGACAAGTCTGAGTCCTTTCTGCGTTGTCTTTTCAGGCCACATTCCAGAACCAGACTTCTCACTCCTGCCTGTGTCTATAATACTGAATAGTTGTCTGTCCACCAGTAGAGGAATTGGGAGGGTGGCATGAATTGGGAGATTAGGTTTGACATAAATACACCATCTGGTGTAAAATAGATAGCTAGTGGGAACCTGTGGTGTAGCACAGGGAACTCAGCTCAGTGCTCTGTGATGACCTAGAGGGGTGGGATGTGGGGGGCAGTGAGGTCCAAGAGGGAGGAGATATAGGTATACATATAGCTGATTCACTTCATTGTACCGCAGAAACTAACACAACATTGTAAAGCAATTATACTCCAATAAAAAATTTTTAAAAATTAAAAAAATGATGGACATACTAAAAATAAAATGATTAAAAGTGTCATCCTCTGTTGTTTGGCATGGAAAGACATCCACAAATTGTTGTGTGAGGAAAATGCAGGTGGCCGAATGCTTTTTCTTCTATTATTTGAGGCTTTTAAAAATATTAAGCATGCATTTTCATAAATAAAAAAATCAATAAAGGTATTTTCATTCTGAAAAAAGACCTAAAGCAGACAATAAAAAAGTTGAGTCACCACTGAGCCAAATGTGGATGAAAGCAATAAAGAATCAGAACCCCGTGGCCAGTCCTATCCCATTAGGGTGTATCTCACTTTTCAAGGGTAGTCAGGTGTCCAGCTCACAAACTGAGATAATATTTGAATCAGTGCCTGATGAATTACACGGGGCCTTGCAAATGTAAAGTGATGATGATGATGGGTATGGGAGGGCGTAACGGAAGGAAAGAGGCTCTGTTTACTGACTGTCCACTACATGTCAGGTCCTTGGTTGAGGGGCTTTCAGAGATGTTCTATTCTTGTCCTCCCCAAGGGTTGGATGGCGGAATTCCCACTTCATATAGATGAAGAAACGGAGGCTCCGAGAAGGGGATTCTCTGGGGTTATACAGTGACATGTTAGGATTTGAGCCCTGGGCCCTCTGACTCTGAATCCAGTGCTTTCTGAAAAGTCCCTTGGATTCCCCGGCCAGCTCCAACTCCTCCTCTCTTCTCTTTTTTAGACGACTCAACCGGAACCAGCTGTACGCATTACCAGAACTGCTGTTCCAGAATAACCAGGCTCTGTCGAGGCTGTGAGTGACGCTTCATGGAAGAAAGCTCTCTCTGTGGTCTTATCTCTCACCCGGTTGAGGGGGCAGTGTGTGGTCAGTGGGGCCTGGACTCTCCATGACCATGACGCCTGTGCTTCTCACCTGGCAGGCATCGTTCAGGGCATCAAAGGCCGGCTTACTGTAGGAAGGTGCTTTGCGGGGCCTTTCTTCATGGCAAGCACTTGACAAAATTGGCAGTCTATCCAATTCTGTGTGCTGCCCCTGACAGTGTGGTATGGGAATGTCTTCGGGGTGGGCAAGCTTGTCAGCCATGATGGCAGACCTTATGGGGAGGACCGTACTCATGCATCTCTCGCTGCCTTTGGTAACCTGTCTTGGGTGGAATATTCATTCACATAAGCCCTTCTGGGATCTGTTTCTGTTTTCAACTCAGAGTAATGAGGTCTGTGAGCTTATTAACCATGGCATAAAGTCATACTTGTATTTGCTGTAAATGTACTTCTTTCAAGTTTAAAAGGTAGTGGCCAATTCTGCTGCTCCATGATTTACGAGATATGTCTGTAGTTGTTCTCCTGTACATTTCATTTTGTGGGATCTTGGGCAGGACAGGACCTTAGAGATTACCTGAGGACTCTCTTCTGCAGCTCCTTAGCGTACGTATGGTCTTTTAATCTTTGCTTGGCTACTTCTCGTGATGGGGAGTTCACCACCTCCTTGGGCAACCAATTCCATTGTTGGACAGATCTGCATAAAAGAAACATTTTCTTAACTTTGAGCCCTAAATCTGCTTTCTAATAATTTATGATTTCTCTAGCTTTGCTTTCTGTAAGTACCTAGAACAACCATGTACAGTACTCTTGTTCAATTTTTGAAGGGCTGTCAGGTTTTTGAATTTTGAGTTGGGAGGTTTAGTCGTCATTAACAACCTGAAAAAACATTGGTTGGGACCTTCTGCATGCCCAGCAAAGCACGGTGTGAGATGCTGAGGCTGCCGGTTCTTCCCTAAAGAAGAGTACAGGACACCTTCTAGGTGGAGGTGCAGGTGAGTCCGGAGGTGCAGTGGGTGGTGCAGGTAGGACTGAAGGGTGGGGGCTGGGTGGGAGTCAGCACCATGGGGCTACCTGAGTGCTGAGAGGTGTGCCTGTGGAGTCTGGAGCTTGATCTTCTCCGCTCTGATTAAACATGGCTAGTTCCTTCCACCTCTGTCATGATTGCCACCTCTTGATAAGCCCAGTGGTCTGCAGGCAGCTCCAGAATTTCTCATTGATCCTGCCTTCCAGTTTTTGTCCTTAGGGCGGAGCTCTAATTTTCAGTTTGTCCAAATGGTCTCTCCAGTCTCTTCCTGTTTCCTCCTCCTGGCCTGGAGGCCTCTCCCTAGAAATGGAGATGATCCCTCAGTGATGATCCCTTCTGCTGGTCTTTGCTACCCTTGGGCTCATACTGGGGCTTCTCTGTCAGTCCTCCTACAACTGGTAGGTTGGCCCTTTGGTGCCAGGCACACACAGTGAGTGCCTTACTTTTCTTCCTTGATTGCTGAAGGCACAAGACCCTTCCCAGCAGGTGCAGCCACCCTAACATCCCTTTAACCTGTGGGCCAGGGCTGGGCCACAAGGTCCATGCTGTTACTGGTCCCGTGCTGGCAGCTGGCTTTGTCCTGACTTGGCCCCAGCAGCTCCTGTTTTCTCCGCCCTGTCTTTTCTCGGAGCTGGCTCTTGTGGCGGTTATCACAGCTCTGCCTCTCTGCAAAAATTCATCCTGAACATTTTTTCTCTTGATCTCCTTCTGTACTTTTCTTTTTCCTTCTCTTAAGCCCCCTTAGCCTTTCAAGCTTTGGCCCCCACTCTCCCAGCATTATTTGCCTGCTTGGGTTCCCTTCCCTTCAGCACATTGATGCCCTTCACCATCCAGGGTTTGGAACATGTGCCTAGTTGCTGTTAAGCTCTGGGCACTGCTTTGATCCTCCTTCATTTATTTTATTTTAAAAAATTTTAAAATTTGTTTTTAAATTTCAGCTTTACTAAGGTATAATTTACAAATAAAATTGAAATATACTTAAAGTGTACACTGATGATTTGATATACATACACATTGTGAAAGGATCCCCTGCCACGTTCATTAACATATCCATCACCTCGCATATTTATCTTCTTTTTTTTGAGCACATTTAAGTTCTACTCTCTTAGCAAATTTCAATTGTATTAAGAATGTGTTATCAACAATAGTCATCATGTTATATGTTAGATTATACTCTGTTACCAACCTCTCTATTTCCCCATCCCACAGCCTCTGGCAACCACTTTTCTACTGTCTGTTTCTATGAGTTTGACTTTTTTTAGATTCCTCATATAAGTGATACCATGCAGTATTTGTCTTTGGCTTATTTCACTTAACATAATCCTTCAGGGTCCACCCATGTTGTCACAAATGGCAGGATTTCCTTCTTTCTCATGGCTGAATTATATTCCACTGTATATTTTATATATATATAATATATATTTTTAAATAATATATATTATATACAATATATAAATATATATTATACATAAATATGTAATATATATAATATATTTTATATATATGTATATATTTCACATCTTCTTTATCCATTCTTCTGCTGATGGACACATAGGTTGTTTCCATCTATCCCTCATTTATTTAAAAATATCCAAGACCCTATCGTGTGAATCTAAATCCACAAACCTCCCGGCTTTTGCTTGCAGTCACCTCCAGCTCTATTCACAGTTTGAGGGGCCAGCATCTTTCGCCATAACCTCCACCAGCTCGTGGGGCTGAAGGGGAGAGGACAGCTCTGCAGGGGTCTCTCTCTCTCCCTCCAGCACTTGAGTCTACCTTTCATCAGGGGCATCAGCGCCCTGCATGTCCCTGGGCCCTCTCCTGAGAGTGGTGATACCGTGTGGCCAGTGTGGCTGCCTTCTTGGCCGGTGTCTGGGGAACCAGGATCCCTAGTGGAATGGGAGGTAGCACAGGGGAGTAGGAAGTCAAGTGTCATATAGTCCTGGGTTTTTCATGGTGTAACTCAGGTGGAGTTTTTCTTACCTGTGCACTGTTAGGCTCTCCTGAGGCTGAACTGAGATTGAGCATGTACAGTATCCAGGACAGCCTGCAGCAGACGTTCCTTGTGTCCCTGACGTGTGGGTGAGTGAAGGGCCCTGCAGTGGAGCTGTTCCTCCTGTGCACGCTGTCTTGTCTGACTCCTGTGACCCTGCAGGGCAGGCAGTGTCTTTGGTTTTACTGCTGACAAACGTCAAGGTTGGAGAGGTGAAACGACCTCCACAGGGCCAGTAATGAAGCCCTTTTGGACACCCTGCCCAGTGCTCTTCATGGCTTTATATTTTAAGAGGAGTCCTGGAGAAAAGGACTTCTGCGCTTTAATGAATTTTAAATACCCAGATTCTATAGCCAAAGGCTGGCACAAGGAGCTCTATTCAAGGAGTAGAAGAGCGATTGAAGGGGACAGGAGTCTGCCTGACTCCTACTCCTGGCACCCTACGGGACTGGGATCCAGGGCAGGCAGTAGCCTCCAGAAACGTTGGATGTTTTCACCCCGGTGGCCCAGGGCTGGCTGCCTTGGGGACAGGGCCAGTCGGCAGTCATCAGAGGGACTTCTAGAGGAAGGACCCCCCCCCCCCCGCCCCTGATGGAAGGCTTGGTTGCCCTTTGGCTCCAAGGGCAAAGGAGTACTTCTAGGCTCTATAGCCAGAATCTTTCTCTAACACTTATTGCCTTTTCTTCCCAGGCATCTGGCCCCTAACTCTAAGCCTTTCCTTATCCAGGAGCATAGCTGGGTCTGGGTATAGGGAGACTATTTTCTTTAGCTCTCCTCTTTTTTTTTTTTTATTTAACGATTAAAGAAAATTGAAGTATCAATATAGTTGATTTACAATGTGTTAATTTCTACTGTATAGCAAAGCGATTCAGTTATCCATCTATTTATATCCATCTATCTCTACCTATATCTATCTATCTATCTATCTATCTATACACACACATTCTTTTTCATGTTCTTTTCCATTATGGTTTACACAGGATATTGAATATAGAAGGTCCTGTTGTTTATCTATTTTATATATAGTAGTGTGCATATGTTAACCCCTAAATCCTTGTTTATCTCTCCTCCTACCTCTTGCTCTCCCCTTTGGTAACCATAAGTTTGTTCTCTATTTGTCTGTGAGTCTATTTCTGTTTTGTAAATAAGTTCATTTATATCATTTTTTTTAGATTCCACATGTAAGTGATATGATAGGATATTTGTCTTTCTTTGTCTGACTTCACTTAATATGATAATCTCTAGGTCCATCCATGTTGTTGCAAATGGCATTATTTCATTCTTTTTATGGCTGAGTAATATTCCATTGTGTGTGTGTGTGTGTGTGTGTGTGCATACCACATCTTTATCCATTCATCTGTCGATGGGCATTTAGGTTGCTTCCATGACCTGGCTATTGTGAATAGTGCTGCTATGAACATTGGGGTGCATGTATCTTTTGGAATTAGAGCTTTCTCTGGATATATGCCCAGTAGTGGGATTGCTGGATCATATGGTAGTTCTATTTTTAGTTTTTTAAGGAACCTCCATACTGTTCTCCATAGTGACTGCACCAATTTAAATTCCCACCAACAGTGTAGGAAGGTTCCTTTTTCTCCACACCCTCTCCAGCATTTAAATTTGTAGACTTTTTAATGACGGCTGTTCTAACTGGTGTGAAGTGATACTTCGTTGTAGTTTTGATTTGCATTTCTCTAATATTAGCAATATTGAGCATCTTTTCATGTGCCTGTTGGCCATCTGTATGTCTTCTTAGGAGAAATGTCTATTTAGGTCTTCTGCCCATTTTTTGATCGGGTGTTTTGTTTTTTTGATATTAAGCTATATGAACTGTTTGTATATTTTGGAAATTAATCTCTTTCAGTAGCATCGTTTGCAAATATTTTCTCCCAGTCCATAGGTTGTCTTTTTGTTTCCTCTTGTTATTTCTTAAGCCCACCTCTAAGCATAGGAGTGCAAGCTGATGGGACTTTGGGGAGGACTCCTGTGCAGCACGCCCCGCTTATATCAGCCTAGAGCTTGAATTCATGACCAGGGGCAGTACTTCCTGATGCCTCTCCAGTTCAGGTCATCTCAAAAAGGGCACATTCTGGGGGGAAATGATTAAATAAACCTTTTTATTGATCTGGTTGTTTGTCCCTGTTGTCTGGGCCCTGAATTTTTCACCTTGGTGATGGTTATAGGGAAGGGTACAGGAGCAAGTGCTTAAAGACTTATTTGCTAATATTCTTTTTTTTTTTTTTTTTTTTTTGCGGTACACGGGCCTCTCACTGTTGTGGCCTCTCCCGTTGCGGAGCACAGGCTCCGGACGCGCAGGCTCAGTGGCCATGGCTCACGGGCCTAGCTGCTCCGCGGCATGTGGGATCTTCCCAGACCGGGGCACGAACCCGTGTCCCCTGCATTGGCAGGCGGACTCTCAACCACTGCGCCACCAGGGAAGCCCCGCTAATATTCTTTACCTTCCCTCCCCCCACAATCCATCGACCTGAGCATCTGGCATTTCAAAACATCTCTCGTAACTCTCCCAGTGCTCTTGCCGAGGAGCACTCGGGCACTCCTGGTTCCAGAAACAGGACCCCTGCAGGCTGGTGAGTTGGGGTGGGCAGGGTAGTATAAAGGCACAAGCAGCAGACTCACGGGCTCCCATGACAGGAAGTGAGGCACAGCTGGGACTAAGGGTGTGAGGGATGTTTCTAGTTCTTTCTGACTGTCTACCTTGTTGTCCCACTCCTCCCTGCAAACCAGTGTCTTGGGTTTACCAGCAACATCTCAGTTCCACCATGACTTTGGTTGGCCACGGTGCTTACTCCCCTCCTACTGCTGTGACCTTGGAGCTCAGATCTCCTCGAGTCCCCAGTCCCAGCCCAGATTTCTGGGGAAGGATTCTGGTTGGCCCATGCTTGGTCAGGAGTTCACTTCTGGGCCAAGGAGCTGTGCTGGCGGCTATGGGACCTCCTGGTGTAGTCACACTCTGGGGCCTACCCTCAGGAGGAGGGTAAGAGACGATGCAGGGCTTGGCGTTTCTGGCCTCTCATCTGTTGACCTTTCTTCTGCTTTGAGGGATCCGTTACTAATACTTTCCACCTGGAGCAAATAATGGATTTTTTTTTTTTTTTTTTTTTTCACCAGAGGCCGTATGTTAAATCAGCATGAAAACAAGTTTGAGAGAGACCAAATGTGCAGGGTAAGGTGTGGTCACAAAGCACATCAGGTGGTGTGGCCCACGTTTCAACTGATTTTGTGTGTGTAGCTTCGGCAGTTGAAATCCTCTTGCTGGTTATTCCTCACCAATGTTTCTCCACGTGTTGGGTTAGTCCATTTCTTTCCACGTTTGGGATGTGCGGCCCAGAGAGGCGATTTGTCCTGGACCACAGAGCAGTTTGGTAATAGGGTTGGAGTTAGACACCAGGCCTTCAAGGGACCATAAGAAGTCTGAAAATGGGCTTAAACCTTGACCTAGAAATCTCACGTTTGGGGATTGATCCTAAAGTCAATAAAATATGACCACAAACATGTTCATTGCAGCATAACTCAGAATGTTGAAATATGGAATATTGAAAACTATATAAAACAACTGAAATGTCCCGCCTTGGGGGAATGGTTAAGTAAATGTTGGTATATACACTTGATGGAATATTTATATCATCATCAAAAATGGCCTTTATGAAAGACAAAGTAACACAGATAAATGTTTGTGATACCAAAGCCAGGATGCAAAATTGTCTTGACAATATGGTCACTAAACAAATCACTCTAAAGCATGCACAGGAAAATGACTACAAAATGCCAACAGGGGTTATCTCTGGGTGGCTTTTTCTTTTTTATATTTCCCAGGTGTTGGATAAAAAGAGTATAATATTTTTATGGTAGGAGACCTCGCAGTTTTTATATGCACTGGAAAACCTCTGTTGTCTGAGTTAAAGTGAACACTAGATAAATGATGTTGGGCCACTTCCTTGAACCCCGTTGAGCCCGTTTGTTCTTCTATCAGATAAAGATAATAATGTCTGCCTCACAGCCTTTCGTGGGGATTCAAGAGAGGTGTAACTCCCTGTCAGGTCAGGTGTAAGCTCGGTAGCACATAGTAGATGCTCAGGAAATCAGTGAATTTTCCCTTTTACAGATGAAGAAATTCAAGCTCAGAGGATTTGTGACCTGCTCAAGGGGTTGAGGCAAATTTGAACCCTGGTCTGTCTGATGCTGAAGCTCATCCTTCCATACCATCCACCCCCTCCCAGCCGTCCGCCCTCTGCCCACCTCCTACACCCATCTACCTATCATCTACCCACCACCCAGCCAGCCTCCCTCTCATCTGTGCTCCCATTTACCCATCTACCAACCCATCAATTAATCCGCCCATCCCTCCATCCTCCATCTCCTGCCACTGGTCCTCCCATCTAACACCCTCCTACCCACCTATCCATCTGCCTGCCCCTCCAGTCTTTTACTCATTTGCCCACCAAGCCCACCCATTCACCCCCCACTTAGGCATCTACCAACATACCCATAAACCTACCATACACCCATCTATCCCCCCATGCCTCACCCACCCTCCCTTCTCCTCCCCTCACCACATCCAACTCCCCTCTCACCTTCCATATCTGCCTGCCCATCCACCCACACACCCACTCACCCAACATTTACAGAGGGCCTCCTATGAGCCAGGCACTGTGGTCGGTGCTGAGAACACTTGACAGCTGTGTAAGACGGCTAGGTGCGGCGCTGTCTCTGCAGGAGGTGAGGGTTTATCACTAGTGCTCTTTGAAAGCAGTCTGTATCCTCTAACCTACCAACAGTTTGGAGTGTGTGTGGGGGAAATGATTGCCTGGCTGGACCCGTATCTCCTGCCTGGGGTGGTTATATCCCGGTGGCAGGTGACCTGGGTTGAAGATCAGCTTCATCACCTGATAGCCACCCATGAGAGGGTGTGGAGATGTTGTTTTGCAGATGCACATAGGGGTTGTGGCTAGGGTTAGAGGGACAAATTTGAACCTGCCTCCTTCTCTTATAGCAGCAAAACTGAGGCTTCACCCACATTTGGGTGGGGAGCACCGTGAGCGTCAGCTGCCTGTGCACTGTCCTCCCAGATTTGGGGAGGAGTCTCTCCCGCTGCCTTGTAACCCCGCCTCTTGCTGGTTGCATTCCCTTCCCTAGTCCAGAAGCCGCTTCTGGAAACCCAGTTCCTCTGGGTTTCTTTTTAGCCTTGAAACCAATATGTGCCCTGACAAGATTGACCCTTTGTGTCTCTGCTGGGCCTGGAAGGGGTGGGGGTGGGTGATTAAGGGCAGCCGAGGGCATTGATTCCCCCTTATTTATATCCCTGCTGTAAGGACCAGGATAATTCATTACCAGGCCTCGGTGGCTGGAGAGGCGGGGGTGTGATATTCTGCTGGAGCCCTGTTGAAGAATGCCTGACCCCACCGACCTTGTCTCGAGCTGGGTTTAATTAAACTGTCAGCACTGGTCAGAAGAACAAAGCCTCCCGTCCCATCCTGGTCCCCAGCCCCCATCAGAGGCAGGGGGCATTCTCTGCTGAAATGAAGAGCTGTTAAAAATGGATCTGTCTTGCCTCTGAGGGAAATTACCCGAAGCAGGAAGGCGACCTTGCTTTTGTGACACGTCCGCTCCCGGCAACAGATCTGCGGAACTGAACCGTCCTTGCCACCCGCCGAGGACCCCAGGCGTGAGGAATGGGGCTTCTTCCTGCCACAACTACCTTAAGATGCCCTCCCTCACTCCCTGGACCCCCTTTTCCCAGAAAGGAACTTCAGGAGCTTTGTCTGTGAGATATTAAGTCTGTGAGGTGTTTCTGGCACTAATGATAGAAAGAAGCTTCCTTGGTTAGAAGGTTTGGGGAAGTTTGAGGTTAAACAAGTTTCTCTGTGGAGTTACTTTCAGCCCCTTTCAGCCCCTTTAATCCACTTGTGCTCACTATAAAGCCCCCAGGGGACATGTAGGGTGTTGCCAAATTGATATGACTGTGAAAGTCTTGAAAATTTTATTTTTGGGGAATACCTAGATCTTGTGGGTCTAGTGTCAGACTTGCTGAGGCCTCAGGCAATAAGGATCAGAGCTGAGACTTGAACTCAGGTCCCCCTGACCCCAGACCCATGCACCTACCTCTAAACCATCAGTACTCAAGTTAGTGTGGGAGTTACTTAGAGGATTTTAAAATGCAGATCCCCAGGCACTATCTTCAGAGACCCTGAGTTAACAGGTGTGGAAGGGCCCAAGGATATGCATTATTGTCAAGCCCATCTGGTTCACACTTTGAGAAGCCTTGCTCCCCAGCATGCTTGCTGAGTCTTAGGTGGGGACCCCTCTTCGGGCAGAGCCCCTGTCTGTCTCTGCCCAACTTGGTTCTGGTGTGAGAGCCACAGGAACAAAGCCCTCCCAAGGGCAGACGCTTCACCTCTTGCTGCCGTGCAGAGAGCGATTTGGGGATTATGAGTTGGCAATTATGGAGCACTCTGGGCTCTCAAAGTGCTTTCCAATCATTAAATCTGTGCCTGCTGTCAAAGCTCTAGTGAAGATGCACGCGTCCTACTGGGTCGGCCCAGGAGCCTCTGCGGAAGAGGGCAGCCAGCCTGAGATTGACGAACCATGTGCCAGAGTGGCTGACTTTGCCCAGCATGGATGGATGTCCTGAGCACAGCCCCGGCCGTGGCTCTGCTCCCCACTGCCTCACAACCACACTTTTGTGAGCCTTCACAAATAAGGACAGCCAGTTGGAAACCAGGGCCTGGGGGAGGGCTGGGGGCAAGAGCTGTGGATGGGTCACCCACAGGGGATCGTGTCCTGCTGGGGACCTTTTACAAGGGCTCAAAGGAATGAAAAGCCGCCAGTTCTCTCCTACAGCCTGATAAAATCATTACGGAATAAACAATTCATAAGCATGGAGAAGATTCTGAACAGAGCCGGGATGCAGGAGGGGGCTGCTGTGAATAACTTCTAGGGGAGTGAGGATTTTTAAAAACCATCTCAAACATTACATAAATAATTTTGCTATGATATTGAACATTTGGAAAATAGAGAAAAGCAAAGAAAGATAAGAGGTTTCTTTTTTTTTTAAGTTAAATAAGGCATTTAAAAATGCTTGAGCAATCATTCCAGTATTTTTTAAAAAGAGAGTTTAATACAATTGTTAAGCACTTATGTGCCGAACAATTTCCATGCATTTTCTCATTTTAATTGTTACAGTCCTAGGCCATTGTTATCCCCATTTTACAGTTGGGAGAATTGAGGCATGGAGGGGTTAAGTAAATGGATCACATAGCTAGTTGTCGGCAGAACTAGGCTTTGAATGCATGGCATGCTCTTACCCAGCATGCTGTACTGCCTTTCGTTATAGAAAATTTTAGAAAATAGAGAAACAGGAAGAAGAAAGAGATTGCTCAGGAGTCTTCTGGGAAGGTAGGTTTAAAGTCAGGTGTTGAAGGGTGTGGGAGACACAGGTAGATGGAGAGGGTGCAGTTGCCCCATGAGCAGGGACCCCACAATTACAGAGTGTTGTGTGGATCTCGGCCTGGAAGGAGTTGTAGACGGGCTCTGTCTTCTAGAATGAGGAGTCTGGAATGAGTGATAGCCAGGGGGCCACAGAGGGTTCTCCTCCCCTTCCTCCCACTGTCTGCACCTGAGCAGGATGGACAGATGGGCCCACATCTCTCCCTTAGCTTGTTTGAAATGTTACCTCCCTGTCACAGTTCCTCAGTTCCTCCCACCCCTGGCAAAACTGACTGTTGCCTCTTTAATACCTTCTTTTTGTTTTTTTCCTCTATAACTTTTTTTTTTAATTGTGGTAAAATATACATAACCTAATACTTATCATTTTAACCATTTGTAAGTGTACAATCTTGGATATATCACCAGAAGTGGGATTCCTGGATCGTACAGTATTTCTAGTTGTAATTTTGTGAGGAATCGTCATGCTCTTTTCCACAGTGGTTGCAGCATTTCACCAACACTTGCTATTTTCTGGTTTTTGATAGTCGTCCTAATGGGTGTGAGGTAACACGTCACTGCGATTTTGATTGTGTTCTGATGATTAGTGGTGTCGGGCATCTTTTCAAATGCTTGTTGGCCATTTGTAGATCATCTTTGGGAAAATGCCTAAAGTTTTTCGGCAGGTTCTTTGTCCATTTTTAAATCAGGTTATTTGATTTTTTTTTTTTTTTTTTTTTTTTGGTTATTGAGTTGTAGGAGTTCTTTAAACATTCTGGGCATTAACTCTTTATCAGATACATGATGTGCAAATATTTTCTTCCATCCCACAGTTTGCCTTTTCATTCTACTGATTGTGTCCTTTGATGCTTAGAAGTTTTAAAATTTGGTGTAGTCCCATTTGTCTATTTTTGCTTTTGTTGTCTGTGCTTTTGTTGCCTATGTCATACCCAAGAAATCATTGCCAAGTCCAATCTCATGAAACTTTTCCCATATGTTTTCTTCTAGGAGTCTTATAGTTTCGGGTCTTACGTTTAGGTCTTTGATCTATTTTGAGCTAATTTTAAAATATGGTGTGAGATGAGGGCCCACCTTCATTCTTTTGCATGTGGATATCCAGTTTTCTGAACACCAGTTGTTGAAGAGACTGTCCTTTCACCATTGGATGGTCTTGGCACCCTTGTCAAAGATCATTTGACCACATAAGAAAGGGTTTATTCCTGGCCTTCTATTCTATTCCATTGGTCTTTTTGTCTGTCTTTATGCTAGTACCACGGTGTTTTGATTACTGTCTCTTTTAAATATGTTTTGAAATCAGGAAGTGTGAGTCCTCCAACTTTGCTCTTCTTTTTCAAAATTGTTTTGGCTATTTGGGCCCAGTGATGGCTTTTTATTTGGAATCACAAGGGACCTGTCACGGCAGAAAAGAGGGTATGGGAGCTTAGATCTTTGGATTCAAGTGGGATGAAAGTAATATACTCCAGCCTTCACTTAAGCACATTGGTGATGGGGGAGTTCACTACTTCACAAGACAGCTAGTCTTGTTGCTGAGCAGTTCGGATCATTAGGAATCCTTGTAGTGATCTTAACCTGTTTTCCTGGCACGTTTGCCCAGTGATCTTGGTATGCTCTCTAGAGTTATACTTAGAGCAAGGATGTGGGCCAAGGGTCAGCCCTTTAACTGGCCATTATCTTTGGCAGATTCTTCAAGGGAGCATTCATGTTTCTAGGACAGATCTGTGAGAATTGTTTGTAAGAGAGCTGAAGCTATCTGTAAGTGACTGCCCATTGTACAGATTCTTTCCAAGGTTCAGATCCATCCCCAGAATCTCTGTGGTCCCCCTTGTTCTATTCCATTTATCCCAGGCATCCTTGTGAAGGAATACCCCTAGATCTCCTTGCCGCTTCCAGCTCTGCTTGGCCTGGTCTGTTGGGTGGGCTGCTCCAGAGGCTTCCCTGGAGAAGCACAGAGCTATAGCTGCAAGAAGCTGGTATGATTTAACAAAGTAGGATCCTTCAGCCAGGGGGCAGTTTCCCCATCTTCCTCCCAGGAATCCAGCCCTGACCATACTTTCCTGTCTATAGTCAGGGCCTCTCGGGATGGACCAATAAGGAGGTAGGTATGATAGATGGCTGGAGAGAGAGCCATTTGAGGGGTCCTGGAGACTTTTTGCCAGAGTGTGATAGAAATGAGTACTGGACTGGGAGCCAGGGTGCTTGTGTTCTAGATCTGGTTCTGTCCCTATCTGGCTTTGACACCTTAGACAAGTCATTAGTTTCTCTGGACTCTGCTCTATCATTCTTATTAATGAATTGGATGAGCATACAGAAGGGATGCTCAACAGATTTGCAAGTGGCACAAAGCTGCAAAGGGATAGCCATTATACTCACGATGATAGAAGTAAGACTGAAAAAGATCTCCATGAACTAGGTGGGAATCAATGAGGTGAAATGAAATGCTGATAAATATGAAGATGACTGTGAAAGCATTGAAGAGGGGCGGGGGGACCTGATTTAGCAGCACTTGTTATGAAAAAAGCCTGTGACTTCAAGTTGAGGATGACTCAGGAGTAAGGTGGCTAAAAGAGTGAATGCAGTCTTAGGTTAAACTAATAGAGGCAAAGTGTCCTCTCCAGGGGAGGGGATAGGCCTGTTCTAGTCTCTGCTGATTTGAGCACATCCAGAGAACAGTGTTCAGTGCTAGGATTTGTGTTTTATTGTGTAAAATTATGTATTTTATTTATTTATTTGTGTTTTATTGTGGGAGGCTGCGGGGAGAACAAGAAACATGTTCTGGAGGAGGGTGGCTAACCTCGGGAGCCGTCTGGAAACTGTTTCATGTGAGATGGAGTCCAGGGGCCTGGGCTGTTTGGTGTGATGGAAACAAATACAGAGGAACCCTGAGAGTAATTTAAAAATCTATGTGAAGGGCTGTCATGAGGACGAGGGACCGATTTGTTCCAGAAGCATGACTTCCAGAAGTGGGCAGAAGGTACGAGGAAGTGGATTTTGTTCTGTATCAGGCAGGCTTCCTGAAGAGTGGGCTGCTGAGGGGTGGGCTGCTCTGCCCGGTGCTTCATCCCTGGAAGAATTCAGGGAGGGGCTGACTCCACATCTGCCAGGATTGCAAGCCCGAGATGCTGTGGGAGCCTGGTTTTGACGGCCTTGGGGTGCTTTTAGATGCAGAGTGGTCTAACCAGGGACACAAACAGGACTTGTAAGCAGGGGACAGGCCCGGTCCAAATGGTGTTTGGGACCGTTCATCTGCTCGCAGACACATGAAACTGGCAGACGGTGGGAGCCTGGGAGGCCCCTCACTTAAGCCCCAGTGTTGGAAGCCATGCTTCATACCTAAGTGCTTCCAGCGAATTGTGTAACAAAGTATTTACCAGACCCCAGATTCTGGTCCACATTTTGGAATCAATTTTGGAACAATAAAAATCAATGAATAGCTCTGGAAATGGCGTCGGATCTGTAAAAAGACACGGAAGGTTTGTCCTCAGGAAGAGTCTGGTTCTGGAGGTGCTCAGAGGAACCGCTCTCTCCGGGCCCCCATTGAGCAACGACTCATTTCCCTTTGGAGTCCACACGGTGTCTTGAGAGCCCTGGTGTTTGCACCCCTCTGCTCCTTCAACAAAGGCCCTTCTGTCGGCAGATTTCAGAGGCCAAGCAGGGAAGGGTCAGGAAAGGAAGGTATTGACTGAATACCAATAAGGAGGGGAAGTGTGTTGGTGGAAGATGAGGGGCGCCAGGCAACTCGGGGGCCCACTCGTGCTGTGCAGACAGAGCAGAGAATGCCTTTTGGCGGGTTTGTTTTACTAAAGGCTCTGGGGCCCAGGGGAGGCCGGCGAAGAGGGACAAGAGAGAGGGAGGAAATATTTCACAATGTGGAGTTTAAGCTCAACCCCTTGCTTGGGAAGGGGCTGGCCCCAGAGCTGAGGGGTAACAAAGAGGCAGTGTGGGCTGGTGACAGTTAGGGGAAAACACATGGCAACTAATGGGGTAGTAATGGGTGGGGAGGTAACCTGGGAAAAGCTGGCACATAAATTCTGGTGGCGTGACATTCCCCTTGGCAGGGAGACAGCGGCCACTCCATCACCTCTCCAAAGCCACCGCCAGAGATGTTCCCGCTCCCAGGGATAAGGGATGGCTGGAAGGGGAAAAAGCCACACTGGGGTTCTGTTGCCCCGCAGGGCCCTGGAAAGGATGGAGAGGAAGAGGAGAGCTGTTCTCTGCAGAAGCCAGAGCCCCAGGCTGAGTGCCAGGAGTGAGCGTAGAGAAGGTTTCCATCACTGCCACCTGCTGCATGCATCGCGGAGGGATGGTGTGCCCAGTGCTGAGACCCGTGGTTGGTACCCTGGGGCCCTCACTTGTGAGACGTTTTGCACCCAGGCTGACTCTTGAGAGTCCCCAGCCGACCAGAGGGAGTGAAGGGCCTGATGCCCCATAAGCACACAGAGGCCAACTCACCATTCCAACAGGAACTCTGCCCACCATTTCTCAGAGAATCCTTTGGACGTGTCAGTTCTCAAAGGAGACAGTGTTTATTACCTGGGGCCTTTTGGAGGAAGCCATTTAGCAGTTTGTATCTGGACTTATATGGTTTCCATGTGGTTCCCCAAGCAATCCAGGGCATCCCAGAGTCCAGAACAGTGGCTTGTGGGTGGTGATTTTAGTTTTCTGTCACAGACCAACCATTTTTGACCATGTCAATACTCTTTTCTTGGAAAACAGAACAAAATACCAAAATGACTTTTTATCTGTTTGTATGTGTGTGACCAGCTCTCCTCTTCATAATCTTTAGGAATCATTTAGGAAAGAAGAGAAAGGAGGCATATCTGTTCCCAGGGATGGGTCTAGAGCATTATTAAAGGGTGCCATGTCAGGTGGGGACACACTGGGAGCCTCTACTAGGCGTCTGCTGCAGGCGAGAATCCTTAGGGTGATTCCTGGTCGATGTTTGCAGAGCAGCAGCCAGTCATAGACTCCTGAGTCGTTGCAGTTTCCCATGGTGAGTGTCCCTCCTGAGGGACGTGGGAGTTCTGGAGACGGCCTCTCGCCTTGCTGCCTGGCTGAGAGGCACCCCTCCTTCCCAGCTTGGCGGGCCTGGCTTCCCCTCTGGATGGATGGATGGATTCATTCACCCAGCTTATTACAAGCCTGCCATGATTGGTCAGGCATGGGAAGTATCGGATGAGTTAGATATGGTCTAGAGCTTGTCTGGAGTGTTGATGGGTGCTTGTGTGGTCACTGATTTTACAAGTGGGAGGTGGGTGTAAGTTATGAGAATCTGACGGCTGGTGGGTAGCCTGGCTTTTTCCCTCCCACTGCTCGTGAAATGAAAAAAAAAAAAAAGGGAATGTGAAAAAAAACACAACTAATAGACATGAACAGTTGCATTTCACAGGGGCAAACGCACATATGGCAATTACAGTGTTCAAACATAAACTTCCCCATGCTTCTGTGTCAGATATGTTGAAATGTGGTCACTTCACCTGGTCATCTGAATGTCTTATTCTTCTAAAGGCAACTAGAAAAAACAAACCAGTTTCCTACAAGTTATCAGCTCCGTTGGTAGCAAACAGAGAACAAGAAATCATTTTTGGCAGGTCCTTGCAGTAAACTCTGTGAGCAAAGGGTGGCACTTATTTCTCGATAATTTTTAATAACATCTTTCATAGCCAGCTGGAGATGGCATGAGACCTCAGTTGTCCCTAAGGGGAGGCTATGGACAACTGGTTATTTGAACATTGACCACAGACTGCAAATGGCTCTGTCCCCTGGGCTCCCTGCAGGAGTGCGTCCCTTGCTGATAAGCGCCATCTGTTGGTGTTAGAAGGTGCATGCAGGTGCCGGTTGTGCATTTCTGAAGGTGCAGGTGTCCCTGAGGCCCTGACTTGGGGAAGCCATGGGGCACTTAACGTTCGGATCTTCTACGTATTCTCTGCTGCTGCCAAAATAACCGGGAGTTGGGTATTAGGCATAACACAGAAGTTAAGAGTTTGGACTCTGGAATCCAACAGCTCTGCTGCTTACTACCTAGTTGACCTGGGCAAGTCGCTTAATCTTGCTTAGACTCGGTTTTCTCATCTGGAAAGAGGGCATAATAAAGACCTATCCAAGATTGTTGAGCAGGGATAAAATAAAATTATGCCAGTGACAGGGCCTGCTGGGATTTTGGTCCACATTTTGCACATGGTAAACCAGCAAGAAATATTAAGCCTGTATTTTTCTTGATAGATAAATCGTAGTCTTTGTAACAGTAGGAAATGCAGGGAACAAAAGAAAACAGTTACATTTCCATTACCCATCAACCAGCATCTTATCCTCATTCTATACTTAGAATATATTAGAGCAAAATTTTCCAAAGGTGTTTTTTGATGATTTGTAGTTTGATTTTTTTGTTTGTTTCAAACAAAGATAATTGGGCAACCAAATGTCGTTGACATTCTGAAAATTATGTCTGAGATTCTGGAAATTCTCTTTCCAACAAGAAAGAAATGAGTCATGAAGACAGTGCCTCTCTCCAAAGTGCATCTGTTAACACCTACTGTTTCTTGATGGACAGGTGCCGTGAGGAATTCCCTTTATTATTCAGGAGAAGGAAAACATTACTTTTAAAGAAATAAAAACGCAGCTGTTTTTAGTGCTGACCAAGGGACTGGAGCTTAATCAGCGAAAAGGTTCCTTTGTCTCTTATTTGACTTCGCTGGGCATCAACTTGGTCCAGGCTAGAACGATGCTGGTATTCACAGCTCATTTAACTCTGAGAGCATCCGGCTTTGTTAAGGTGTAGGTATTGATAGTCATCTGTTTTGACTCTAACAGGGAGGACTTGGCCCTGTTCAATCTGTTCTGATTCCCTATTGTGAGTATCAGCTCACACCCAGAAGGGGAGGGGTGAGACGCCTCCTAATGATGTAGCCATTGCCCCCCGGTGTGTCACATCATGCCCCGAGGATGCTGTGTTGCCTCTTACACAGCAAGAATGTGCCTCTAGATCTTTCAAGCTCTCAAATTGGGGCTTTGTTAACATGGAAGCATCACTCCTTTCTGTTGTTTTCGAAGTTTTAGCAGCCCTTCAGGGTGAACAAATCATGCCCGCCAGCACTCTGTAAAAAGGCCTGGTGAAAATGGTTCTCGTTTCCATTTAGGGAGAAGGGTTTTTATTCAGAATATTGTTTTATTGGTGTGTCTACATTCTTCACCACCAATGCCAAGTGCACATGCTGACACATGAGGCTAGCCAGCCCTAGAGTCCCCTTCCAGTATTACATTCCGTGACCACCCAAAGAACCCCAGAAACTCAGGAGCCCACCCAGGTGTCTGGAGGGCCTTGCCAGCAGCCACCATCGCTTCTTGCCTCTCCCCAGGGCATGATGTGTCAGCTCACGGTTGTTTTTCTTAAGGGCAGGCAAAACAGCATTGTGTCTCATGATGCCTAAGGGAAACAGCTTTAGCTGAAGACCTGCCCCCAACCTGGTCCCCCTCATTGCCATTTTCAGAAACAGGAGGCTGGACACATCAGTGGTGTTTAACTGTGCTTCTGCAGCCCTCCCTCTGCTTGCACAAGCAGCTGCTCTGGGGAGAGAGCCTGTCAGTGTGAGGCCTGGAGCACAGTGTCCAGCGAGAGCTGCCAAGAGGCTGGAGGCCCTCCTGAGCTAAGGTACTAATTGCATCCCACCTGGACTTACCTCTGCTCAGGTTTCAGGTTTGGGGCCTTTGCCTCCCAAGGCCTCACTGCTGCCCAGCAAGAAGCCACTGCCACCGGGGCATCCTCACTCTTGCTCCAGTTCCTGAGGCATCAACCTCGCCCCCAACCCCTCCCCGCTGCTGATTCCAGTGTGCCATACGCTCTCCGCTTCTCAGTCTCCACCTCCTCAGGGAATCCTACGTTTAAGCCCAGGGCACTGGGGTTGTGAGAGGGGGCTTTGGCGTTGTTACCGAAAGCTCAGGCTCTCTGTACACCGGTGCCGAACCAAATCTCGGAGACAGAGTTTTGGGTGAAGTAGAAAGGGAGAGCTTCGTTACTTTGCCAGGCAAAGGGGGGCACAGTGGGCTTCTCCCTTGAAAAACTATGTGTCCCAACATAGTTTTGAGGATTTGTTGAGGGGCTTTATAACAGGGGTTCGAAGGTGGGGTCTCTGACAAGATCAGGGTGTGAGCAGGGCTTGCCCCCCCTTAGTCTCAGTGGTCTCCTAATATCGAGGAGCATCTCTGCTCCCTTTAATATGGCCTCAGGTGGTTTCTCGGCTCTTCCTCCCTTGATTAGCAACTGTTCACATCCGCCCTTTGGAACTCAGGCAAGCTCATGGAGGCTGGAGTTTTGCCTCCAAGAAACGGGGGACAAAAGGGCCTCTGTGCCTGGGAGCCCCACAGGGCCCCACTCAGTTTCACTGTCAAGTTCTGCGGTGGCCACTTCCAGCCACAGGACGGTGGCCCCGCAGTGTAAGCCCCTGAGCCTGTCTCCTCACCTGTAAATGGGGACGATTATGGACCTCCGTGGCGGGGTGAAGTGCCGGCAGTGCAGAGGCAGACTTGGCAGTGTCTGCGTCTCTGCTGGTGTCAGCTCTATTTAGCGGGGGCTGTCCTGTTGTCCTGGCTCTTCGGGTCCACTGTTCTTTAAGGGGCTTCCCTTCGAGGGAGGAGAATGGACTCGAGAGGTCCCTTCCACCTCCCCCAGGGAGAGGCTGATGGGGTGATACAGTGCGTGGCCACTGGGCCTCAGTGTTTTGGAGCCACATGTTAAGTGCTGACGGGTTCCCATCAGATGAAGACATAGGCACACACTCGAGGGACGAGATGGGGAACAGAATCCTGAGTGAGTTACTTGGACAACATGCTTTGCTGTGCTTAATGGGTGCCATTCATGAAGTTCATGCCTGCGAGTCCGAGGGCACAGGGCTCTGCCTCAGGCTGGCTGTCAGCCTCTGGCTTTTCTTGGCTCAGATCTTGAATCGTTCATTTGTAACACACTCAGCAAATATTTCTGTGCCTGCCTCATTCCAGTTTCTGTGGGGTGCAGCGGTGAGAGAAAAAGGATATGGGCTCTACTTTCCCAAGCTGGTAGATCCTGCTGGGGATGGGAGTCAACATGAGTTAGAGTCTTGTCCAAAATGTCAGGTGGCCGATGGTGCAGGACTTAACTGTGTCACGAAGGGCAATCAGCTCAGCACTCTAAACAGTGACGAGACAGCGGTGAGTGCTAGGAAGGGAAGGACGTGGGCTCCGGGAACTCCCACAGAGGCGCTGGCGCCAGGTGGGGCAGGGCTGGAGGGAGGGTCGGGACTGATGCAGGGATGCTTGAGCCCAGCCCCCTGCGCTCCTGCTCACTGGAGCTGCTCTGCTTGACTCTGTGCGCATCCAGCCTCAGGAGGTCAGATCTGTGATGCCTGAGGTCCTGTCCCCCACCTTCACCAGCACCTCAGGTAGCCCACGGCCCTCCTGCTTCGCTATATTCTTGGCCATAGCATCTTCTGACTAGCGCGGTTTTGTTGCTCCCCTCTTTTTTCTGTGTCCATGGTTTGGAGAGAGGCTTGCTCCTCTGGACCAGGCGCCCTCTGCCCCCTCTAACCTGTGCTCTGGGCTCCTGCCTCTGCTCCTGGCACAGGATGGGCCAACAAGATGGCCCAGCTCTGTGTGCATGGCTGCTTCCGGGCCCCAGCTGTGACATCACCCCTTGGTGATGCTGTGGCCTTGAGTCTCCTGTACCCCAATACCCCATCTTTCAAATAGGAGTCACACCCTTCCTCCCTTCCTGTCCTCTTGGGGACGGGAGACAGCACGGAGTCCCAAGAGCTAAAGCAAAAAGGCTGGAGAAGAAGAACAATTTCTTCAAAATTCACTTACTTGATGTTGCAGAAGTTGCCTTGCGGTTTCAGTCAGAAGGAATTTTTTTAAATGAGCAGGACTTGAATGAATTTAAAAAAAGGTCATCCCCTTTCCCTAGCACGTAGGCAAGAGTTATCTCGCAGAAGCAACCTTTGCAACACATGAGAATTCACTAGAGAGTTCCTGGTTTGTTTGTTTGTTTTTTGTGGTACGCGGGCCTCTCACTGTTGTGGCCTCTCCCATTGCGGAGCACAGGCTCCGGACGCGTAGGCTCAGCGGCCATGGCTCACGGGCCCAGCCGCTCCACGGCACGTGGGATCCTCCCGGACCGGGGCATGAACCCGTGTCCCCTGCATCGGCGGGCGGACTCTTAACCACTGTGCCACCAGGGAAGCCCAGTTCCTGGTTTTGAGAGGAGGTTTCTGAGATCCTCCTGGGAGCCCGTTGTGTCTGTGGGGAACCTGGGGGCTGTGATTCTGCACCGAGGAAGTTCAACCCTCCTGGATGTCTGTTGTTTCAGGGGCGTATGGTGAAGGGCACAGGTCAGCCCAGGGACCTGCTCAGTCTCTTTCTGGTCCCTGTGCTTCTCAGCTTCTGCTGGGAAATAGGTGATGCCCCACAAGCCAGAAAGTGGCCTCGATAACAGCTGCTGTATTGAGCACCGGCCGTACACATGAGCTCTTGCTAATTCTCCCAGTGTCCATTGAGGGTGCTTAAAGGGAAAAGAGAATGTCACTTTTGCTTGCAAAGGTAACACTGGGGGCCACCAGAGCAGAAGTCTGAACACCTGAGTCAGCTCGGGGAACTTGGAATGAAGGGCTTCCGAGGGGAAGGAGGGGCAGTGAGGCTGCTCAAAGGGGCTTTTGTCCCATTAAGAGGTGGCCCATAAAGTCCCAGGTAGGGGAGCTCCGGGCACTGGGAGACTTCCTGCAACTTAGGGTTAGGTTGGGGAGCTGGGCACGGGAGGCCCTGATGTCCTCATGGCTTGAATTTCCCTCCAGACTCTGCCTGCAGTGGAGGAGAGCTCCCTGTTGTACCCAGGGGCGCAGAGAAAAAAGGCTGCCCTTTCCCAAACTGTGTGTGCTTTTCCCAGGGGCCATTGTTCCTGGTTGCCAGGAAACTGAGGCCTTCAGGTGTCACCCGGGAGACTAGGGCCTGGGTATTTGGGTTTAGGTCAGGCACAATGACGCCTGCAGAATGAAATGGCATCCCCAGGACCTCCTCATCATTTGTCACGCAACTGTGGTTCCCAATGACAGTGGAGACACGGGGGCTTGGGGAGGAGGTGGGTGGCCAGGAGGGGGCGAGGGGCATGTGATGGGGCAGGCTAATGGTCCCCCTACCAGAGCAGAGCCAAAACGCCCCTTTGGGGAGAGGAAGTGAGGCCGCCCCAGCCTCTCGGGGGCTTTAGAAGGCCCGTGAAGGGCCTGACCAAGGCTCAGGACCGCCTGCTGGGAGCTGGGGGCCCGCCAGGCTTGATGGAGTTATCATGCTCCAGGAAATGCTCAACAGCTTGGTGGGATGTCTGCTCCCAGGCCAGATAGCCCGAGGGCACAGTCAGAGCAAAGGGACTGTCCGCATAGAACATAGCGAGGACACTAGGCTGTCCCAAAATGGTGGCAAGTCAGAGTGACCCAGGGGACCCAGCAGCGGGGGGGCAGGGCAGGAAACTCGAGGGCAGAGTAGGGGTGTCACTATAGCAGGTTCATGACGTATCCAGATCTTTCCCTCTCCGAACCCTGAAGCACAGTTCTCATAAATATGATTTAGAGTGAATTGAGAGGAGATAGACTATGTGTAATCTACTTGCAAAATAGGCCTCTCCCACTTTTATTTTCTTCTTCTTGTTTTTTATTTATTTGGTTGTACCAGGTCTTAGTTGAGTCACGTGGGCTCCTTAGCTGTGGCATGCGAACTCTTAGTTGCAGCATGCCTGCGGGATCTAGTTCCCTGAGCAGGGATTGAACCTGGGCCCCCTGCATTGGGAGTGCAGAGTCTTAACCACTGCACCACCAGGGAAGTCCCTATTGTATTTTTTAGATTTTCAATTGTGGTACAATATACATAAGATGAAAGTTACCATCTCAACCATTTTTTTTTTTTTTTTTTTTTTTTTTTTTTTTTTTTTGCGGTACGCGGGCCTCTCACTGCTGTGGCCTCTCCCGCTGCGGAGCACAGGCTCCGGACGCGCAGGCTCAGCGGCCATGGCCCACGGGCCCAGCTGCTCCGCGGCATGTGGGATTTTCCCAGACCGGGGCACGAACCCACGTCCCCTGCATCGGCAGGCGGACTCTCAACCACTGTGCCACCAGGGAAGCCCCCATCTCAACCATTTTTAAGCGTACAGTTTAGTAGTATTAAGTGTAGCCACATTATTTTGCAACCCATGTCCAGAACTTTTTCATCTCACAAAACAGAAACTCTGTACCCATTAAACAACTCCCCATTCTCTCCTCCCCCAGCCCCTGGCAACTACCACTCTACTGTCTGTCTTTATGAGTCTGACTACTCTGTGTACCTCATATAAGTGGAGTCATACAGTATTTGTTCTTTTGTGACTGGCTTTTCACTAAGCATAATGTCCTCGGGGTTCATCCATGTTGTAGTAGCATGTGTCAGAATTTCCTTCCTTTTTAAGGTGGAATAATATTTCACTGTGTGAGTACACAACATTTTGTTTATCCATTCATCCATCAATGGGTTGTTTCCACCTTTTGGCTATTGTGAATAATGTTACTATGAACATGCCTCTGCCTACTCTGATCTCCTTTATGACCTGCAGACATGAACTGGTGACTGTTTTTCTTGCTCCTTATCCAAACACTTAAGGCCTCCCAGAAGTGAGACTGTTAGTGATTCATTTCACACCCATCACAGATGCTCATCTTTGGATGGTTCCTGCTGCTTGACAACGTGGCCATTCTCTCTCATGAAGAGGTCTTAATTCAGGCAGGGAAGGAGTGGGCTGGGAGCCAGAAGCACTGGCCCAGCCGATGCTGGGGATGCAGGCAGGTCAACAAGGCACAGCATCTCAGAGGCACAGAACTCTCCAGCACGTTCTGGCGGGTTCTGGAGAGCCCAGTGGCAGCTGGGCTCCCATTAGGTAGGGGAGTGCACAGTGAAAACTTGGGGTGTGGGGCCCTTGGAAACACGGTGAGGGGGCATTTGACATTTTAAGTTCTGTCCTATTGTAGTTTGGAGTTTAAAGATAGGACTCAGAACTTGGACAGGGGAGGGGGGAATGGCCTGGGTTTGTAGCCTGGGGTGGGAGCCAAGGTGGAGTTCAGATAGACAGAATTCAGGTCCAAGGTCTTGGCTGTGGAACTGTGGCCAAGACCTTATACGGGGACAGCTCTGGAGGTGGCCTGAGACTCAGGGAACCAAGGGGACTCCTAGGGGTCTGGACTGGTCTGGGGCATCCTGGGGAATGTAAGGGTCAGCTTGGGGACTCCTTTCACCATGATGGGGAATGGAGGCATGGACACTGCAGGGGTGCCTCAGGTCAGCTCAGTCTGGGAACTGGGATTACTTGAGCCTGCAGAGGTTAGGGTCTAGGAAGCCAGAGGAGGGGGATGTGGTTGTCAGAGGAGGGCCTCAGTTTCCAGCACCTAGAACCTGAACTTTGAGGAGTTTGGGTGCCCTGGGTGCCAGCCAAGTCAGTGAGCCAGTCTGGGCCTGCAGCCACAGGGCTAAATGGGGCAGAAGTCCCGGAGTTTCAGATTTACTTAAAACGTTTGGGGGCATGGGCAGTTAAGTGTTTAAAAACATTTTCGTGTATTACATTTAGATAATGGTTAATGGAGAGCACTGGAGGCCCAGGCTGGTTTCCTGATCCCAGCTCTGCCATTTATAGGATGTGGAACTTTGGGCATGTTGTTTAACCTCTCCCTGCCCCAGTTTAGGTACTAATGGGACCTACTTCATAGGCTTGTTACAGCAAATGAAGTGATAAATATAAAGGGCTTGGAGCAGTGCCTGAAACAAGGCAGTTCTGAACATATATTAGTGGCTGTTATTATCATGACTGTTGGTAAAACAGGGACTTCAAGGAGAATGCGGAATGGACCAGGATGTTTCAGATAAAAGAACAGACCTCCAAGAAGTCCAGTGCTTGGGCCGCTGTCCTCCGCTTTTAGGGCACTTTGGTGGAGCCCTTTGGGAAATGTCACAGACTCCAGAGGGCAGGACTCGCCTCTGTTGTTGGTGGGGGTCCCCAGTGCCTGGCCCCTTGTGGGGTCGCCGTCCATGCTTGTTGAATGTGGTGACTGCGTCGTTGGCCAGTGCCCGGCAGGCTGGCCTGGGCCTGTGTGCCCAGAGCTGCTGCCCAGCCCTGCTGCCCAGCCTGGGGCTGGTGGCCGCGGCCCGAAGAGAGGTCTTTCGTGCAGCCAGCGCCCAGGCGGAATTTGTTTGAATTAGCTGCTTGAGTGGGCCTGTTTGTGATGAGAGCATGTGTGGTGAGAGAGGTTGGCAGGATTTGAAAAGGGCATGAGGAGGCGCCCCATGGGCCCTGGACGGACAGCTGCACAGAGAGTGAAAGGCTGTTTCTGGCTGGGCGGCCCTCGGGGCAGAAGGAAGTACTGGGCTTTGGTGCTGACCGATGGGGAAGGCCACGGTCGTCCACCATGGCCTCGCTTAGCCTGCTGCATGCTGCCTTCCTTACCCCCCAGGGTCTGCCTGGGCTCCACAGACTCCACTCAACGTCCCGGCCACCCACGATTTGAGAATAAGATTTGTCCACGTGGCCCAGGTCCCACCCACTCAGGGAACTCGGGCTCCTTGGGGGTCCAGACCACAGGGCGTGTTCCCTGAGCAAATCCAAAGAAGAAGAAAGGAAGACAGACATCCTGAGTCTGGACAGAATGGCCACCACACCACCATCACCACCAGTCATAACAGCAGTGCTGAGGTGCTGCTTCCACATGCAACAGTTGTTCCAAATGCTTGACTTGTATCAACTGACTTAATCCTCCCGGTCACCCTCCAAAGCGAGTGCAGTTATCCTTATTTCCCAGGTGGGGAAACTGAGGCACAGAGAGGTTAAGTAACTCGCCCAAGTTCATACAGCTAGAAAGTAGAAGAGCCAGGATTCGAACCCAGGCAGTCTGGCTCCAGAGTTCATGCTTTTCACCACTACATTATGTTTGCTCCCATTATCTCTTTAATCTTCTTAACACTTCTGTAGAATTGGGATCATCATCCCAGGTTTTTCTGATGAGAATGCTAAGCCCACAGGGTAGCTGATCTGTGACGTCACCGGCTAGGTGGGGTTTGAGCCCCGGCACTGGCTCCTTCTGCGGGACATTCGGAGTCTGCATTGGACCTCCTGGTACCTGTGCCCTGCGAATGATCTGTAATCTCCCCCTGCTTCCTTGTCTCACCCACCAATGGCCATGGATGCGTGTTCCCTGGCTCCAGCCACTCCGGGGCATGTGGGGCTTGGGATTGGCATTTTGTGAGCTTCATTCAAATGCTGTTTCCTGGAAGTCTCCGTTTCACAGGTGACGACTCACCCTCTTAGATTTTCTGTCCTGTTAATGTCGTCTTTTCAGGGAGGGTCTGTGCTAAGTGTGCAGCTAAATGTGATGATGTTGGAGACCCCTGCCAGGCTTTGTGTGTGTATGTGTCTGTGGGGGGCAGTAACTACATATGACATAAAACTGACCATTTTAGTCATTTAAGTGTACAGTTTAGTGGCACTAAGTACATTCACATTATTGCACAGCTGTCACCACCATCCATCTCCAGGACTTTTTCATCTTTCAAATAGAAACTCTGTACCCATCCAATGACAACTCTCTGGTTCCCCTGACCCCTAGCTCCTGACAATCAGAATTCTCTTTTCTGTCTCTGTGAATTTGACTGCCTCCTATAAAGGGAATGATATAGTATGTATCTTTTTGTATCTGACTTCCTTCACTTAGCCTAGTGTCCTTAAGGTTCATCTGTGTTGTAACGTGTGACAGGATTTCCTTCCTTTTTAAGGCTGAGTAATACTCCATTCCATTCCACCTCTTGGCCATTGTGAAGGTTGCTGCTCTGAACATGAGTGCACAAACATCGGCTTGAGTCCCTGATTTCAGTTCTTTCGTACGTATACCCAGAAGTGGGATTGTTGGATCAAATGGTAATTCTGTGTTTAATGTTTTTGAGGAAACACCATATTTTTACACAAATAAATCCACGCATCAGAGCACATGCCTGATCTAGGATCGAGAAACTTTATTCATCTGCCCACTGGGGGTGCTGTCCAAAGCCTCTCTGTTTTTCCCCCGAGTCCCCTTTCCCTGGACCTGCCTCCTGCCCCACTGGAGAATTTGTTTTTCCTCTTCTGTTGTCTTCACCCTCTTTGGGATCTAGGGGCCATGCCAGGGCCAGGCAAGGCGTGTGGATCCACCACGGGGCCTGGGTGAGGAGAAGAGGTAACAGGGCTTTGAGGAGAGAAGGGGCCTCCGTCCTAGTCAGGGGTCTGGAAGGGGGAATGGAAGGGGCTGAGTCTGCATCTGATGGAGAGCAGGGCTGTGTCACGTTGCTCTCACACTGTGTCCAGGGCCTGACAGGGTGCCAGTTGGGTAGAGGCACTCAGGACCTGCGTGTCGGATGAGGGAGTGGGTTGCGGTGACAGTGGCTCAGGGTTACCTTCTTGGGAGGCTGGGGGGGATGGGCTGCTGCCTCTCCCAGGGGAGAGGAGAGAAGGGATGGTGGAGTGGCATGGAAATGACCCTCTCTTCCCTCTCTGATCTGAGGCGGTCACAGGACTCCTGGTTTGACCGTTCTGCAGTTCATATTTTTCATCTTAGAATAAGGAGCCATGGATGATCTAGCTCTGACAATCCACATTTAGTAAGTTGTGAACATCTTTGGGTCCAGACTGAGAGCCAGGAGCTGTGCTAAGTACTTTACATGGGTTACTGGATTTAATCCTCACCAGACATTATGAGGAACTTATATTAACTCCGTTTTACTTATGTGAAAACTGAGGCACAGATGGGTTAAGCGATTTGCCCAAAGACGCACAGCAGGGAAACTTGGATTGAATGGAGACTGGCTGAGTCCACAGACTGAAGTTAAACTACTCCTTTACAGCACTGCACCTTACAAACTAGAATGGCTCACTTTTATATCCTCTCCTAGGATGTGTATGTGTGTATATCTGAATACATATATAAAGGCTTAGTTTTTCAGGGCATATATTTAAGGAATGGGGCTTGTAGCATTTTCTGCTGCCAGAAGCCTGGAGAGAGAACATCATTGGGTATCATCCTAAGTGAGATCTTTTTTCCGTCCGGCAGGATCTGGTAGAGGCTGAAATTCATCACAGCAAACACGTCCTGTCCTTCCCTCTTCATCTTGCTCTTGCACAAACAAGAAACCTCAGTCACAGTTCCAGCTGGGTATCCTCAGTCTCTTAGCAACCGCCATCATCCCCGGGCTTTGGGCTCTGGGCTCCAGGCGTGCCTTTCTTTGCTGCAATACTTTGTGTGGCTCCTACACACACGGTGCAGGTTGTGGGCATCAGGGAGGAGGGGGCGTGTTAACCTGGGAAGTTAGGGGGAAGAGCTTTCGGTGAGGTGAGCTGCTGAAGGGAAGCAGGATTGGGGAGTGTGTGTGTGTGTGTGTGTGTGTGTGTGTTTGTGTGTGTGTGTGTGTGTGTAGCCACAGTGGGCCTGGGCTGCCTGAGGCAGGCATTGTGCCAGGTGAGAGATGAACATTCCTGCTTATCCTGCTGGGCTCATCTTTACGATTATACATGTTTGTTCAAAAGACTTGTTTGTCAAATGCAATGAAGAGCCCCCGGGACTCTGGCTCAGGCTTTGCATGGAAGGGGAAGGGCGGAGCCCTGAGACCGCAGTGATCTGCTGAGAGAGGGCAGCGTGGCCTGAGGATTGAAAGAAGGGCCAGGGCTGAGGCTGCCTTTAATCACGCGAGGTGGTGGGATGGAAGTGCAGGGGGTCCAGGGCGGATGGCTCTTCCTGACACCGCATGGTGGGTTCCCAGGGCGTCTTGGTTTGGCTTGTCTAGGAGGCTGGCGGCGGAGCTGGTCTGTCCAGCGCTGCTGCTTGTCAGTTCTTTGAAAATCTTTGTCTTGGGGTCTTTCCTCCTCTCATCCCCGAGGAATCATCACTTTAGTCTCATATGAACTGGAAAGAAGCTGAGAGAGGCGCTAAAACATGTCCCGACTTTATAGAGGAGGAAACTGAGGCCCAGAGAGGTGGCAGGAGTTCCCCGCCCAGCTGGGTGGGAGCAGAGCCGGGAGCCACTCTCTGGCCCCCGGTTCCCCTTCAGTGCGTGGTTCTTTGTAAAGTGGAGCTCGAATAGAGACAAGCGAGCGCATAGACCCTGTTGGGCTCATCTTTGCACCCAGAGAACATGGTTTCTGATGAGGCCCTTGCAGTGTTGCTTCTGTACATCTGGAATGATCTGACCCTACTGGGGAGAGACCTTGAGTCCTTCTTCTAAGCGAACAGTGAGCTGCACCCTCCTGGCATCTTGTAGGGACAGTATAGACTGTGCAGCACGTGGCAGGGATGGGCCTTTCCTTTCCTTTCTTGTTTTGAATTACAAGGCTGGGTTGATGGCTCTGGTGGGTCTGAATACTTTACAAAAACGTCAGACTGAAGACCAACTTAAAAAATCTTTCAAGCCTGAGAATGGTGCTGATGGAAGGAGTGTTTGGCAGCCTGTTGGTCCCAGAGCAGTGTGACTTCCGTACACGCTCAGGGCAGGGCAGGAAGTGCCAGGCAAGGTCACAGGTCTTGGGTTTGCCTCCGTCCCTTCTTGCCGTGGGTCTTGGGCAAGTCCCATCTGTGCAGCGGGCTTGTAGGTTTCCAGAAAGTCCTTCCAGATCTGACAGTCTGTGGGCTCCTAGCAGGTGGCCCATTCACGGCCACGCATTCGTCCACTCTGCAAATGTTTCCCGAGTGGGTCCCGTGTGCATGGCCCTGAGCTGGCTGTTAGGGAGACTGGGGAACAAGGTCTGCTCCAGCTGTCAGGTGGCGCTCACAGACAGCCTGGTGTTGGCATCTGTCAGACAGCAGACAAAGTCTTCAGGCATCCCTTAGCCCTGCTCTGTAAGTGCCAGCCTCTGGCCTTGAAGTGGGTTCATCAGATGCAATAGATCCACAAAGAGGTGTTTGTCCCCACCCCACCCCACCCCGAACCTCTTAGGTAAAGGCCAGTGGCTCTGGAAACACCTCTGAGGATGAATGTGGTGTGAACTCTAGGAAGCAGTGAGTACTCCATCCCAATTCATCGCTCCCCCTAGACCTACAAGTGGTTTTTTTTTCTTTAAGAAACACCCACGTTGGGACTTCCCTGGTGGCGCAGTGGTTAGGAATCCGCCTGCCAGTGCAGGGGACACGGGTTTGAGCCCTGGTCCAGGAAGATCCCACATGCCACGGAACAACTGAGCCCGTGCACCACAACTACTGACCTTGCACTCTAGAGCCCGCGTGCCACAACTACTGAAGCCCGCACGCCTAGAGCCCATGCTCAGCAATAAGAGAAGCCACAGGAATGAGAAGCCCGTGCACCGCAACGAAGAGAGGCCCCTGCTCACTGCAACTAGAGAAAGCCCGCATGCAGCAACAAAGACCCAACGCAGCCAAAAATAAAAATAAAAAAATAAATTTATATATTAAAAAAACCCCAAACACCCACGTTGCCTGTGGGAATTTGTACGTGTGTGCAAACTAATAGCACTTTGTACATGTGTGGTCCCCTACAGTTTACAAAACGCTCTCACATCCACTGCACTTAATTTTCACACAGGCAGGATGTTGCCCATCTAAGCAAAACAAAATCCTAGTGTCTTAAAGTTATTGAAAATTTAATACCTGATTTGAAAAATTAATTAGAACAAAAGCATATAAAATGAAAAGAAATCTCCGTCCACTCCAGATCTCCTGGTCCCTTTGCCAGATGCAGTTACTAAAACAGCTTCATGTGTTCCAGACTTCCAGAAATATTCTCTGCATGTAAATCACAGACTATCCTCTCTGTCCACCCCCCCTCCCCGTAAATGGGAGCATGCCCTGTTCTTTTCACTCCATATCAGCACATTTAGAGCTGCCCATTCCTTGTGTTAGCCCCAGGCTCTCATTGTATGTTTCACTGAAGGTCATTAAATTGTTTTTAGTCTTTTTGCTCTTGAAAACACTGCTACAAAGAAATATCCTTGTAAATCTGACTCTTGCACTTACATCAGTAGGTCTATAGGGCAAACTTCTAGAAGTGGATGTGCTAAGTCAAAATGCATTTTATTTTATGATGGCTTTTGCCAAATTGCTGTCCAGAAAGGCTGTACCCTCCTTACAAGATATGAAAATCTGTTTTTCACACCTTTTTCAGTATTGGGCAATGTTAATGTTTTTCATTTTTGCCAATTTGATGGGCTAAAAAAAGCATCTGGTTTTAACTTGTATTTCTTTTTTAAAACTTCTTTCAAATTCATCTTTTTTCTTTTTCCCTTCAGTTTTTTTTGTTTTTGTTTTTTTATTTATTTTTGGCTGTGTTGGGTCTTCATTTCTGTGCGAGGGCTTTCTCTAGTTGTGGCAAGCGGGAGCCACTCTTCATCGTGGTGTGCGGGCCTCTCACTATTGTGGCCTCTCTTGTTGCGTAGCACGGGCTCCAGACGCGCAGGCTCAGTAGTTGTGGCTCACGGGCCTAGTTGCTCCGCGGCATGTGGGATCTTCCCAGACCAGGGCTCGAACCCGTGTCCCCTGCATTAGCAGGCAGACTCTCAACGACTGCGCCACCAGGGAAGCCCCCTTCCAGTTTTATTGAGATATAATGAAAATACAGCACTGTATAAGTTTAAGGTATACAGCATAATGATTTGATTTATATACATCATGAAGTGATTATCACAGTAAGTTTAGTGAACATCCGTCATCTCATATAGATACAAAATGAAAGAAAGAAAAAAAAATTGGCGATTGGAATTGACATGTATACACTGATGTGTATGAAATTGATGACTAATAAGAACCTGCTGTATAAAAAAAAAAAATCCTGAGGAGGAAAAATCTAGGTGCCTATATCAAGTGTTTGTTTTGTTGTAATTGAAAATAAATTTTGGATAATTTAAAAAAAAAGAAAAAAAATTTCTTGTGATGAGAATTCTTAGAATTTACTTTCTTAACAACTTTCCTACGTAACATACAACAGTGTTGATTATATTTATTTTTTATATATTATCATTATATCTTTAGTATTTATTTATCTTAACTGGAAGTTTGTACATTTTGTCTGCCTTCATCCAATCCCCCCTCCCCCACCAACCCCCTTCACCCCCACTTCTGGTACACAAACTGACCTCTTTTTCCTTGAGTTTGTTTATTTGTTTTTGAAGTATAATAGGTCAAACTTGTATTTCTTTAATTATGAGTGTGCTTGAGCACCCCTTTTTAAAGTTTTTAAGGTTGTTTGTGTTCCTTTTTTGCTAAACTGCCTGTTAGAGTCCTTTGCCCATTTTCCTGTTCCATCTCCATTTTGTATAGGAGTATGCTGAAGCACAGAGAGGTTAAGCCACTTATCTTAGGTCACACAGCAGGCACATGGCAGAACTGGGACTAGAATCCACCCTTCTGATTCCTGGTCTAGTGGTCCTTCTAGTGCCCATGCTACCTCCCTGAACAAGGGCTGGACTGGCCATGCCTAGTGCTCCTGGAAGGTAAATGGACATCATGCTGGGTACTCCTGGGAATCCCATTGGCTGTGAGAGGAATGTGGGGGGCCTTTGAGAGTGTTTCCAAAGCTAAGCCCTCTCAGGCTGAAACTTGATTGGGTGAATGTTTGCTTCTAGAGGGTTAGAGCCTTATCCCACCAGCCTCCTCAGAGGCCCCTCCTCCACCCACAGAGGCTACCCAGCCAGGATTATTGTTTGTACCCATGAATTATTGATAAGGCATGATATGGCCTCAGACTTGGAATAAGGGAGGGCAGTACCGTGTGAGGGGGGGCAGGGCTGAAAGGCCCCCATCCCTGGGGCCCAACCTTCCCAAGGCCAACGGTCCCTTCTGAATGTCAAAAGACATCATAGACCTCCCTCCACTGCCCTGCCAGGTCATAATTGGACTTTTGAACAGGTATCATTTCAGAAAATATACAGGGACACAGCTACCATGAGTGTAATACCATTTTTTAATTAATTAAATTGTTTTTGAAGATTTCTTTTGATGTGGACCACTTTTAAAGTCTTCATTGAATGTGTTACAGTATTGCTTCTGTTTTTTATATTTTGGTTTTTTGGCCGTGAGGCATGTGGGATCTTAGCTCCCGACCAGGGATTAAACCCGCAGCCCCTGCATTGGAAGGTGAATTCTTAACCACTGGACCACCAGGGAAGTCCCATTTTTTAAGATTATTTTAAATTTTATAAAGGTTATACATATTTGTTATACAAATTCAAATACCCTGGAACCATATCACATAGAAAGTGAAATCCTGTGAGGCCTCACCCCTGAGGCTTCCCTTGCTGTCATGCTTTTGAGTGAGTTTGTTTTTTACTCATCCCCCTGAGTGTATACATGTGAGAGGCGTACTGTTTATTCAGGCAACAATGTCTGATGGAGGATTCTGAGGTCTCCTTGGAATAATACATCCTGTGCTTGCTGCCTGAGGGTTGGCAAAGCTCTGGCTGAGAGCCCAGCTTTAGGGCTTTGCTTTGGCACTTAAATATGTCTTGCGTTTCCGTTGCTAGCTGTTAGCACCTCGTGAACAGGGCCTGCACTGGATTTCCCATCTCCACACGTGCCTGGAACTGGGCCTGGCACTGGGCCTGGCACATAGTGGGTACTTTTTCTGGATTGTCCGCGGACAGTCCAGATGTTTCAGAGAAATCCAATTGTCCGGTCTCCACATGAAGGGTAGTCATTTGCCTTTGAAAATGAAAGGCAGTCATTCCCCTTCCCCTCTGCTGGTGGCTCACACTTTTTTTTTGTGTGGTACACGGGCCTCTCACTGTTGTGGCCTCTGCCGTTGCAGAGCACAGGCTCCGGACACGCAGGCTCAGCGGCCATGGCTCACGGGCCCAGCCGCTCCGCGGCATGTGGGATCTTCCCGGACCGGGGCATGAACCCGTGTCCCCTGCATCGGCAGGCGGACTCTCAACCACTGCGCCACCAGGGAAGCCCAACTCACACTTTTATATTTCATGGAACTTTTGAAGGAATCTGTTTTGCTGAAATGTGGCATGCTGGTAAAAGATGTTAGGTTTTTAGGAAGAAGCTGCTTGACTTTTGGGAGATTTTAGGGAGAGCTGATGAGCAGGTGAGGCACAGACTAAGAGACTGCCAAGAAACCGAGAAAATGAGGCAGCTCCTTTTGGAAGGGCTGACTTCCAAAGCTGGCCCAGCAAAGCAGCTGCCAGACAAGGGAATCCCAGGGAGCACCACTGGCTGGCAGTAAACATTTGTTGAAGGAATAAATCACCTGCTGCTTTCCAGGTGGTAGCAGCCTCTCTGCATTCCTCGGATGTGCCATTCCCATGCTTAACTCTGGGCGCACACATGCTGTTCTCTTGACCTGGAACACGCACCTCCCTGGAGAGGTGCACGTGTGTGTACATGTGTGTGCACACATACACACATTCACAGTCACGTACACATCGTCGGGACGATTTCTGTCATCCTCTGGGTCTCAGCTGGGACGCTGCTTCCTCAGCAAAGGTTCTCTCCTCACCCTTGTGGGCTGGATGGGGTTCGTCTGCCATGTGCACCCTTGATGCCCTTGACTTCACCTCTGTGTAACATGCATCAGGCCCTTGGACATTGTAATTATCTGTTCAGGGTCTGGGATCCCTAGAGGACGGGGTGCACATCTGTTGTGTTCTCAGTGTCCTCAGCGCCTGACATGGCCCTTGCTATCTTGCAGGTGTTCAGTAAATGTTTGTTCAATGAACGTTCTAAGAGTCACCTTCCCTACCGATTATTGTTTACTTGAAAATGAGGTTTGACTTGCCTAAAATGGAGTTGTGGGAGTCTGTCTGCACTCGCCTTATGATATGCCAGACTGTCTTCCTTATGGTGAGCGTCCTTCCGTGGGTGCAGCCTCTCAAACATGTGGTTGGCTCTCTCCTCGTGCGGGAGGATAGCATGATGGACTCTGAGGTCGGAGTGCCTCGGTTCAAATCTTGGTTCTACACGTTACTAACTGGGCAGCCAAGGGCACTGGCTTTATCTCTCTATACCTCCATCTATCTTCTGTCTAATGGGCATGATAACTCCTGTAGTTACCTGCCTATAAGATTCTTGAGTGGGTTAAATGAGGTAATCCAGGCACTTAACATTATCATGTAGTGAGTGCTCAATAAATAGAATCCATTCTTCATATTGTTTCACATGCGTCTGCCCTGTCAAGAATCTGGCATCTGTAAAGCCATGGAGCTGAGCTGGACTGTAGCTGATAACGCAGGAATGGGTGGATGAAATGGAAGTCTAGGAGGGCTACGCATTTGACAGGTCCTGTAGTGGAAAGCAGGAGGGAAGTTGGATTTAGCAAAAAGGTAGAGGGTGGGGCTTGCAGGATCATGCTACAGTCAGCCTGAGGTTTTTCTGGTGTGGGTTTAGGATTTGGCTTCAAATCTTGGCTGGACTACTTCAAAAGTATGCATTATTTCGAGCAAGTTGCTTCATGTGTCTGGGCCTTAGTTTCTTCATCTGCAAATGGGTTAATGATGGTCACCTCTAACAGCACCTACACTAGACCTGGGCCCATAGTGTGGGCTCAGTAAGTGTTTAGGAAGAGAAAAGTGCCGGGGGCCCCGCACACATTTGAAGGAATGGCGGCCCCAAGAGCAGGGCAGACAGATCTGCTTGTCCTAGGGAGAGATTGTGTAAGTCTGGAGAAAGGAGGGGTACGCTGAGTGCGTTCTGCACGGCTGTGCAGGGTGACACCGCTTACTGTGTAATTATGGAACAGGTCGCATAAAAATGAAAATATGGGTCCAGGTGGCAGGCCTTCCATGCCGTTGAGAGGCAGAGCTAATGAACTTAACAAATCACTGATAATTAATTTTCTAAAGCCAGAGGAAACCGGGGAGCAATGAACAGGTCTACAGAAGGAGAGAATGCAGAGTAGGGCCAACTGTCAGTCGGGAGAAAGGTGTGAGATGCTGGCACTTCCAGGCCAGTGAGACGGATCTTGATGTCTTGTAGTCATGGAGGGAAGGAGGGGAGGGAGAAGACTTACAGGTAATACAATAATAGTTACTATAATATTGGCCAACTTTGATGGAGCCCTTCTACAAGCCAGGGATGGTGTTAAGCATTTTGTCCGGATCAGCTCTCGTTTCAGATGGGCAGCTCCCCACACTGGGTGGAGATGGGAGGTGGGGAGGGAGGACCAGCATCCAGTGGCTGATGGGAGCCTTTATCTTAGCATCATGGAACAATGAAGCAAAACAGTGATACTAGTTCATATTTATGGAGCACTTGCTGTGCGCCAAGCACTCTCTAGTTGTTGCCACTGTAGAATCACAAACTCCCCAGGCAGGAGGCACTTGCCCCATGCTCTTAGCAGGATGCAAAGCCTGAGAAAACTCAGTACCAGGGAAGGACTGTACCTCCATTCAGAGCTGCCCACTGGACCCAGTGTGAAGCACAAAGCGTTGGGGTCAGGAAGCCTGGGTTTTGGCTCCAGTCCCTGCACCTGCTCAGGTTTTCATTTTTCTTTCACTATAAAATGTAGGTGGTGGATTTGAATCAGCAGGCCACAAATTTTACAGGCAACAGCTTGTTTATTAAAAATAAATCTCACATGAAACTCTGTGATATAAAAAGGCTCTTGTGGGGAGGGTAGGGGGCCCCATCCACTTGCTCAATGCTTCTTGGACTCAGGCCTGCCTCCAAAGCCGTGTGGGATACACCTGGACTGCCACTGACGATCTAGGGCTTCCTCAGCTCTAATTATCAGCGATTCTGTGACTCCAACACTCCCTCCCCCAAAAGGTCACATTGACGATTGTAGGGAGGGGGAGGGGAGAGAGGAGGGTATGCAGAGCTGTATGTGCTAGCAGGGGGCCTGGCACACTGTCCTCACTTGCCTAACCCTAGGCTGGAGTCTGGCTTTGTATTTGCTAGCTGTGCAATCCTTGGCAGCTAGCTTAAACTCTCTGGGCCTCGTTTTGCGCAGTTGTAAGGTGGAGATAAAGCTTCACCAGGTTGGTGTAGGTATTAAATGTCATAATGTGTAAAGCTCCGAGCTTCATGCATGGTGCCTAGTAAGCGATCAACTGATAAATGATTGTTAAATGTATATGTACTTCTGTATATATATAATTAAGAAATGTTTTTTTACTTTTAAGACTGTATGAGGAAGGTTTGAAGCCAAAAAGATGTAACAGTGTGCCAGCTCTGGGCCAGGTGGGAACACACGACGGATCTGACTGATGGGGCTGAAATGTTTGGGTCCCTTTGTCTTTCTGGCTGGCTGCCAGCACAGAGCCGGTGTCAGCCATACCCCTCCCAGCTGCCGCTGGGCCACCTCCCGCCTGTCCTCTGGGGGTCAGATGACAAAGCCGGGAAGGAGGGGTGAACCCAAGGCGCCGTCTCCAAGTCCTCCTGGACACTGCTGGTGACCTCTGTGCCGCCCACCACGCACCACCTTCTGTTCACGGCCCGTCAGCCGGCTTTCTCCCTGACTGCGCTCGGATTTGAGCCTTTGTCAATTCATGTTTCCAGATTAATTAGCGAGGCCCCACGTCAGATGCTAACTGAAACCCAGATGTCGGCTTGGTTCCTCTCATCAAATCATTTTGTACCAATAATTGAAGAACACAGAGGCAGTAGTTAAGTTGGCCAGAAAGGCTCGCTTTCCCCACTCCCGTTTCCATTAGAAGATAAATAGACACCCTCCCCCAACTCCGCCTCAAAGGATCATGGAAAGGGGATTTGCCTGCTGTCTTGTGTAGTAATAAAGATGGTGATGAGCTGAAACCCCGACCTTCACGTTGAAGGTGGGGTTCCCCAGAGAAGTTTCCTGAGGGTTTACAAGGTGGGAGAGGCAGCAGGGAAGGGAAATGCTTTTTAATTTTAGCTTTAGCCAGAAACCCTTTCCTAGCTTAGGAAACTGGCCCTCTAGGAGAACAAATGTGAGTCTAGCACAGTGCCTGCCCAGAACGGTCCTCAGTGAGTACTGCTGTTGTGTGTGTGGACCCCTCCAGCCTCTGGGTGGTCCTGTGCCTGTCTGGGTGAAACAGGCAGGTCAGAGCAAAGACTTATTTTCATTTCTCTCTAAGTCATATGCTGTCAGTGTGTGTGAATAGTTTTTTTTTTAAAGCCATCATTTATTGAGCACTTACTATATCCCAGTCACCATGGTAACACCTTACCTGTATTATCTCATTTAATCCTCACAGCAACCCTATGAGGTGAGAATTTTTTCAATCCCCATTTTTCTGATGAGGAAACTGGCTCAGAGGGGTTAAGTAACTTGTCAAGGTTACACAGCTAGTGTGCAACAGAGCTGGGGTTTGAATCATTAAGCACGTTGCTTCTTGTCTGTTAAAGTTGTAGGAAAGACTAGCCAGCTTTTCTTCTTCCTTAAGAAACGTATGTTATCCTGGGCAGACAGGATGAGCACAGGTTGTGGTTACATCCTTGCCTTTCTTGGTTGAGTGTCAAAACCCACAATGACCATTTTGGAGCCAGAGGAGCATGTTGATGGATGACATGAATGCTGATCTTCTGTTAGCTTGGGCTGGAGTTTGAAGTGTGTCCCACAGGCTGAAGAAAGCCCTTGAGAGCTGGGAGCTTGCTTGGAGTCAGGAAGGCTCCGGGGTCTTTGGGAAGCTGATGGACATTCCAAAAATGAAGGTTCAGACCCATCTCACTCAGCCTGTGATCTTGGACTGTTTATGTCGCCTCTTTGAGCCTCCATTTCCCCATCTAAGGCAAAATGAGCCTTAAACCTTCTTACACCATGGGGACTTGTGAAGCTGCATTGGGTATTGTGTGATATGCAGGCCCTCAGGAAATGTTAGATTACCACATGGGCCCAGATACCTCAAAACTTCTAGATGTAATAAAGCAGCATCTTTAAATATTACATGCAAGGGCTTGAGATAGCCATTTTCAAATTAGAGATGGAAACCTGCTTGTTAAAAATGTGGATTTCAGAGCCCTTCCCCAGACATTCTAGTTTAGAATCTGAGGCTGGAACCAGAAATCTGCACTTCGACAGACACGCCTGGGGGTTCTGAAATATATTCATAGAACTTTAAAATGTCAGCGCCAGCAGTGACCTCAGAGAACTTTTAGGCTCCCTACCTTCATTTTATAGAGAAGGAGAAGGTTAGGTTGCAGCTTGGAAATGAGTTGCCTTCAAAGAGGGCTGAGAAGGGACCTCCGTTCTTTTTTTTTTTTTTGGCCATGCTGCATGGCATGGGGATCTTAGTCCCCCAACCAGGGATCGAACCCGTGCCCCCTCCGTTGGAAGTGCGGCGTCTCAACCACTGGACCGCCAGAGAAGTCCCGTACTCTGATTTTTTTAAATAGTTGCTGTTAACTGAGGGGTGATCTGCATGTGGGTGATATGGCCAAAGACGCATGGCCTTTTTCAGATTCAGCAACGTAGGAGATTTATATACTTCTCAAGTTCTATCCCTCCAATTTAGGTACCCTGTAATGAGGTGGCAGGAGGGTGCTGTGGACCCTTGAGGGTTAAGTTACTGGAAATCCACAGTCTCATGGATTTATACCTTGACTAGTCACAATCTTTTTTTTTTTGAATACAAAGATAAATAGTTTTATTAAACTAGCTAAATGCAAGCAAACATCAATCAAAATTGAAGTGAAAAGTATGTTTGGAGCAAATTTTATAAGCAAATAAATTATTAGAAGCAATAAATTGTTTTTCCTTGTTTTTTGTTTTTTTTTTGTGGTACGTGGGCCTCTCACTGTTGTGGCCTCTCCTGTTGCAGAGCACAGGCTCCGGACGCACAGGATCAGCGGCCATGGCTCATGGGCCCAGCCGCTCCGCGGCATGTGGGATCTTCCCGGACCGGGGCACGAACCCGTGTCCCCTGCATCGGCAGGCGGACTCTCAACCACTGTGCCACCAGGGAAGCCCTCCTTATGATTTTTAAGTAGATATTGTCCCTAGGTTCTTTTCTCTCAGTACTTGGTTCTTTTTTATTTTACCTGCTTAATTTTTTGCACACCCCACTCATGTGCTTTATTCTCAGGTCTTCCAGAGTATGGTTCCTCAATGCCAGAGCCTCTTTAGCTTTTCTTCACATCAGGCGTCTTTCTTTCAAGTCTGTCTCAGAAGCACAGAGATAAAATTGCTTTTATGTATGTGTTTCTGATTCCTTCTTCATCTTGTCTGTAAAGCAAGGTATTGGCATATTTTTGCTACCCACTCTAAATAGGGATGGGAGGGCGAGAGAGAAGACCAGCACGTTATTGGGTTCTGACTGTGGCCCAAGTTCCAAGCCATGTGCTGTCATGTTACCTTGTGACAATGCGGGGCAGAGTGTGTTGTCATTTTACAGACAGGTAATAAGCTGGGGGCGAGCAGTGAGTCCCAGATCTCTGGTTCCAGAGGCCACCATCCTCTTGGCTTAGGTCACAGAGGGGCCGTGGGCTGCCAAATGCTCTCCTTACCTTTCCGCTACAGAGAAGGCCCAGATGCCCTGGGGCGGGGCTTGGGCCTGGTGGCGGGCCCTTGGCAGGCAGACACCCGCCTCCCCCTCTTTTTGCAGCTCCCAGCTCTCCCCGCAACCCAGCCTGCACCAGAGAGGAGGCAGGAACACCTGGGCCCCTCTCCCTGGGGAGTCCGGCTGCCACAGCAGCTGCTCCGCTGGCATTCTTGAGAGTGTTAATTGAGTGGGGCGCCCAGCCCCTGGCCCCATTGTCTCCAGAAATGAGCTAGGCCAGGGAGAGAGACGTCATTGCCACCAAGCGTAAGGGAACGAGGACAGGCTTCTGGTCAGCGGTACTGGGGAGAGGGTCCAGGAGGCCAGGCCAGGCTTGTGGGCTGTGGGTGCCCCATTGTCCATGGTCTCCTCTCTCCCAGGCTCTGTAAGGTGGGAAAAGGGTGTTGACCCCAGGCCTCAGGACCCCTCATAGGAAGAAGGAACCTGGAAGCTTGTAGTGGGTTTTCAGTAGTTCAGGAAGGTGGTCCCCTCTGGTGGTGGGGGGAGTGGGGGAAGAGGTGGTGTGGTGTGGTGATGAATTATTATTTCTCCCTCCCCCTCCCCCTTCTAGTTCATCAACATTATCATCATTGAACACTATTACTTAGTACCTGCCCTGACCCAGGCCAGCCAATGATTCTCTATACATTATTTCATTGTATTCTTTCAGCAGTCCTGTGAGGTATGTTTTGTTGATTCTCCTTTCACATTAAAGCTCAGAGACGCCAGGCAACTTGCCCAAGGTCACACAGCAGGCAAATTGACATAGCCAATGCCTCTTGTATTCTGCCTCACAAAGTCAGAGGAGTGGGAGGAGTATATGTTTCCTTAGTTTTCAAAAGACTTGGAATCTGACACAGTCTGCCTCTCTGAGCCTTGGCTCCTTAGAAGGAAGGGCAGTGAAATGCTGTTTCCACAGCACCATGAGAGGCGGGGTTGGATTTCTGGGGGGAAAAGCACACCCAGGCACCCAGTGATGGGGCTCGTTTATTGGCCCTCCCCTCAGCAGTGACCTCCACATTCACAGAAGGATGAGAGAGACTCGGGTCAGGATTCCCAAGGTCTTCCCGGTCTGGGACTGGGGTTCCGGGGACCAGCAGGGGAGCTGAGGGCTGCTGAGGAAACCTTCCCGGGAACATGGTGCCAGGCTCCACACTCCTCGCCTTGAGAGAAAGTTTGCCAAACCCGTGAGCACTCGGCATCGGCCTGTGAGGGTCAGTGAAGGAATTGGAGAGGTTTCGACCAACGAAGAGGAGGCTGGGGGACAGGTGTCCCCAGAGCCACCAAGAGCAAGAGTGGGTGCTCCGGGGGGAGCGCTTATTCCACGTTCTCCAGAAGTGGGATCAGCGTGGGCAGGTGGGTTTAGGTCATTTCTAAAGAAGAGTGGTCTGAGGGTGGATGCTGGGCCGCCAGCAATGGTGAGTGCTCTGGCCCCAGGCATGTTCAAGCAGAGCCTGGGTGGGCAGCCCCTAAACCAGACTTGCGGGGAAGCCAGGAAGGGGCTCCTGAGCTGGGCCAGCCCTCACACTCTGTGATTCATCCCTTTCCTCCCAGCCTGAATGGCCTCTGGTGCCCGGGTGGTTCGCTCAGTGAGCTGCTGTTTGCTGAGCGCCTGCTCTGTGTAGGCTCTGATGGTGACAAGATAGACACAGTCCCCTGTTCCCATGTAACAGGTGGCTAAGAATCTTGCGTGTAACAGCAGAACCATTGAACAGTAGGAGATGCCATTTAGCAGGTGCCGCCTGTATGCTAAGGGATTTATGTGCCTTGTCTTATTTAATCCTCTCAACAGCGCTGTGAGGTTGGAATTATTATCATCTCCATTTTATAGAGGAGAAAACTGAGGCCCAGAGTAGCCAAGGGTTTATGTAAGACCCGTAGCTGATGAGGGCTGGGAGGAGTCTGGGAAGACGAGCCTCCTTGGGACCCTGCCTGAGCTGCGGCGTGACTCCAGCTGTAGCACTCCCAGGGCCTTCGAAGTCCTCGTTGGAAAGATTTGGGAGTGTGCAGTAATGATTCTTTCTCTGTTTCTGGGCTCACTTGGGCCTCCTTTAGGCCAGGTGGCCCCCCTTGGGCAGGCCCCAGACACCCCATCACTTCCTTGGCCATAATGCACCCTGTGCCAAGCCCCATTCATTCTAGGGGGGACTCGAGGCCTCTTGGCTGCCCCCACGTTGGCCCCGAGGGTTGGGGTAAATTGTTGTTCTCACCTGTCCCATTGGTCCCCTGGCTTATAATGCTGCCGCCATGGACAGTCACACTGTGGAGAAGTGGTCAGGAACTGGGCAGGCGGTGCTTCTTTGCTGCATCACTCATCCTCACCTCCCGCCTTGCTAGGAAGACCCCAGTGAGAGGTGGCAGTGGCCTCGGGCAGTGCTGAGGGCCTCCAGGCTGGGTGGAGTGGCGGCTCCCACTCCTCTGCCCTGCCTGGGGGGCTAGTGAGACTCATCACATGTCTGTGCGCAGGTCTTTATTACCAGGTCAGGATACCCTTGGGACCACCCATGAAACCCACCTAGAAAGTCCTCAAAGGAAAAATTTTAGAAAAGCTGATGCAGATGGAAAATCCTTTGAAATTGCAACGTGCGGTACGAAATCTAAGGTGTTGCCATTAGTGCATCTTTGCAGAGGATTAAAAAATAAAAATCTCTCAGGGACACAGAAATGACCACTGAAAGTTGTTGTTGCTTCCCAAGATGATTTTCAGGTCTACCATCCTCTGATTTCCAGATTCTGAGGGCATTCAATTGTTTATTCAAAAAATTAATCGCAGATCGTGGGCTTTGGGGTCTGACAGGCCCAGGTGACTGGCTGCATGACTTTGTTCTGGTCACTGGGCTTTTCTAAAGCTCAGTTTCCTCACCTATGCAATAGGGATAGGAGTGCCTCACGGTGTGGTTATGAGGATTAAGTCGGGTAAGGCTTAGCACAGGCTGACACGTGCACATTAACGTGGACCGTCTGTCCCACCCATTGTTGTTTTATGTGGGTCTGGGATAGGAGGTGCAGACGACAGCATGCATTTATGTAGAGTGAGCTCTGAATTCATGTCTCCCAAGCCTACAGGCTGGAGATGCAGAATGAGGAGCTTAGGGTCCTGGGGAGGACAGACCAGAAAGGTAAACGGAGAGTTGGTCCAGAGACGGCTGTGGGGAGCGATTTGTGTGGGAGTGATGGGAGCCCAGCAAGGAGGCTCGGCCAAGCTCTCTGGAGGAGGAGGCACCACCGCTGGGCTCTGAGTGTCTAGTGGGCATCAGCCAGGCCAGGAGGGGGGTGAAGAGGGGACTGGCGGAGGGGACAGCCTGAGAGCCTGTGCAGGGCAGGCAGCGACGGGGAGCACCGTGCATTCGAGAACCTGCCCTGGAGCCCAGCCTGCTGGCCAGGGTGTGGGTGTGAGCTGTGAGAGGGCAGATGTGAGTTTGGGAGGGTTTGGCCAGGACGTGTCATTCTGCTGAGGGGTTTGGATTTCATCCTGAAAGCGGTGGGGAGCCTCTGGCAGATTTTGGGCAGCAGGGAGGCACGAATTCCCTCACAAACATAGCATCCTGTGGTCCCTGAGTGCCGAGTCTTATTTTCACAGTGTGGTAAATTGATGACAATGAGTAATGGGGCCGTGGGCCATCTGGGTGCGGATGTGAGCGCAGACGTAAGTGTGTGTTCATGGAAACGAGCGAACATTCCCAGGTGAGCCGCAGACTGCTCCAACAGAAAAAGCCCTGTTTGTCTGACGCCAGGCACTTCAGAGAATAGGCCTTATCAAAGCAAAACATTTGGTTATAAATATTTATAAATATGTGTTGGATTGAATTGCGCTTTGGTTCATTCACCATTTATGTCTATAAATATTTGAGAGGCTGCTTGGCATCGTGGAAAGACACAGTCTTCGCAGGCGCAGACAGACGGGCTGTGTTTGGTTTCTTTCTCGGCAGCAAGACCAGCGTGGTGACCCTGGCCTTGTCCCTTCACCACTCAGAGCCGTACTTTCCGTGGCTGTAATGACACCCATCTTGCACAGTTGAGAATTAGGATAATCTGTGTCTAGAGTCTCACATGTGCCGATGGCATGTTGGGCACTCAGTGAAAGCAGCTTTTATTATTCTTCACTGGTCTCTGTGGTTTTTAATAACCTAAACTCTTAGGTGGCAGGACATTAGTGGTTGTCTGGTTCAGCTTTAGCATTCTTCAGAGTTCCAGCCACTTTTTGCCTCAGGTGTCCTACCAATATTATTGCCAGCCCTCTTTTTGAAAATATTTTTAAGTGAATTTTTGATAATACAGAAGAATATTTATAATATGTTATAAATAATGTATATGTTAGTGGCAAAGCATAATAATAAAAGGAACATCCATGGAGTCACTATATATACTTTTTTACATCTTTATTTGAGTATAACTGCTTTACAGTGTTGTGTTAGTTTCTGCTGTATAACAAAGTGAATCAGCTATATGTATCCATATATCCCCATATGCGCAACCTCTTGCATCTCCCTCCCACCCTCCCTATCCCACCCCTCTAGGTGGTCACAAAGCACCGAGCTGATCTCCCTGTGCTATGCAGCTGCTTCCCACTAGCTATTTTACATTTGGTAGTGTATGTATGTCCATGCTACTCTCTTACTTCGTCCCAGCTTCCCCTTCCCCGCCAGGTCCTCAGGTCCGTTCTCAACGTCTGCGTCTTTATTCCGGTCCTGCCACTAGGTTCATCAGTACCATTTTTTTAGTTTCCATATATCTGCGTTAGAATACGGTATTTGTTTTTCTCTTTCTGACTTACTTCACTCTGTATGACAGACTCTAGGTCCATCCACCTCACTACAAATAACTCAATTTTCTTCCTTTTTATGGCTGAGTAATATTCCATTGTATATATGTGCCACATCTTCTTTATCCACTTGTCTGTCAATGGACATTCAGGTTGCTTTCATGTCCTGGCTATTGTAAATAAGGGTCACTGTTTTTCATTTAAGCCCAAAGCCTTGCTGTTGGAAGGCTCCCAGCCCCCAGCCCCCAGCCCCCAGCCCCAGAGGGAACCCACTGCACTGATTTTTGTGTTTGTAATTTCCTTGGTTTTCTTGTAGTATTACTACATGTGTATGTGTATGTAAGCATTAAAGTTTTGCTTATTCTTCAACTTTTTATAAAAAGAACCAAACATTCTTCTGCAAATTTTTTTTTAACTCAGCATTAAGTTTCTGAAACTCGTCCACGATGATGTGGGTGGTGTTGGCTCGTGCGTTTTCACTATTGTGTGGAATTCCCACAGTGTATCCATTTTCTTGCCTGTGTGTTTGGACTTTTTCTAGGTTTTTCAGCTTCAAACAGTGCTACTGAGAACATCCTTACGCAGGCTCCACATTTGGGAGCGTTTCTTAGGTGAATGAATACCTGGGGATGGGATTGTAGGTCATGGGCATGTGCACCATCAACTTTACTGGCTCTTAGCAAACTGTTTCACAAAATGGTTGTACCGGTTTCCCCGGCGTCATTCTCAAGGCTGTCGGGAGAATCTGTCACCATGACTGTTTCTACTGTGCGCCGAGCGAGGGGTTGCTGGTACCTTCGTGTGTTTCTGGGCCGTGAGGCCGTCTCTGTGTGTCCCCACCCCTGACTTCCCGCCAGGCCTGATTCCCCAACAGGCGGAGAATGAGCCAGAAAACACTTCACAAGTAAAATCTAATTTCAGCAGTTGTTGGATGGATGGTGGATCAGTGATAAGTGACTGGTGCTTTTCTGTGCTTCATCTGGGCCGGTCTGGGAGGTCAGTAGCTGTCTGACCTAATCGCTGCTTACATGGGTGTCTGAGTAAACTGGACTGAATCCAGTGTTCCCTCCCCTCAGATTCTGGCCAGAGGAGAGGAGGCAAAGGCTTCTCTGCCTGAGCAGAGAACGCAGGACTGTCTGTGTTTGAACGCTGGCTCAGCATGGCGGGGGCAGGTTGCTTGGTGATGTGTCTCTTTAATGTGCCACAGAAGGAGAATTCGAGATGACTGATAGGGTGCAGAAGCTGTGGGGATCACAGGCCCCCAACCCGCTCCCCACCCTCCTCTGTGCGGGAACAGACCACTCGGGAAGCTCGTCCAACACTGACTTTGAAATGCTAATTTCCAGACTCCATCCTTTCATGCCTTCCTCTCTGTGTGAAAAGGCTAACAGTGTGAGGAGGGAGCCAGCAGAGCTGGAGAGAGGAGAGATGCAGAGAGCAGCAGGGGCCCACAGCTTCTCACTGGGAAGGGTCCCTGCCCGGAGGTTTCCAGAACCTTCTGATCAGGACCCTGAGTGGGAAGGCACTTCTCCTCCCCCAGCATCTTGGAGGCAGTCCGCCTTCTGTTCTGCTTTCCTTCCTTTAAGCCTCTCTCTCGAGAGTAGCCATGGCTGCAAACGGCCTCAGGGTACTCACTGTTCACTATTGATAGTAATGCCAGCATTATTATTACAAAAAACGACAGAACCCATTACATTTATTGAGGCTTAATGTGTGCCAGGTGCTGTCCTAAACTCTTTAGAAATATCTTCTCATTTACTCCTTACAATAAGGAGTCATTTTTATCTTGAGTTTACAGATGAGGAAACCGAGGCTCAGAGAAATAAAGGGGCCTGTCCTTAGTCACTGCACCCCGACCCCGGACCCATACTTGAACCTAGGACTGCCGAGTCCAGAGCACAGCTCTCAGCCTTCACCTGCATCCCTCACTCCATTTCAAACCTTCTGTGATGACACCGGGGGGTGGCTGTCCATGCTGCCACTGAGGTGGTGAATTTGGGTGTGTGCTGGGGACATAGACAAGGGTGACACAGAGTCTGGGCCTCTGAGGAGCTCTCGATTCCATGGAGGAAAAGGACAAGTTAGAAACGTGAAGACTCACGTTTATTGCACGAGCCAGGTGCTGGCCAGGCCAGATACTTCCCAAGAATTAGTTTATTTAACCCTCAACACTATTCTTCTCCCCATTTTACAGATGAGGAAACTGAGGTACAGGGAGGTTAAGTGACTTGGTTAAAGTGACAGAGTGGCAGAGCCAGGATGTAAACCCAGGCAGCTACTGAGACCCACCCTCTTAACTCCACTCCCTCCACTTCTTACCTTCCAGAAAGTGCTTTTTGCAGGTACCTACAGGGTGCTGATTAGCCTCAGAGGAGGGCATGCCCATCTCTGTTTGTGGAGGGGTGGGGTGGGTGCAGAGAGGAGGAGGGTAGGAGTCCTGGAGGACTTCCCAAAGGAGGAGTCCCCTGGGCCGATGGGGGAGGAGCGCAGTACCTGAGGCAGGAAAGTCCGGGGGTACATGCTTGGGTGCCTCAGTTAGGCCTCTTGTTTTTGCCCAGGCCACAGCCTCGCCCTTTGATCTCTTCTTACATAGTGGCCTCTGGCCCTACCCTCATGTTAGCGACTCTCCTCCTCTTCCCTGGGTGAAATAGGCCAGTTGGTGGGGGGTCACAAGGCCCCCTCTGCAGTGGGCTGGCACCTCCCTGCCCCCAGTGGGCTCCGTGTCCTCCACCAGTCCATCCACTCTTAGCTGGGGTCATCACATGAGGTGGGGCAGGGTCTTCCAGCCCACTGTGGGGGGGGCCTCAGCAGGGTGGGGGGCCTGAGCTTTCCCAACCAGACCTTGGAGGAGGCTGCCTGTGTGTTCCCTGGCTATTTTCTTTGTTTTCTTCTTTAGTATTTCCTGCTGTCTTCAAATATTCCTCTCTGGGCTGTGAAGAGCGGTGTCTCGGAGGACAGGAACTGGTGCCTGACCCAACGGGCTGGAACGGCAGGGGGAATCGGTAGACCTTGGGGGCGTTCTTGATGCAGTCAGGATGTGAGGCACCCGAGAGAAGGGAGAGCCAGGGAGTAGAGGTGGCGTCCTTGACAAGCTGCCCTGCCCTCCCTGGGGAAAGCCCAGGGTTTCATTTTAACAGAGGAGACGGAGTCACACAAGCTAGGCATAGAGTTAACATGCTGCCGCCGCTTCCCATTTTATGACAGGTTATTCTTGCCGGACAGCATTGCCGGAGCGCATCATTCCGCCTCACAGTGGCAGTGCCAGCCTCCAGGGCAGGTGCGCACATCTCCCGGAGCTGTGGGGTACTTTCTCCTCAACATAACATGCTGTGTCTTTTGTTTCTGACACCTTCCCGATGGCCAATTTGTGCCTTTTCTGGCTTTGGGCCTGTGTCCTTGGCAGTCACCCTGGAGGACTCTCAGGGCTCCCCCTTGCATGATAACTGATGGCTCAGAGTAGCTACTGTTTGAAAAGTTTAGGTTCTTGCCCACTCTGCCTGGTTTCCCCAGGATGACTGTGTGCGCTGACATTTATCAGCTACTCTTCTGCGGGTTTCTGCAGCCCTGAGAGATCTTTCCCAGCAGACGTGGCATTTCTCTCCCAGAGAACATTATGCCTGTTAGCGCCGGGAGCAGAGCAGATGTTTCACTGGCAGCCCTCCTCTGGCTCCGTTTTCAAAATGTGAACTCCCGTGGGGCTGTAGCCCTCTCTGAGTTCTGGCCTGTTTGCCCAGGGGCGGTGCCCAGAGCACAAAGCTTGGGTGGGGGTCAGGTGCCCCCTGGTTGTGGTTTTGCTTCTTGTGAATTGGCTGACCTCAGCCAGTTTAAAAACCTCTTTACAAGTTTACCTGTTTACAAACAAACATAAGGGGGAAATAAGGCCTACCTCACAGGGTTATTGTGGAGATTAAATGCAATAAAATTTGCACTCTGCCCAGCAATGAACACTCAATACCTTTTAAATTCCTCCCCTCCTTTGGAGTCAGGGAGACCTAAGTTTGAATCAGATGAAGCCTGATTAGGGACTCAAATAATGATACCAGGACCCAAGTTCATTCATTCCTTCACTCATCCCTTCATTCGCTCTTTGTCTTTCTTCCTCCCTCCCCTAAACTCTTCCACATTGGCCCCAATCTCAACACTTCCTCCATTCATGTTCCAAGGTGGCTACAGAAGCTCCAGCCTTTATTTCCAACCCACCAGGAAAGAATGATAGCCTCTGTCCCAAAAGTCTCATATAATCTATCATCTTGGCTTTGATGGGTTCCGTAGTCATCTCAAACCAGCCACCCTGGTCAGAGAAATGATGGGGCCGCCCTGGAGTTGGGAGTGGAGTCATCTCCATCTGACCAAGAGAGCAGAATAGGGGAGGGATGGATCCCCAGACAAAAAAATTGGGGTTATCACTGGGAAATAGGGTGAACCGATGCTGCAGACAAAACCAGAACAGAACAAAAACCATTGGATGTCCATTATAGGTGCCATTTACGGGACCTGGAGCCAACTGAGTGTGCCCTTGGCAAAGGTCTTTCGGTCAGAGTCTGGGTGCTGCTTGCCTCTCTGGCTGGTTGTCTGTTGGGTTCCTGGTCCTGGGCAGGAACTAAGCTGGTGAAATGGCTTGAGAGAGAGGAGTGGGAGCCTCCCAGAGAGGCCTGGGTGACAAGAGTTCATGAATCTTGACCCCATTTTCACCTTGAGTTCCTTAATCCAGACCCTCTGGAGACTGCTTTGTGGTCCTGTGATTCATCTGCCTCTGGTTAAGCAGTCATCTAGAAGATTCTGGCCCCTGTTTGATCTGGCATCTCTCCTGCCTGCTTCAGCAAACCCCGTGGGGGTTCAGGGCTCTTTAGTAACTCTTCTGTAAAGACTGGGGCGGCAAGTTATGTTCCCCACCCTGGTACACCTTGGTCACTGGAGGCCTCTGTGATGTGACCAAAGTGCTCCCACTGCTGACCTTGCAAGGACAGCTGTAGGTTCTGGCCTGCTCCGCGACCTCCTGGATGTGACGGATGCCCTTTCTCCAGATGCAAGAGCTTGAACGTGGCCGTGCCGCCATGCTAAGCTTCTTTTGTGCGTGTGTGGTGTTGGGCAGGGTTTTTGATCTCCTCCTCCTCCTTATCATGGCTGTTTTTATCTTGTGAAATACCCGCGTCTGTGGTCATAGAGGGGCCAAAGCCTTCAGGCTTGCCTGGTGAACAGAACTGAGCAGTTGTCAAGTTTGTTTTGTCTGTGGAGCGTTTGTGTGTTAAGGAAGAGGAATGCCCCCCAACCCCGGTTTTCCATTTGTAATCACACCCCCTTGGACAGGCTGGGAGAGGCCAACTGTGCTCCCTTCACAGCTTACCTGAGTCTTGGCCACGTCTCTGTCAAGAGGATGAGGGCAAATAGGGGCTGTGCATTTGTTGCGTTACCCTGCTGACTTTAGTAATGGTGCATTCAGTGCCTTGGCTGAGCCCTTCGGAGAGCTTGGTAGGTAACTTTCTCATGGGTGGTGGCAGGGTCTGGTGGTAGGGTTCGGTGCAGGGTTGAGACCAGCACTACAGATGAGAAGGTCCGTGAGTGGCGCGGTGTGCTTGGCTAATGCTGGAGAGATGACATTCATCTGCGGATGCATGCAGGAAGCCTTCATGGAGGAGGTGGCCTTTGCGATGGAAGTGACATTGGGGAGGATGTTAGGAGATGCTGAGAGGAGAGGGCCTTCAAGAGGAAGGGAATTGCATAGGAAGGTGAAAGCAAAGAAGAGGGAAGGTGTGCAGGTCTAGGGGGAGCAAGTCTGTAGCTGGGCAGGTGTGTTGGGGTGGTGGCTGGTGTGTGCATTGAGCCTTACTGAGGGGCTTGAGTCCCAGACAGAAGGATCTGGGACACCTCAGTAGACAGAGGGGCAATATTGAAGGGCTTTGAGTGGGGTGTGTGTTTGCAGATGTGGGGAGACCAGGTAGAAATTTAGGGAGTGATGTATAATAAGACCTCATGTTCATTGAACACTTGCTCTGTACAAGGTACTGTTGCTAGGGCCTTAAGTGCATCACCTTCTAAATCTAAGTTGCTCTTCGGTCCAGAACCCTCTGATGGCTTCCTGCTTCCTTTAGCCTGATAGCCAGAGTCTCTACCCTCCTACCACTCTTCCCGTTTCCCACTCCGGCCACCCTCACCTCCTCGCTTTTCCTTGAACACCACCACACATGCTCCTGCCTCAGGACCCTTGCACTGGCTGTTCCCTTTGCCTAGAATACTTTTTCTTCCAGGTTCACACATGGCTTGCTCCTTTCTTTCCTTCAGCAGCCAGAAGTGGCTGGAGCCTGCCCGCTTCTGAGCCGTCCACGTCACCCCCACTGTGCACACCCCCTCGTAGGTTATGACGGATTCAAACACTTAGGGGCTGTGGTTTTTTTCAGCTTTGTTTTTAATGGTGTCTTTGTTAAAAGGATCTTCGTTCCCAGAGGGTTCATTAATCGAGGGCGTTGCACTTTGTGAAGAAATCACTGTCTGACTTGGTTTAGAGGTCACACTGTTCTGGTCAGATGCGCTAAAATGAATGTTCAGAGGAGAAAGGAAGAGTGTGATTGTTGGAGACGTTAAGCCGTTTGGGGGGAGAGCTGGAAGCTTGTTAAAATGATTACTGAGGGGCCTTGAACATGGTTACTGAGGAGACCCATGGTGCCTTCCTTTTTGGTTACTTGGTGGGACTTGCTTGAAGCTTCTGCTGGGAAGAGAGTGTTGGGGGCTGTCGGCAGGTCTGTGGCGTCCACTCCAGTGCTGCTTTGTCCTTGTCTGTTCCGCTGCAAGGAGACAGGAAGGGGAGATCCCACTTGGATCCTGGGGTGGCTGGTGCCCTACTCAGAGCAGCAGAAATGAGGAGAGGAGAGGGCCTCACTTGCCGCCCCACCCCTCCTGAACTCCCCACAGCCTCCTTGCCCTCGCTGAGCATTTGCTGTTGGGGAGCTCACTGCCCACGGATCTTCCAGGTACTAATCCCAACCTGCTGTCCTGGGACTTGCAACCACTGCTCACTAGCCCAGGTCTGTCCCCTTCCGCTGTTTGGAGAAGCATCCAGTCTCCCTGCTCCCCCCAGATCATAACCATAGCTGTTACTACTCAAGAGCCCCTCTCAGGGACAGACCAGTGTCAGTTTTTTATATCCGGAATCTCCTCGCATCCTTACTTTACAGGGGAGATGTGGAACCCGGTCCCGTAGACCTTAATGGGCTTGTGGCAGGTCCCAGAGCTGGTGAAAAGCAGGCACGCAGACCCGTGTCTCCCTGGACACTGTGCAAAGCACATTTCCTAACCTGATGGCTGGCTGCATCAAGACTTTTCATCCTGGAGTACGCTGTGCTTGCCATCCTCTGAAACTCAGAACCTCTCATCTTCCCCTGGGCAAGAGCACAGCAATGGCAGCACCGTGTCACACACGCCCTGTGATGGACAGTGTGACGGCCTCTGATGGTGTGCAGAGTGTTGGCACTCTCCAAGGTCATCACCTTTGGGTGTCCCCACCATTCCCTAGACCAGTGCCTCCCAAGCTTTAACACACACCCGAGTCACTTGGGGGTGTTGCATCAATTCAGATCCTGATCCAGCAGCTACAGGGGGGTGGGCTTGAGAGTCACTTCTTCAACAAACTCCCAGATAATGAGGACCCTACTGGTCCGAGGACCACACTTTGAGAAGCAACAGTTGAACCACAGTAAATCAACAGGTAAACCCAAGAGAACAGAGAACACCTTGAGGGCAGGATCACAGCAGTGTCAGGTGCAGTTAATGTTATCCAAGGCCCTTGATATTCTTGAATTTGATGATTGTCTGGGCCAGTTCCACTGGTCATCAGACTGCCTGTGTCCCAGAGAGATACCTTGTCTTGTTGGCTGTGACTCGAGGGGTTGTCATGACTCAAGCATCCCAGAAATGCAAAGTCACATCCACCCCAAAGCAGGACTGGCGTTGCCTGGTGCTGGGGTGCTGTTTCAGTTAGTCCAGCTGCCAGTCCAGGCTGCTGTCTGGGGCCCAGAAGCACGTGTGGTGTATCCCACACAGCTGTAAGGGGAGAGCAGGATCTAGACCCACAACTCGCTGATTGCAAATACCATAATGCTGTAATACCGTAATGCTTCCCAGCAGCATGGTGGGTCTGGGGATGGGAAGAGCACCAGCTAACCAGCTGGGTGACTCTGGACAAGTTCCTTGACCTCTCTGGGCTTTTTACATCTGTCAGAAGAGAGAGTTGAGCTAGGTCATGTTTAAATTCCCTTCCAGGTCTTATTCCTTTGGATGTGCACTCTCTGTCTGTGAGTTTCATTGGCTCCTTTGGATGGAAAGAGAAACTTCCAGAAGGGGAGACAGAAGCACAGTCTTTTGCTCTCTGAGAGGCTGTCCTGGGGCCAAGGGAGGAGCGTTTTGGGTTGTCGTGGGAGGATAGCTCTAAGCAAACAGCGGGAGGACCTGGGAAGCCTCTCTCTCTGTTATTTTCTCCAGATGCTCCATCTGTGACCCAAAAGGGGCTGTCCGTGACTCCCCCCCACCTGAATCTGGTCTCCCTGCGGAGGCTTCTGTGTGTTCCTTTGGGGTTTACACTCCCCCCATAGCTCTGCATGGCCCCCCCAGGCCACCTGGGGACCCTGGTGACATTACAGCCCCTGCTGCCAGCAGAATGGAGTGCAGCTTTGTTGGACTCTGCAGAGGCCGCCTCCCTTACAGTTCCCTACTCCTGCAGGGCGGGCAGAGCACACTCACGGGGCCAAACCCAGCCTGTGTCTGTCCATCCTTTAAACATGCAGCAGCACAGTTCCTTTTCTCCCTTGAGACTCGTGGTCTCCTCTCCCCTCTCTGATCAGGCCCGGGAGCCCTGTGGCTTCCAGGCCACTTGTGCTCACGGTCACTAAGGCCGAGGCAGCAGCAGGCCAAGGGGGTTGCAGCGGGAGCCTCCTTCTTAGCGGGGAGCAGTATGTTATCACTGACATTCTTTAGAATTGCTTGTGCATGGAGGTAATGAAAAGCAGACCAACTTTCATTTTTGCTTTTATTATTATTATTATTTTTTAGATGTTGGGGGTAGGAGTTTATTAATTAATTAATTTATTTTTGCTGTGTTGGGTCTTCGTTTCTGTGCGAGGGCTTTCTCTAGTTGTGGCAGGCGGGGGCCACTCTTCATCGTGGTGCGCGGGCCTCTCACTATCACGGCCTCTCGTGTCGCGGAGCACAGGCTCCAGACGTGCAGGCTCAGTAGTTGTGGCTCACGGGCCTAGTTGCTCTGCGGCATGTGGGATCCTCCCAGACCAGGGCTCGAACCCGCGTCCCCTGCATTAGCAGGCAGATTCTCAACCACTGCGCCACCAGGGAAGCCCTGCTTTTGTTATTATTTAAATAAATACTTTATTATTAAAAAAATTTTATTCTTGCTCTACAGACCACGAATCCCTTTTAGCTACACTCAGGTGAGCTGATCCCACTGCCCCTCCCCAGACCCCACTCGGCTGAGGGCCTCCTCTCCCACTCCCTGCCCGCCCCATTCCAGCTCAGTGACTTGTGAAGGGACACATTCACGTCAACTTGGTTCTGAGTCAGGTTTCTCTGTGCTGCATCAAACCCAAGAGCCTGGAGGAAGAGTCCCCCTGATGTTAGAACACTCCTAATACAAATCGAGTGACATAATGTCACTTACTGTCAGTGGGGGAGATGCCTGGATTCAAATATTGTGTCTTGTAGGGTGATGGAAGTGAGAAAATTGGTTCTCTGGCCACACTCTAAGTGTACATTGTCAGAGGAATTTAAATACAGATAAGACATTTAATTATTAAATGGCTTTTCAACGTGAGGCTCAAATGGAGCTTTCTAATTAGCTGTCAGTTCTGTCAGAGCCATGACTAGGGTGCCCCGGGCCGCTCCTCTCCTGATTTTCATGTATAAATTCCATTTCATGGCAACCGGATGCTGCAGGGCAACCGCCCAGGGTCTACTGCTTCCTCCAGGCAAGAGGTTGCCAGAGGGACTTCCCTGGTGGCACAGTGGTTAAGAATCCGCCTGCCAATGCAAGGGACACGGGTTCAAGCCCTGGTCCGGGAAGATCCCGCATGCCGCGGAGCAGCTAAGCCCATGCACCACAACTACTGAACCCGGGCATCACAGCTACTGAAGCTCACCTGCCTAGAGCCCGTGCTCCGCAACAAGAGAAGCCACTGCAATGAGAAGCCCGTGCACTGCAACAAAGAGCAGCCCCCGCTCTCCGCAACTAGAGAAAGTGCATGTGCAGCGACGAAGACCCAACGCAGCCAAACTTAAAAAATAAATAAATTTATTTTTTAAAAAAAAGAGGTTGCCAGAGTTCCCCTCTCCTTCTGAGACTGCCTTCCCTGCTCCTGAGTCAGGACAGCAGCCCAAGGACTGTTAAAATTTGCTTGAAAAGGAAAAAGTGAAAGACAAGGCTGGGAGCGCTCTCCCCAAATACGTAACTCATATGCGGTGGTACCCGCGCTGTGCTTCCCTCTGGGGGTCTCGTCAGGAGAGCTCACGGCCTCCCGTGACGTCAGCCTTTCCCTTCCCCGGGGAACCCCCAAATCAAGACTGCTCACCCTGACTCTTCTGCTTAGTTCGGTCTCACACGCCCTACTGCTTGGTGGAGAGGCAGTCACTGTGCCACACGGGACCACCTGCCAGCCTCTGTGCTTCTGTTAACATGTGTTCTAACAGCTGATGAGCCAGTGGTGCTGCGAGCCAGGAGCTGGGCTCAGCACTGCACACACACAAGCTTATACAGTCCTTCGGCAGCCCCGTGTGGGGATCTAGCATTATCCCTGTTTCAATGCTCATGAAACTGCGGACACGAGCGGCCAGGTGTCCTGCCCAGGGCCACTCAGTGAGGCCAGTTGCAGAGCTCATGGCCGTGTTGATCTGTCTCCCAGACAGTTTTCAAATCCGGGAGAAGCCAGATCCTCCACGCTGGGATTCCCATCACTCATGCTTTAAGGACTATTGTGGCTTCCCGAGTGGTTCTAGCCCCCCTCCCACCCCCACCCCACCCCCACCCCGAGCCTTCCTTTTGGGCACCAGGCATCACCTTCCTAAGGCATCACTCCCATCTGATCGCTCTTATATTCAGAAATCTTCAGTGGTCCTCATTGCTGTTGGCTCAAGTCCATCTTCCTCACGCTGGCATTTGAGGGCCCCTTGGCACCAGGCTTGCTTCTCCTCACACACCACTGGGGCGGCCAGGCTTTCAGCTGTGTCCCCAGCACGTGCTCAGCACTGGGGTTGCAGCTCATCCTCCGTCTCCGCTTCCTTGCTGTCCCCTGGGAGCCTTCACCTTACTTCCTGACTCTGTCCCAGCCATTCCAGTCCAGGGGTTTCTGCTCTGTGACTCTGCCTCCTGGCGGTGTGCTCTGTTCAAGTTAACACCTCCCTCAGCCTCTCTGTCCTCAGCTCTGAACCGGGGACAGTCCTAGCACTGAAATGTAAGGCTTCTGTGAGGATGTGATGTGATGGTGTACAGCACCCAGGGAGTGTTCCGGCATTCCTAGGTATCGGGATCATCACCGTTTTCTTGGTGCTGGGTGTGAGCTCGTGAGGACAAGGCCTGTGCTCTCATGCATGCTTGCCCCCCTTACACAATCGGGCTACTGTTTTTGATGTGGAAGGCACTCTAGGAATAGTTGTTCCAGCTATGACGGTTCAGGGCTCTTGTCTTTGCCAGAGACTTGATAGCTGGCAGTGTGATCAGACTTTTGCAAATTGAACTATAAACTGGCTTCCTGATTCACTTGAAATGGTAATATCAAAATGACAATTTAACTAAATCGTTAGGCTGGTGATCACAGCTGTGTGTGTGGAAGTGGATGGAAGGCAGTGCTCTGAACAAGCCAAATACAGCCTGCCAGCTCTCTTCAAGGGAATGGCGGAGAGGGACAAGGCCCGTGGCTGCCCATGGACAATGTATGGCTGGGGAAGGCCCTCCCTGAATGCTAGAAACAATGAGAAATTTAATGTTTTGCTTGAGGTGCAGTGGATTGCAGACCAGACCATACAGCAAAGTGCTGCAAGATTGCAAAGTAATCTTGAATGCCCAGAGTCGGGTAAACCTGGGAAGACTTCCTGGAGGGGGCTCCTGGAGATGGACAGAGATTTTTTTTGTTGTAATTTTTTAAGATAGCCAGTATCAAAACCTTTAGGTTGTTTGCTTTTTTATTAGTATCCATAGAGGCAAGACATCATTGACAAACAAAAAAGAAATCTAACTGATGTGTGTCCTTTCGGTGCTTTAACAGCTAACTTCTCCTCCCAACAAAAGCATTGCCATGACCCTGGTTCTCACCTCCTAACCCCACCCCACCCCCACCATCTTAATGAACTGACATTTTAGTGCATTGATTTGGAAATGCTTTCTCTGTAAAAATTATTGCCTCTATGACCCTTGAGTAAATTATTTAGTGGTGAGTCAGACACATTCCCGTGAACTCTGACCTTGCTGAGCAGACTAAAACACGACCATGAATTTCTTCAGAGATGGGAGCGTCAAGGCGCTCCTCGCTCTCATGTCTCTTCTTTCTGAGGCTCAGTAGTTTAGCAGCTTGAAGGATGAGATGTGGTTGTAGTGTTTGACGTCTGATGTGTAGGATGAGGGAGGCTCCTGCGGGAGAGGACCGGCTATGGACGGCAGGCTGCTGGTGTGGAGCCTGGCTGTGGGCACCACGTGGGCACCTGCCTCTTCTCATTTAATCCTCCCAGGAACCCTGTGAGCAGGGATGATTATCCCCTTTCAGAGATGAGAAAACAGAGCTCTGGGTATTCCAGAACTCAAGAGAGTAACAGAGAGGATCTAAGTTCAGCATTTGTCTGAATGAGGATAAAACCACCCAGCTTGTTGATGGCTCTCATTAAATACACAACTAAATGGGATTTAATTTTTCTGCCTCTATGCATCTTTTCACCTCCCTGCATTTCTGAGTCTCACCACGTGTCCTGATTCTTGGGAGAGAAAATGTGATCACCAGAACAAGAGACCCCTAGTCGCTCAGTGCCGGGCTGGTGAGGGGCGGGGGCTGTTCGCCTCTCCCACCTCCCGGTCAAGCTGGGGAGGGTGGGCCGTGCTGGGGGCAGGTGGGGGGACAGCTCCACAAGAGGCAGCAGTGCCGAGCCGCCCCCCCCCCCCCAGCTCCACGCTCTGCGAAGCCTTTTTAGCTTGGCTGCTGGAAGCTTCGAGCTGATAATGATGAGGGAGTGTAAGTGACAGCGGGATCCCAGCTTCAATCAGAGCTGTTAAAAATAAGCCTGGCAAGCTGGCTCTGCCAGAGGTGAGCTCAGAGAGAGGTGGGGAGGGCAGGGGGAGTTGGGGGGACCCTGTCAGCCTCGGTTGACATGTGCGGGGCCTGGGGGAAGATGACAGGAAAACATCAAGGCTAGTTTCTGGCAAGTGGTGAGTGGGGGTGGGAAGCAGAGATGGGTATGGAGGAGATGCTTCTCTTTCTCAGCTGTTCTATGATTTAAAAAAACTGACAGATCAAATTTTGTTTGGAAAGGGAAAAGCAGAAGACAGCTGGCCGGGTCCCTGGGCTCTGTCCACAGCAGGCTGTTTTGTCTGCTGGGCACCGGGGTAGAGGAAGGAGAGGGCTCAGCTGCCAGCCCCATTCAGGGTGAGGGATTCTTAGCTTGGCCCCTGGGAATGAGGCAAAGCACCAGGCCAGGTCTAGGAGAGACCTCTGAGCCTGTCATAAATGCAGACTCTCAGGCCCACCCCAGACCCACCGGGTCAGACTCTGCATGTGCACATTACAGCTGGAGAAGCACTGCCTAGAGGTGTTAGTCAGGTGGGGACACTGAGGTCCAGAGTGGCAGAGGGACTCACCCAAGGTCACACAGCTAATGTGGGCCTCTGCATTAACAAAGGCCTCCAAATCAGGGTCCAGGGCATTCTTCCCTGTCCACTTCATGTCCAGTATAGTGCATGGAACAAATGCAAGTTCAACAAGTACGGCTGTGACTTCTCTTCCTGCCACAGGGCGGTGGCTTGCCTCTGCCCTGGGTGCCCGTGTTAGGAGCCGATTGCCACTGGTTAGGGGAACTCTGCTGCTCATTAAGAATCTCAGTGACACTTGATTCAGTCCCACCCCTCCTTCATCTGGGACATGGTAACTTCTCCTCTCTGGTCCCAGAGTTGGCATCCAAAGATATGAGATGACACAGGGACAACGGGGATATGGAAGAACGAGGGGGCTCGAGCAGAGGGACATTCCGTGGGAAATCGTGGTTGTGTGAGAACAGCGGTAAAGTGTGGTGACGTCAGCAGCTGGATCCTGGCTGGAAAGCACGGTTGCAGTTTAACTAGGATTTTTTTTTTTTGGCAGTTGGGGCAGGGAATTAAGATTCAAATAACTTATTTATTGAGATATACTCATTTACATTTATTTATGTAAAATATTTCCATAAATTGTAAAAGTTCTTCCTTCCGTCCAAGGGAAAAAATAAACCAATAAAATGACACAAAGTAGCTTTAAATAATTATAATAAAATTCTAAGATATTCACGCCCCTATTCAATTTTATCGTACATTGATGCAGCCCACACATTCTTGTTAGACTAGGATTCTGCCTGGGCTCTGTGCTTGGCCTTCATCACAACCACGGACAAGAAATATGGTAATGTCTGATCTTAGCGTAGCTGTTACCTGCTCCACATAGCTGCATTTTTCTTATGAATGGCATTTAACACAGGTGCCCAGACTTGGCATTATGTCTTTTTGTAGGGTGGAAGTCTCTCCTGCCTTCTTAACATGTGGCCTTATGTAATCGTCACTCAGTAAGGCTGGGACATCCTTAGGAGCATAACATTCAGCCGGTTGATACAGGTGTGGTGGGACCAGATAGGTACGTATGTACGGTCGTTGTGTACAGTCGTGCAGGCTGTGCATTGTCCAAGGGCACCATCTCTAAGGCACACATTCACATCATAGATGTAAATTTGTATATTTATTTTGACAATTTCCAAGTAAATGGAAGTGTCTTGAAGAAAGGGCACCTTTTTCTAATTCCCATAAGGGTCCCCTATGGCCTGGCTCCGGCACTAGCCCTGGAGCTTGCTGCCTAGAAATATTCCCACGGATCAATGTGCTTTGGGGCCTTGGTCTTTCTTTTAGCTGGGGTGAAGAGGACCCTCTGGGGCATTGTACCCCAGCTGCCACTTGTGCAGAAGCAAGTGACCGACAGTCTCAGCTCTGGAACAGTCTTCTCCCAGGTGGTTTTTGTCACCTGAAAATCTTCATCTTTGCAGTGTCTGGCATTCACTCTCGTTTTAACATCACCTTTTTTGTGTGTCCTCCCACCCTCCCTTGTTTCCTGCCTAAGAGAGAGTCTGGGGTGGGAAGGAGGCATCTCCCTCTCATCTCAGGACTCTGCTTCTCTACTGTGGTCATCTCTGCAGATCCTCCATCTGATGTTTCTGCAGATGTAGTGCTGGGTATTGCACAACTCTGCTGGTCTTCTCCTCAAAGTGGATTTCTGTGCCAGTTGAAAGGATTGGGTTTGGCTCATCAGAACAGAAAAATTAAAAAAAAAAAAAAGAAAGAAAAGAAAACAAAAGAGAAAGAAAAGAAAAAATGGATTAAATTAGATATAGGAGTTTCTCACATAAAAGTATGTCTGCACAGGACTTCCCTGGTGGCGCAGTGGTTGAGAGTCTGCCTGCCGATGCAGGGGACACGGGTTCGCGCCCCGGCCTGGGAAGATCCCACATGCCGCGGAGTGGCTGCGCCCGTGAGCCATGGCCGCTGAGCCTGTGTGTCCGGAGCCTGTGCTCCGCAATGGGAGAGGCTACAACAGTGAGAGGCCCGCGTACCGCAAAGAAAAAAAAAAAAGTATATCTGCACAGAGTCAGTTAGGAATCAAGGTCCTAGGATCCTTCTATCTTTTGCTCCAACATTCTTGGGCTTCGTCTTCCATCCTTAAGGCCACCTCATGGTTCAAGATGGCTGCTGGAGCTCCAGTCATCTCATATGGGTTTTAGGCAGGGAAAAGGAGGAAAGAGGAGAAGGAAAGATAAAAAGGTACCTCTTTTTTGATGTGCACCATTTTAAAAGTCTTTATTGAATTTGTTACAATATTGCTTCTGTTTTATGTTTTTTGGTTTTTTGGCCCTGAGGCATGTGGGATCTTAGCTCCCCGACCAGGGATAGAACCCGCACCCCCTGCACTGAAAGGCAGAGTCTTAACCACTGGACTGCCAGGGAAGTCCCCTAAAAAGGCACCTCTACCAACTGAGTCAGCCTTCTTTACAGAGATTTTTATGGAAACTTTTTCAATAAGCAACTTCTGCTTACCTCTTCTTGGCCACCCCTGCCTGCAACTGAAGCAGGAAATGTATATTTTTTTCTTGTCCCATTGATGCCAAAAAACCCCCCCAAAAAACAGTTTTAACAGAAGAAAAAGGGGGGAGAATGGATTTTGGCTGGGGACAACGGCAGCCTCTGCCACATCTTACTGCTTCTCCCCTTTCCCTTTCTACTGCTACCCTTCCAGGGTCTTGTAGACACTGTCCCAGCAGAGCTTTGCAACATAGGTCATGTCTTCTGACCACTGCACTGCCCTCTCCTCACTCCACTTAACAGTTTTCTTTCTCTCTGCTCTGGCTCTTTCCTTTACCACTTCTCCCATGAACCCAGGAAGGGCAGTGTTTGTGTGTTGGTTAAGATCTGGATTAAGACAGGCCTGGTCCAGGTTGTGGATTGGGCTCCCCAGTTATGTGACCTTGGGCAAATCACTGAACCTCTTTGAACCTCACTTTCCTCATATGTGAAATGGAGCTCCCAATAGGACAATGTCCTTGGGGAGTCATTGTGAGGAATGAATGAGGGGGGCAGGTAAAGCCTGGCACATAGTAAAGGGCTCAGTAAGTGTTAGTTGCTCTTAATCTTATTATTTTGGGGTCTTGCACTTGGCCTGGCTTTTATAGGCATCATCAGTCAGTGCCGTGTCTCCTTCCTCCTGAACAATTCTCGTTCAGTCAGCAAGTATGTATTGAGCATCTACAATATACAAGGCTCTCTTCTTTTCTTTTTTTTAATTAATTAATTTATTTTTGGCTGCGTTGGGTCTTCGTTGCTGCGCATGGGCTTTTTCTAGTTGTGGCAAGCAAGGGCTGCTCTTCGTTGAGATGCACGGGCTTCTCATTGTGGTGGCTTCTCTTGTTGCGGAACACGGGCTCTAGGCGCGCAGGCTTCAGTAGTTGTGGCACGCAGGCTCAGTATCTGTGGCTCACGGGCTCTAGAGCGCAGGCTCAGTAGTTGTGGTGCACGGGCTCAGTTGCTCTGCGGCATGTGGGATCTTCCCAGACCAGGGCTTGAACCCGTGTCCCCTGCATTGGCAGGTGGATTCTTAACCACTGTGCCACCAGGGAAGTCCTCTCTTCTTGATGCCAGGATAATTGGCCAACAAAACAGACCAGAATCCCTATCTCAGGGATCTGATGTCTCATTGGGCTGCATAAGACCCTCTGGCCCTTGGCTGCTCTTGTGCCACCAGAAGTGGCATTCATGTGTCTCTAGGCCTGAGACTCTCACATACAATCTTAGAGATTCTGAGCTTTTTAGATGCTTGACCAATGAAATGCCCCAATTCGAAAATGACTTTAGAATTGCATTGTTCTCATGGCCACCAGGCCCATCTCAGCAGGCTAACTATGCATGTGCTTAGACGTTAATGTGTTTTCCTTCTCGGGCAGCTCCTTTACTTCTTCTTTTTTAAATTTTAGTTATTAAAAAGTTTTATTTTATTTTGTGGCTACGTTGGGTCTTCGTTGCTGCACGCGGGCTTTCTCTAGTTGAGGCAAGCAGGGGCTACTCTTTGTTACGGTGCGCGGGCTTCTCATTGCAGTGGCTTCTCTTGTTGCGGAGCATGGGCTCTAGGCACGCGGACTTCAGTAGTTGTGGCGCACGGGCCCAGTTGCTCCACAGCATGTGGGATTTTCCCGGACCAGGTCTCGAACCCGTGTCCCCTGCATTAACAGGCGGATTCTTAACCACCGTGCCCCCGGGAAGCCCCAGCTCCTTTGCTTCTAACAGGGCCCTTCTACAGACAGTCTCAAAGCAGGATGCATAATCTTTTTGGAGTCCTATCCCTTTGAGAATCTTATGCCCTGTGCACATAGGCAAAATTTGTACAAAATTCCAGGGATGCACAGACTTTGGCAGCCCCTCTTTGGGCCTCAGGGCCTCCATGGACTGGGGTCAGACCCCTGCCTGGCACTCTGAGGAGTGACTCTGTTCTGGAGGTGCCTCACTGGTCCTGCAGGCAGGTGAGTCCACTGTGTGGCAGGCACTCTTTCTTGTTCCCTGTGGGTGGCAAGGATTGAGCAAACGCAAGATGAGGCAGTCGTTAAAAAAGGAGACACATCCTTTCAGATGAAGGTGCCCTTTGTGGTTAGTAGTGTGTGATTGTGAGCAAGCCTTCTTTCTCCTCTCGGTCTCAGGGTCTCCTGTAAAGTATAGGGGTTTGATCAGATCATTCTAAGGCCCCTGTCAACTCAGATGACCTGTGAGACCTGCAGGGGCTTTGTCATCAGACCGAAATTCTGCCTCCACACCTGCTGGCCCTGTGCATCCAGCTAGTTCACGGGCTTCTCTTAGCCCCAGTGGTCTCAGCAAGACGGAGGTCAAACGACTGCCAAAGCGTGATTGTAAAAAAGTTAGAAACCTGACTGTCACACAAATATAAGGTAATTGTGTTCATTTAACTCATTAATGAGAAAACCAGCAGGATAATAAAGTTGTTCCAAGGAGAATTTGGGGCACTGAGAGCTTATAATCAACGAAAGACAGAGAACGTTGAAATAAAATTAAAAAGTTAGATATAAAGCTAGTTAATGCCCTACAGGCAATAACTAACCCTTGAAGTTATCTTTTCTACCAGACAGCAATAATTTGCTACTCTAAAACACACAAGTTTACAAGTTCACAGGTAGCTTCACAGTGTATAGGCCCTAATCAGTAGTAGTGCCACAAACCAAGGTAAATTTTCTAAGGAACCTGGCCAACTTCATGGAGAGACATCAGGAGAGGCCCTCTTCCAGGTAGAAGATGATAGAAATGATGCAGGGAACGTGTCTGAACACGTCTACAGTGATGGGTTTTCTGATGCAGCTGCAAAGTTAAGTAGAAAAAAAATCAAAATAAATTGTGCTTTGAATCTATAGAGCTTGCCTTCTGCAAGAGACAGATTCTGAGCTCTGCGGCTTGGTGATAGAATTATATCAAACCAGAGTGACCTTTTGGTAGGAACAAAATTTGGTAGGACAAATAGGTATTTTCTCGACTTAGGTAAATGATCTCAAACACATTATAAAGGTTTTCTGCCTCCAGCCCCACCTCTGAGATTGAATGACCCTCCTCCTCTCACAGTGGGGAGTTTCCGTCTGTGAAGTAGGTAGGTGTCCTAGGATTGGAGCAGGACAGAGCCCTGCAGATATGTTCTGAACCAGAGGCCCCCTCAGAGGTCTTCTCCCATCCCCCAACACCAGAAGAGGGCGGCCTCAGTGGTCAAGGGCATGGGCTTTGGTGTCAGCCTGACCTGAGGGCCTCACTCTGCTCTGTTACCATCTGGGTGGCCTCGGGTTCCCAGTTTAACCTCTTGTGTAAATGGCAACAGGGAAAGTACCAAGGCCCAGAGCCTGGGAGATGCAAGTGCTCAATAAATAGTAGCTGCTGCTCTGGTCCCTCTTCGTGCCCCTTTTATCCTGCAACAGCTGTCTCAGCCTCAGTTTCCTCATCGTAAAAAATCTAGCCCCCAGGTTGTCAGGAGGGCTCAGTGCTTGCTTTCACTGCCTCCACCAGCTCCTCTGTAATTCAGTCACCTCCCAGCAGCCAGTTCTCTTAGAAAAATACTAATCAAATCTTGCCTAGCAGCTGTTTAACACCCTCTACCTCATGCAGAATCCAGCCCACTCCCCGGCCATGCCCACGAAGCCCTCCTCGCTGGTGCCTGCCTACGTTCGTTTCCAGCCACGTCTCCTCCCTCCCGCTGGGCACGCTGGCCGTGCTGGCCTTGCTCTGTTCCCTGACACTTCACACCCCTGCCCACCTGACAGTCTTTCCCCTTCTGCTTCCTCTGCCTGGAATGCTCTTCCCCAGCACTCTGCATGGCTCCCTCCTTCTCACCATTTGGCTTCTCCTTGGACAGACAGGGCAGCCCCCACCGAACACCCTGGCCACAGACTCCCCCTTCCTTCCCAGTCACTCTCCAGCGTGATGCCTTGTTCTGTTTCCTTCAAAGCACTCGTCCATCTCTGAAATCAGCTTGGTGGGTTTGGGGTTGTACTACTTATAGTCTCTCTCTCCCCCACCAGAATGGAAACCCATGGAAACGTGGACTTCTTTTGTCTTGGTCGCTGTGGCCTGAGACCCCTGCCCAGTGCCCAGCATCCACAGAGGCTGCCTGAACCTCAGTGGCAAGGATGATGCCAACTCACCCGGCACTTACCACGTGCCAGCAGGGACTGATCAGACACTTTACACATACTCACTCGTTGAATCCTCACAACAGCCTATGAGCTAGGTAGAATCATTATTTATTATTCTACTCCGCAGAAGAAGAAAGCGAGGCACAGAGGGGTTCGGTAGCAAGCTCAGAGTCACCCAGCTAGTAAGAGGCAGAGCCAGGATTCAAACCCAGACAGTCTGGCTGCAGAGTTTCTACTCTTAACTCACATGTAGAGTTTGTTGGATTTGCGGTGTGCACGAGAGAACGTGAACCATGCACCCTGTACACCCCTATTCCCTGTGACCCTGTCCCTCCATGATGGCAGCCTGTGCCTACTATGTCTTGTCGCCTAGCCTGCAGCCATCCAAGCTGAAGGTACTTCTCACTCCAAAGCCCTTCCCTTCCCAGCTACGAGTAAGGACAGCCCTTACCCCACCCAAGATCTGATTCTACCAGGAAGGGGTTGCAGTGGCCAGAGCTCCATTCTCACCTCTGCCTGGTGATTAGTGACATAGGATGTGTCCCCATGGGCAGGTCACCTGCAGGCTTCACACTCATCATCCAATCCTGATACCTCCAGCCATGGGCCAATTATCCCCTGGCCGCCAGTCTGCCTGAGAGAGGCCGGGGTGGCAGAGTCCAGCGCCCGAGAGGAGCCCCAGCAGCTCTCACGCTGAGCTCTTTTCATTTGCACCTTAGCTGGTTGTCAGGCATAGCCTGGACTCAGTGCCACCTCTCGCTGCTGTGAAAAGCCAAGCACCCAGTCTGTCTCCGCCTCAGAGCCTCGTCCCCAGTCATGGGGGTCTTGGCCTCTTTCTTTGTCTTTTTCTCTCATCTAGCTTCTCTCTTCTTCATGCTCTTCTTGCCCATTTCTCTCTATTGAACTCTCGTCTCCATCCCTCTGGCTCTGGTTCCCTTGCTTTTCCACAGATGGCTTTGCCATGTAACCTGAGCCTGGGGGTTGGCTGCTGCCTTCCCAGGACCACAGCCCATTGCTTTCCTGCACTTTCTCCCTCCAGAGTAAGCCCAAGACGCGCTGGCAGGCTGGGAGCCTGTGGGATTCCAGCTTCTAGTCTGGCCTCTACTGCTCATCTGATAAATAAACTTGGTCCAGCCTTTCCCTCCCTTGGTCTCTGGACCCTTCCCAGGGCCACCCATGAGGATGAGGGGAGTGCAGGGACATTAAACCAGAGCCACCTCGAAGGTGTGAGATGTGGTGCTTCCTTCCTTTCGTGGAGGTGGTCACCTTCGGGTGCTCCCACCCCCAGCACCTGCTCCTGGTTTCTAAGGTGCCCTCTTCCTCTCCCCCCTTTTCTTCTTTCTTCTTCCAACCCCAGAATGATGATGGACAGCCCAGCATCAGTAAGAGATAGAAAGTTGGGCCCATACACACAGATAAATACGCAGGTATCTTTGCTCAGCCATCTGACTTAAGTAGCGAACTTTCATCCAGGCTATAAATAGCTCTTTTTCTGAATAGTAACTTTGGCTGAATAGAAAAGGCTAATTTTAGGGCGACCAGGAAGGCCCTCTCTGCTCAGTGTTTCCTTTATGTTCCTTAAACCGATAGGATCTCACCACTGGTGAAGGCTGAGTCAGGAATCCGTTTTTTTTTTTTTTTAATTTATTTATTTTAGGCTGCATTGGATCTTTGTTGCTGTGCGTGGGTTGGCTCTAGTTGCGGCAAGCGGGGGCTACTCTTCATTGAGGTGCGTGGGCCCCTTATTGTGATGGCTTCTCTTGTTGTGGAGCACAGGCTCTAGGTGCGCGGGCTTCAGTAGTTGTGGCTCGCGGGCTCTAGAGCGCAGGCTCAGTAGTTGTGGCGCACGGGCTTAGTTGCTCCGCGGCATAGTGGGATCTTCCGGGACCAGGGCTTGAACACGTGTCCCCTGCATTGGCAGGTGGATTCTTAACCACTGCACCACCAGGGAAGCCCAGGAATCCTCTTTTTAAAATGCACATACTTCGTGGAAGTTGGGGCTGTCATTTACCACCTAGTATGAACTACTCTTCCAGGCTCACTTTCCTCAACATTGATTAGCACCAGTCATCCAGTGGGATTGGAAATACTGAGAGAGAAAGGATTGGAGAAGGACGTAGCACTGTAAAGGGGGGTCCTAGGTTGGGGAGGACAAGGTGTGGGGCCTGAGGGGTGGCCACATGTGTAGAAAGGATTCTCCATCTTGGCCGCACCTAAGAATCTCCTAGGGAGCTTTGAAAAATCCCAATGCCCAGGCTTTCCCCCCAACTAATGAAATCAGAATCTCTGGGGTGGGGCCCAGGCATCAGTATTTTTTAAATCTCCCCAGGTGGTTCTGGTGTGCAGCCAAGTTTGAGAACCACTACTCTATCCAGTGCTTTGCAACTTGAACGTGCAAACAAATCACCTTATTAAATGTAGGATCTTTTTCCACAGGTAGGGGTTGGGGCCTGAGATTCCGTATTTCTATCAATGCCCATCCTGCACCTCTTCTGATCACACTTTGAAAAGCAAGGCTCTAGTTTCCCCTGTTCTTTCTCCAAACCGGCTTTGTTCTCAAACAATGAAAGATGAAAAGTGGGAAATATTGGCCAGGTTGACTAACACGCACCCCGCCACCCCACTGCAGAGCTCTGGTAATCCTGAGTTGGAGCACAAGGTTAGACCCGAGGCCTTGGGCTCCCCAAGCTGGAATCAGACCTGGAATGTCACCCCCTTCCGGCTGGACCCTTGGTGCAGGAGGTGAAAGCAGTAAGCAGTGAACTCAGGCAGGCGTGTGGGGAGCGAGGGGGGTGCCTTTGTGCGCCTGCTCTGTCGTGGTGTGGCTGTAGATGTGGCCCAGATGATAGCCTGTCCCCTTGCGTTAGTGAGCGAGCTTTCCTCCAGCAGGCAGGCAAAGGGCAGATGTATCCTTCTCGACATCTGTGCTGTCATTATTATTATCAGGATGTGAGAGACTCGCAGACATGCAATGTGACAGTTGCAATGATGGAAACAGCGGAGGGTGTTATGAGACACGGAGGGGTGAGTAGATGGTGGTGGAGGACAGAGCAGAGAGGTGGACCAGAAGCAGGGCGGGACTGGAGAGGCTGTTTAGCTTTTCTCCCTGGGGGCTGTGGCCCTTCCCGCCGGAAACTATCACAGAGTCGGTGTGGATCCAGTTCAGAGCCTTTGCCCTTTGCTGGACAACAGGCCCCTCAAAGGAACAACAGCCATGCGTGGGATCACAGCAGGGGGCCTCATGCCCTTATCCTGTCAGTCCTGGAGGGGACCTGTTTTTAATGTCAAAACACCATAGACCTCCTCTCAAATGCTAGTTTGACCTTTTGAATAGCCAAAATCATCATCAAATCATTTCCTGAATCCCCCTCTTTGCTGGACAAACATGCAGTAAACAGACATGGCCCTTGCCCATGGAATGCACAGTTTAATTGAGGAGATAAGCATTGACTAAATCATACCATGAATAGTCAATTGATTAAAACTATGGTAAGTGCTAAGAAGAAAAAAGCATGGGTACAGTTATGAGGTACCCATATGAGGTTCCCATGGTGACTGAGAAAACACATCATGCCTTTGAAGAGGACCTTATGAATCCAGTAGTGCTTTTAACTGAATCTATATCTTATTTATCACAACCCATGTGAGAAGAATAAGAAGAGCAATAACAATAGCTCCCATTTATTGGTTTTAAGCTGCGAACCCACCTACCAAATCCTCATGGCACTCCTCTGAGATAAGGACTCTCAGTGTCCCCATTTTGACACGGAAAATAAGGCTCAGAGAGGTGGAGCCCAAGGTCCTACATAACTCATTCAGTCTGCAGATGGTGCTAGGGGTGCGTGAGGATGCCCAGATGTGGCAACAACTGCATGGTCCTTGAGACTCTGTAGCCCCACAGGTGGGGACTCCTGGTCTGGCTGTGAAGGAGATGAGGCAGGACAGCAGGGTACCTGACTGCACCAACCATTCCCTGGGGGAGGGCAGGGCTGCTGGAGCTGGCCTCCTAGAAGTTGGAGGTGTTTGCATCCCTCCTAGAGAATCGGGAATTGGGCGAACTGGGATGCTGAGATGAAATTTCCTGAGCCCGAACATCAGATTTTGGTGTTCACACTGGTGGTCAGAGCGCCCCCCCCAACCCTCTGTCTGTCTCTCCCGGAAGCTGGTCACCGCCACCACACCAGGAGGTCTGGGTGCCCTCTGTGTTCCAGGTTGTGCAGGGTTAGCCTCATTTCTACACCTACATGAAGATTGGGGACAGGAGCCCTGGTGATCATTTATTTTGCTGGGGGCTCTTGGGTGGTGGCCCAGAGGGTGCGCCAGAGACTCTGTGAGAAGCCAGTGGCTGGTGGCCTTGGATCCTCCCCTTCAGGTGTCAGGTGCTCCCCTGCACGAGAACCCCTGCATTCTCAGAGGCCCAGGGGATGCTGCCTGTCTGTACTGACTTGTGATTGAAGCCCCTCGCCACAGGATTCCAAAGCTTGCCTCTTTGTTTTTCAAACATACGGGGGTTTGAAAGAAGTGACAGTTTCTGAGATACTTGTGGGAATCCAGGTGCAAGGAGAAGTCCATGGGCAATGCACATCCCAGCAGGGGCTGGCATTCTGCTCTCCCCATGGCCTGGCTGCTCAGGGAAAACATGCTAACCTCCCACCATTTTTGATGAGATGCATCTGAAATTTATTATACTATTATCTAAGTTCTAAAACAGAGGGTCCTGCACATAGTTTAACCTTTTCTTGATGACTCGCTGTCAACATTACGAATGTTCATTACCATACTCTGCTTTCTAGGCTTTCACCTCCTCCCTCCCCGTTCATCTATCAAATGTCACTGCTGACATGTGTACGCTTCTAGACGCCTCCCCACCCACCTGTCCATCGCTTTGATGGTTCTAATGTGCTGAGCCAATGTAGCATAGTGGGTTAGCTTGTGGGCTCTGCAGTCAGACAGCCTGGGAAAGTTACGACACCTCAGTTATGCTACCTGGAAAACAGGTATGGTGAGAGGTTTTTTTTTTAATAGACTTTATTTTTTAGAGCAGTTTTAGGTTCAGGGCAAAATTGAGTGGAAAGCATGGACTGTTCCAATATACTCTCTACCCACCCCCGCCCCATGCCCTAACCTCTCCCACTGTCAACATCCACACCAGAGAGGTGGGAGTAATTTATCTCAGAAAGCTGTTTTAAGGATTAAATGAGATAATGCATATAAAACATATAAAATACCTAGCACTGTGCCAGGCTCATAATAAATCCTTAATATATGTAGCTATCATCATCAATAATAGTAACTGTGTGTTATACGAGCATCAGTGATGATCATTAAGGTCCTAAGGATTGAAATGAGTGGCTTTTGTGCAAGGATCTGACGTGGCCAGGGGATTTCTGAGCACTTCTCTGTGCTTTGCTCTATGTCCAGGCAGCGGGAGATCTTAGTTCTGGAGAAATGGGGCAGTATTGAGCTTCACCTCTGTCTAGAAGTAGCTTAGTGACGTGGATTGTGCTCAGCACATGCCTCTCCTAAGTCTATGAATGGGTCCCTTGATGCTCATGTGGGGCTCTCCTGACCCTCTGTGTATATACTGTGAGCCAGACTCTCTGTGGGCTTATAAAAAAAAAAAAAGCTGGTGATACAAGGTTTGGCGTGTGGGCCACCTGGGTAAGGTGGAAGGTGGCTGGAACCCAAGGTCTTTGGGTTCTGGTCTTTAGCCTTGACCAGAAGAAGAGCTGCTGAGAGGCTTCAGCACCACGGACAGCTCCGCGCCCAGCCCCTCCGCCTGGCTTTTCTGGGCTTTCTTGCTGCTGTTGCCACCTGCAGAACACACTCAGCCAACTAGACACTTTCCTTGCCTTGTAACATGACAAGGCTCTGTCTTTCTGCCTGTCTGGGAGGTACTTAAGGGTCTTATACCCTTTGGGCATCCCTGTGAGTGTATATGGAGGGGACGTGAGGGGCTGCAAATATTCTGGGGAGGCTGACCTCGTGCCATTCCAGTCCCCCAAGCTCCCCTTTTCTTCTGAGAAACTCCTAAGACCAAGACTCAGACAGGGCCTGGACTGCTCTGAAGGGGATGGGGGGACAGTGGGCGAGGTCTTTGGTAAAAGAAATGGACCCCATTTTCCCCTTACGGGTCAGGGAGGAGAGGATTGGGAATGCCTCAGGGGCTCAGTGATCCTCTGTTGGCCTCCTTGGTGGACCACTCCTGCCGTGGACTTCAGTCAGACGTCTGTTCTGGCATTAGGTGCCGTGCCGCATCGGCCAGGGCCCCCAAGTTCTCCCTGGGGAAACTCTAACTAACAACTTGGTCACTTGTCCTGAGTGGAGCCCCCTCCCCGCGCACAGCTTGGATTCTACTTGCCCAGTCCTGTTGCCCCTGTGCCTGGGTCTTTCTCTTCCCAAACCACATTGAATCCTGCCCATACCACTCCCAGGTCCTTATGAGGGACAACCCAGAGTCTGCCCTCAGAGCTGGATAAACTTAACTGAGAAAAATGATATGAATGAAGGATGGTCTGCGTGCATGCATCCCTCAAAATATTCTAAAATCCACCCTGGCTCAAGGCAGGCCAGTGGAGAGCAGCGCATGGGGTGAGGTTGACTTGTCTGCAGAACGACTTCTCCTGAGCTCTGATCCCAGGCCATTAGCCTGGACTGGCAGTGTATAAGTAATTGCCCTGTGAAACACACTGCTGTGTCAGAAGCAGACCAATTTACCAAATGTCATTTTGCTAAAAGCCAATTTGCCAAAAGTCAATTCACTGAATGGCCAGTTTGTCAAATGACCAATTCATCAAATTGATTTACTTTCTTTTTTTTTTTTTTTTTTTTTTTTGCGGAGCACAGGCTCTGGACGCGCAGGCTCAGCGGCCATGGCTCACAGGCCTAGCCGCTCCGCGGCATGTGGGATCTTCCTGGACTGGGGCACAAACCCATGTCCCCTGCATTGGCAGGCGGACTCTCAACCACTGCGCCACCAGGGAAGCCCGACTTACTTTCTTTAACTACTTTGTGTGAGTCGACTGGTTTGCGTTTCGCCCTTATGATAGTATTTTCAGGACTGGCCCATTTGTCTCTGGCCCCGCTCCTGGTGTTTGAACCACGGTGAGCCCAGCCCCAGTCTCTCCCTGTGACCGCCAGGAGCTGGGGCAGGGAAACCCAACAGCCCCTGAAAGGCCTTTGTGAAGACAAATGGGAAACAACCCAACTAAAACCAAATTGGTAAAGGAAACAAAAGAAATTTAGCAAATGGGCCCTTTGGAGAACTGGCTGATCTGTGACTTGGCTTCTGGGGAAGTGACTCAGAAACAGGCAACCTAATATCCTTGAGCCTCCTTTGGGGATGCCGGTAAATGTCCTGCTTTTCTGTTCTGCTGCTGCCTCTTTATGGGACCCGTACGAAGCCTCCATGCTTGGTTTTATTTATTTATTTATTTAAAAAGTTTATTTATTTATTTATTGGCTACGTTGGGTCTTCGTTGCTGCATGCGGGCTTTCTCCAGTTGCGGCAAGCAGGGGCTACTCTTTGTTACGGTGCGTGGGCTTCTCATTGCGGTGGCTTCTCTTGTTGCGGAGCACGGGCTCTAGGTGCGCAGGCTCAGTAGTTGTGGCGCACGGGCTTAGCTGCTCCGCGGCATGTGGGATCCTCCTGGACCAGGGCTCGAACCCGTGTCCCCTGCATTGGCAGGTGGATTCTTAGCCACTGCGCCACCAGGGAAGTCCCCCGTGCTTGGTTTTAGAACGAGGAAAGGCCATGCCTCTCCCCCAAGCTTGTTTTCATCTGTAGACTTGGTGAACTGTATGCACAGCAGTCTCCATATCCTCCTAGGCTGGGAGAAGCCCAGGCCCATGTGTAGCAGACGCAGAGGCTTTTGTAGGGTGTACTGCTCCCTCTTGTTTGATATGTCTACTCACTTTTGTCTTTTTTTTTTTTAACTCTTCCTCTGGTTCCTGTTATCTTACTCCATTTTATAATGTATCCCTAAAACTGCCTTAATTCCTTCCTGAAACAAGGCAAAGAAGGAATCCAGACCAGCTCTGAAGGCTCTTCTGTTGGCCCAGGTCCCAGGCCTGCCCTGCGGGGCCCCAAGGTCCTCGCTCCTCCAACATCAGCATCTCAGCCCATCCCACTGGACCCTGAGGTCTCATCCTGGAGCAGGGCACTGTACCTGCTCTTCAGGGAGATGTGTAAGCAGACGTGAACTGCTGCAACGGAGACAGATGCCATCCTACCCTGGGATACAGCATCTCACCCGGCACAGTCAAAATGCTCATGTGCCCACAGGGCCTGCTTTCCCGCCTCCTTGTCTGTTTGATGTTGATTCCCAGTCCTTCATCACTTTGGGGTGGGCACTGTTTCTGCCGCCCTCTGTGCGGTGTCCTCTCAGCCTGGGGATTTCCCCACCGCTTAGAATTGTGAGCCCCAGTTCTTTGGGTGTTGGTCACCTCAAAGATTTTTTCCACCTTTGTCTCCTCTGGGGAGGATCAGGGAGGCAGGACATTAGCATTTGTTGAATGCCTTCAAAGCACCACGCACTGGAATCAGTGCTTAAATGTTGTTTTTAAAAACTTTTCATTGAAGTATAACATATATTCAGGAAAGTGCAAATTTCTGTACATGTGTTATGTATTTTCGTATATATAACTCGCTGAATTTTCACAAAGTGATCACACCCATATAACCAGCAAGAGATCAAGAATGAAAACATCACGAGCACTCAGAAGCCTCTTGTTCCTCCTTCCAGTCATTAATCCCCTCACACCAGTAACCACGGTCCTGATTCCTAACAGCATAGATGCGTTTTGCCTATCTTTGTGCTTTATTTAAATGGCACATGTGGTATCTAATCCTCACTATATAACCCAGCAAGAGGGAGCTGTGGTGAACTCTCCTTTACACGTGAGCAACCAGATTCAGAGAGGTTGAGTAACTTCCCAAGGTCACACAGGCAGTAAATGGTGGAGCTTGGAATCAAACCCAGGGTTGTTTGGCTCCGAAGCTCATGTTCTTTTCTCTATATCTTGATTCTTTCTCCTGCTGAACCCCCCTGCCCCTTCCCCACTGTGTGCCTGGGCTGGGAATCTCTGAAGTTATTGGTCCTAACGACTCAAATGTGTCTGGGACAAGAGCCTTGTCTCCCCCAGTGCATCCCTGCTCAGGACTCAGCAGAATGCCTGGAGCTTCTTGGGGGCTCAGTGCATGGTGGTTGATTACAGGGAAGGCCTTACCCGGCACTCACATTAAGAGGGGCTTGCATTCCCCCACCTCCTTCCTTTGCCCAATTGCCGTTATCGTGTTCTTGCCATGGTGGCTGGGACCTGTGCCTTCTGGTCTGTTTCCTGTTTGTCCTTGAGCCACTCACTCCTGAATGGGACTCCAGCCTCTGAGCAGCTTTCCTTGGCAGGGCTCTGTGGTTGCTTTGTGGGGTGTGTGCATCTCCTCTGATATCTCTATTGTGGGAATTGATTGCAGTGATCGGTAGCTGCATGACAAACAGCCCAATTCACAGAAATGTTACCCAGGCTGGTTTTATGGCGCCGCGATCCAGGGCTGCTTAATGTCTCTTCCTAATGAGGTTTCTGCAACATTAACTCCGTGGGTCTAGAGGGAGGGGGGGCTGGCCATAGGAGGGTGTGTGTCTTCGGGGTGGTGTGGTGGACAGGAGAGGAAGGGCATCTCTCCTGCTGACGGTGCCTGGCGTGCACTGGTAGCTTGGAGCAGCCCATTTTTCCTGCAAAGCTCCAACCCCACCATCTATGGTGTGAGCCTCCAAAATTACCTACAGGAGTTTGGACATTAGGAATTCCTTGGGAAAATACTGTGTGTTTAACACTTTTTAAAATCTCAAGGCCTCACAGAGCATGCGTGAGCTTTAATTCCATGAATATCGTAACCACCTTAGGAGGAGAGGGGTGGAGAAGGAGAGGGGTCAGACCTGGACCACCCAGCAATTAGTAGGGGTGGTTTGAAGCCTTGGCGGCAACATGATTGCCACCTACTGTGTGCCAGACAGTCTTTGGGATACATTCATACCTTTGTCTGTTTGCCCCTCATAAGCTTGTTACAGATGAGGAAACTGAGATGCAAAGAGACAGCCAGTTGATTCTGAGCTTGCTTTTGAACCCAGGTCGCCTGGCTCCCCTCCCAGACCAGCTACTGCCTGGCCAGCGCCTCACCCTCCCCTCACTGAGGCTCCTTTGGGGGACACAGGCTTATCTGACGGCCCCTGCCATTTATCCTAGCTGGCCTGACTCTGGCCCTCGGGAGGAGAGAAGAGGGGATCGGGGAGCCCAAGGATTAGCAAGGGGAACTGGCTACTTAGTGCAGCCTTAGGAGAAGACAGAGGCAGCTCCCAGGTGGGGTGCGGGTGTCTTTCCTTTGTTTTGACAACAGCAGGGGAGCAGGGCCCAAGATCAAAGGAAACTAGGCTGTGGATGGTGGGACCAGTTCCCCCTTCACCCCACCACCGGCCTGTCCTTTGATACTACCCCCTGGTCTCTTCTGCACTCTCCCCCTTCCCCCGACCCAAACTTGACTTCTGGAGTTGATGAAACAAACCCATCCACACTGAGAATCAGCCCCTGATAAGCCTTCAGTTTGCTCTCCTGGGAGCACCTGAGATTTATGAATGACAAAGTCCCAGTCATTACCTTGAGGTTGGAGCCCAGGCAGAAAGGGTTCAGGTCCTTATCACCAAATGTCTCTCAGGAACCCGCCTTGAAGGTCACTTGGAGACAGGTGCATGCACATGCCACGTACCCACGGAGGGTAGATCTGGGGCCCCTGAATATTGTCCGTGGGCTGGGGAGCCTGGGCGGGGAGGGGCAACTGCAGAACTAATTTCCCTCCTGGGTGGAAAGGGTAGGATTTGAGAGGAGGCTCGAAGGATAGGCAGAGACAAAGGATGGATGGTCCTGCCAGATCTCAGGAGCACCTTAGATGCGGGTGTGCACCTGGCATCCCAGCCCTGGGGTGCATCCTGCAGCAGGGACCTGGGGTACAGAGCAGCCCCCTGGGGCTCTGTCTTCCAGCCCCTGGCTGGGGCCCTGAGCTGGAGCAGTGGTTCCTGTTGGCATGGAGGAGCTGAGTGCCTCTCAGGCAGCTTCCCCCTGCCCCAACCCCAGCAGGAATGTAGGGAGGGCGGTGGTACTAATGTTGTGGCTGTCACTGCCCTGCCTCTGGTGAGCACCTCCTCTGTTCCCCATGAAGGTGGGCAGTGGCATGCCACAGGTGACAGGTCAGAGGCTGCTCTTCCCTCTCTCCACTCAGTGGGGGTGTCTGTGTCCAAGTCTCTTCCCATCCCGCCCCCTAAGGAGTGGGAGTTGTCTCCTCTGCCCCTGGCTTTGGAAAGCTGGCGGGTACAGGGGCTACAACCCCTTTGCTTTAGCCCTAACTGGGGACAGGAAGAGTTTTAAGCTTCCCTCTGTCAGATGCAGCACTGTTCTTTTTAAAAAAATTTTTATTTATTTGTTTTACGGCGCGCGGGCTTTTCTCTAGTTGCGGCAAGCGGGGGCTAATCTTTGTTGCGGTGCGTGGGCTTTTCATTGCGGTGGCTTCTCTTGTTGTGGAGCACGGGCTCTAGGTGCGCAGGCTTCAGTAGTTGTGGCACACGGGCTCAGTAGTTGTGGCTCGCGGGCTCTAGAGCGCAGGCTCAGTAGTTGTGGCACACGGGCTTAGTTGCTCCGTGGCATGTGGGATCTTCCTGGACCAGGGCTCGAACCTGTGTCCCCTGCATTGACAGGCGGTTTCTTAACCACTGCGCCATTAGGGAAGTCCCAGCACTTTTCAAACTTAAATATGCATATGAATCACCTGGGGGGATCTTACTAAAATGCAGATTCTGATTCAGTAGGCGGGGCTAGAAAGTTCATATTTCTAAAACTCCCAGGTGGCTCCGATGCTGCTGGTTCAGGTGCCAGAGACGTGGGTGCTGAGTCACCAGCTGAGGGTCCTTGGGTGGCACTTAGCATCCGCAGCAGCATGAGGGAGGCTGCCCGGAGCTGGGCTCACCCGTGTGTGATTTAATCCTCCCGACCTCACTGGGAGGTAGTGCTGTTGGAAGGGGAGACCCAGGGGCTAGGAACTAACCGCCGGTCTTGCCCGAGATCACACAGTGGGCTGGTGGCAGAGCCAGCCTCCAGCCTCATCCCCCTGATTCCAAGACCTGGAGTTTTTCTTTTTTTTTACATCTTTATTAGAGTATAATTGCTTTACAATAGTATATTAGTTTCTGATTTGTAACAAAGTGAATCAGCTATACACATACATATGTTCCCATATCGCTTCCCTCTTGCGTCTCCCTCCTTCCCACCCTCCCTATCCCACCCCTCTAGGTGGTCACAAAGCACTGAGCTGATCTCCCTGTGCTATGCGGCTGCTTCCCACTAGCTATCTACCTTATGTTTGTTAGTGTATATATGCCCATGCCACTCTCTTGCTTTGTCCCAGCTTCCCCTTCCCCCTCCCCATATCCTCAAGTCCATTCTCTGGTAGCTCTGCGTCTTTATTCCTGTCTTACCCCTAGGTTCTTCATGACATTTTTTTCTTCTTAAATTCCATATATATGTGTTAGCATACAGTATTTGTCTTTCTCTTTCTGACTTACTTCAATCTGTATGACAGACTCTAGCAAGACCTGGATTTTTCCACCCTGACCCTCCCTGGCCCCCCAGCCCTGAGGCCCATGAAGACGATTAGCGGTGGCAGCTGACTCTGCCAATCCCGGCCAAGAGCACCGCACACAGCCTCAGTTAGGCCCTATGACCCCACAGTCATTCCCACTTTACTGAGGAGGAGACTGAGGCTCAAGGCGTTAGGAAACTGCCAGGAGGTCCCTCGGTGGGGAGGTACGTGGCCGGCTTCAAGGCCCAAGGCCCAAGTCCTTAATCCGCTAAGGGAGCCCTGGGGGAGGTGGCCTGGAACAGTCGGGCTGCCCTGGTTTCCTCCATCCCCATACTGGACGAGCACACGGTAACCAGCGGGCGAGGGAACAGGCCAGGTTGCCCAGAGCCTCCGTGTGGCTTGAAAGGCAGACAGAGCAGGCCCCCAGCTCTGCAGTGGGGCCGGCAGGGAGGTGGCTTTGGCTGGTGCCCAGCATCTCTGGCTGGAAACGCCCCCTGTGCTGATCCCCTCAGGCCGGTCTGCCAGCAGGACCCAATCTGGTTAGAGCGTGAAGGGGGATTAGCAGAGAGAACATGGGGTCCTGACCTCGGCTTTCTAGCCCCTGCCTCTCCCGGCCCTGGCAGAGGCTGGAGGGATTGGCAGTGTGCAGGAGGAGGGGCGGTGCCCAAGCCAGGCTGTGGGCTCGCTACCCCCTTCTCTTCAGGGAAGGGAGACCCAGCTGGGGTCATTGGGGGTGTCCCAGACCCCGGGGGTGGAGGTACTGGCAGCAGCTCGCGTCTCAGGGCCCTTGATCTTGGGTGGTGGGATTCAGGCAGGGGGATCTTTGCCTGCAGCACCCTTACCTCGAGTCCCCCGGGTGGACCCCAGGGACTCCAGCTCCCTGTCCTCCTGTGGGTCCTGGGAGAGTCACTTGCCTTCCTCAGAGGCTCCCCCACCTCTCTGCTCATGCTGCTGGGGCCACCTCAGAGCCATGGAGGGTTATTATTGCAGTTCCGTAAAGATGGGTGAAGGGAAGGGCAGGGTTGATTATAACACCGTTGGCAACAAGCGCTTCTTCCCCCAGCCCCCTTCAGAGCCCTCACTCGTTGGGTGAGTGTTAGGCAGAGCAAGTACAACCATACCCAGTGCATGGGGAAGAGGTCTGGTCTCACGAAGTTCACACAGAACCAGCCATCCTGCCCCAAGCCCCTGCTTTTCCTCTCAGTCACATGGCCTGTCCTAACTCTTTGCTTTAATCCGGAAAATGCAGAGGGATTGGAGCAAGAGAATCATGGAAGGATCCACTTTAGTTCAGTTCAGCTAAAAATTACTGAGCCTCTGCAACGCACCAGGTGTCCAGGGACTGTCTGGAGGCAGAGAGGGGTGTTAACCAAAAATCAGTATTTTATTACATCCAGTGCACAAATATTTCATTATAAACCTGGATTAGTGCTGAGAAGAGAAAGCGTCGGGGCCCTGGGAGCCTGCAGCAGAGGGAGCTGTCAGAGGAGGTGTCTGTAGACTGAGATGTGAAGGATGAATAGAAGTTACCATTCCTCCTCAAGAATGGAGGAATAGTCTCGGCAGAGGGAACGGAAGCGCGGAGGTCCTGTGGCAGGAGGGATTGGAGGCAATGAAGGAACGGCAGCACATGTGGAGTCATGGGCAGGGGTGAGAGCACCCAGTGCCTGTCACATCAGAGCCTGCAAGGTAGGTACCACTTCTCACCCACATTTTGCAGATGAGCAAACTGAGGCCAGAGAGGTTAGTGACTCACCCAAGACCACATGATTTAAGTGGGTGAGACAGGGCTCGTTGAACCCAAGTCTCCAGGGTGACACTCAGCTGTGGGCATTCTCCTCTATGTCCTGGCCTCTCAGTGTGTGCTTCCTGGACCAGCAGCCTCTGTATCCCCTGGGAGCTTGTCAGAAATCTAGGACCTTATCCTTTCCCGTAGAATCTGTCCCCAGCCGGTCCCTTGTCTGGTTGCTGCATCCTTGCTCTCGAATCTGCTTCTCGCTGTCCTGCCTGAGGCGTCCTTCTGAGCTGCTGTCTGCCCTGTGGTTCTGTGCCCTGTGCTTCCCCCTGGCCAGGATCGGGCCATCAGCTGCTCCGGGTTTGGGTTTGTCCTTCCAGCTCCACAGCCCACCCTCTTCCAGGATGGCCTCTCTCAGTGTATCTCATTCTGCCCCGACATACCGCAGGCCACGCACCTCACTTCAGGGTCTCTGACAAGGTCACCGAGGGAGAAGAATAGGGCAACATCGATCAAGTTTCAGGGAGAAAAAGGAGGCTCAGGGCCTGGGAAAATATGATGAGAAAAGTTGTAGGTGGTACATTTGAAGTTTGCATGCCAACCTGGTGAAAATGGATATAAGAAACTTTATTTCAAAGAGGTTTGGGAAAGACAAAACAGTTGTTGACCAGGTAGGGGATCAACGGGGCAAAAAAATGAATAGCTCTGTTTGGGTTTGCCAAATGGCTGAGCAAGCATCCAAGTCCGGGGAAGGCTTCTGGCGCCCCCTACTGAGATAACTGGAGACAACAGTCAGAACCTTAGCAAAGGGATAGGCGGACTGTGCTTAATTAAGGCTGGACAAAAGCCCACATTTCTTTTTTTTTTTTCTTAAGAGTTTATTTATTTATTTTAAGATTTTTAAAAATGTGGGCCATTTTTAAAGTCTTTATTGGATTTGTTACAATACTGCTTCTGTTTTATGTTTTGGTTTTTTGGCCCCGAGTCATGTGGGATCTTAGCTCCCCCGGACCAGGGATCGAACCTGCACCCGCTGCATTTGAAGGCAAAGTCTTAACCATTGGACCACCAAAGAAGTCCCCAACATTTCTTAAGTATTGGCAAATGGAGGTACTAGAACAGAAGCATAAATATTTACATGAGCTCTCTTAATCTTCTTCAAAGCCCTGCGTGGTAGGTATTTTAATCCCCATATTACAAATAGGGAAATTGAAGCTCTCGGGCATGTAACTTCTAATGTAAATGGCAGAAGCAGGAACTGAACTTAGATCCTTCCGTTGCAGAGTTCGGGTTCTCTCCACCGCCCTCTCTGCTGTCAGCACTCTGCATTTTCCTCCGCCTTTCAAGGCTCACCTGTTTCCCTCTGGTCTAGAGGCTGGCCTCTTTAAGGTCTCAAATTCAGTTTCCTTTACTCATTTTAACAGTGTGAGCACCGGCTCACTACTGTGGCCTGGCCCTGGTGGATCAACATCCACCCCTGGACCCTTACCTCAGTAATTGGCACTTGGTGTCCACCGGGGGCAGCGTCTTTTCTCTATAAGCTTTGGTGCCCCAGAGCCATGTCTAAAAGGCCATCAGATCACACCCCTCTCTGGTCTAACCTGTCGCCTTCTCTGGTCTGCATGGCTTTTTCCTGCCAACACTCTCTTCCCAGCACCTCCTGCTCTCAGCTGCTCCTGGATCATGCCAGGCTCGATGCGTCCTGCCTTTGACAGACCGTTCCTGCCCCTCCCTTTCCCACTTAGCTCCCGGTGTGTATCCTTATAGAATTGCTCTGCCTGAATCATACTTTGATGTGATGTTATTATAAGAAACAGACACTTGAAACCCATTTATTATAAGGATCTAACGTTATTGATTAGGACACACAGTCATTTTTTATAAAGACCCCTGAGAAATTCTTGTCTCATCTTAGTGCCAAAAACAGCTCTACTCCCGAGAAACTGTTTCTTTTGAATTTATACATATATCGGGGATGCAGTTAACTGACCAGTTTTCCCTTTTCACATCAGCTCTCAGAAAGCTTAGAACCTACCCCCTGTCCCGACCAGGCAGCTGTGTGGATCACGTGGCTGCCTGCTTGGTGTCCGATATTGATTCGTCTTTTCTTTGCCCTACTTTTTACTCCTGCTCTCTTGCTGTTTTATAAATCCCTATAAGTCACCTTAAAGCCTTTCTGGAACAAGGTCGGCCTAAATCAATAAACTAGTCGATACAAGGGAGAAACCTTCTTGCGGGATTGTAGTGAGGATTAAACGGAATAATGGTTGTGAGCTGTCAGCCCAGAGTTTCCTCCCAAGCTTGGCTGAAGGGCGAAGTGCTAGCTAGGGCTGAGATGAGGGTGCTACCAGAGGTCCCCACTCCTGGGCACCCTCCATCTTTCTGAAATCTGGGAGGCCGGGAGGAGAGGGGAGAGAAGCTGCTGTCACATTAAGGGACAGGCACAGGCCTATTATAGTGAAGCCAGACACAGCGGGGATGTAGTTTTGGAGGAGAGAGAGGAGAGGCTGTGTCACAGGCTTGAGACGCCTTCCTTCAACGAGAGACCGAGCAGGGAACAGGGGGTGTGATGGTGACAAAGCCCTTTTGGACCACAGGTGCTTGGAGCCGGTTAGGCAGCTCGGGGACAGGAGGGGTCGGGGTTTGGAGGGGAGGGAGCTCACAGAGGTTAGCTCACACTCTGTGCAGGGGGCAGGGTTTGGGGCGGTTTGTGGGGCAGGCCTTGCAAGGCTTGTATTCCCCCACTTTGCACACAAGGAAACTGGGGCTCAGGAGGGAAAGGCTGAGCCACAGATGCACAGCCAGAAGGTGGGGAACCGGGATTCGAACCTGCCTTTCTGAGGTCAGGGCCCCATGCGCTCTGCTGCGATGCTTCTGTTTTGTTGTCTCAGCAGAAAAACCCAGGCAGAGGGGAGCAGTTCCCGCAGCTCAGGGGAAAGTGCACTGAGTGGCCCTGTGGGCTGTGTTCTCAGATTTGAGGTGAACCCTGAGGCCCGTGGGGTGAATGGTTGAAGGGATGGAGATGGTCAAAGCCCCATGGGCCTGGCCCAGGAGGAGGGTCCGGGGTCTGCAGAACTGCCCGTCCCACGTGGGGACAGGCAGCCCTGGCCGTCTGAGGTTGCAGTTCCTCCCAGGGCTGCTGTGCAAGGGGAGGCTCTGGAACCTGACTGCCAGTTTCAGATTCTGGAGCCGCCACCCGCCAACCCGCCAGTGTTCCCTCAAAAAAGCTGTGTAACTTCCGTGAGCCTCCCTCTTGTCCTTTGCGAAAGGGGGACGGCAGTAGTATTTGCCCCACGGTTAGTGCGAGGCTCAGGCGCACTCAACTTGTGACACGCGGGGTGGTGCAGGCGTTGGGGGGTGGTTGTTATCAGCACGGTGGGAAGCAAAGGGGCGTTCCGCAATGAGGATTGAGAGAGGGAGGAGAGGCAGGTGGACAGGTGCCTGAGGCCCAATCCTGCTGGGGAGCGGAAGCTGAGTTGCTGAGTCCCTGCAACGCCTCCTCCCTCACTTCAGGACTTTAATAATGGGGAGGTGATGGAGTCCTCAGAGGTCCCTGCCCTCCAAGCCCCAGGGCAGGGATGCAGCACGGCAGTCCCTAGGCCAGCACACTCAGTGCCCCGTGTGGATCCAGGCTCAATGGCAGCCCTGCCCCCTGCAGTCCCCGAGACCATGGGGTCTGGAGTCAGACCCAGCCTGGAGTTCACAACCTGGTGGGCCACCTGCTGGCTGGGTTATCTGGGGTCCAGCTGTGCCTTCTTCTGAAGCCTCCATTCCTGGTCAGTAAAACAGATCAGGAACGGTAGTTAGACTCGCCATAGGTATCAGGGCAGCTGTGGGCCCCGTCGAGAAGCTCCTTCTTTGCTTGCTCCTTTGCAGCCCTGGACGATGCCTTGGGGGCTGAGCTGACCCTGGTGGGTCTGGTGGGCAGGCTTGGGGGCTGGCAGAGCTGATCCCTGCTGCCCCAGGCTGCACCCCCCAGCTGCAACCCCTCTGCCCAGAGAAGGGGAGGTGGCTGGGGACCGAGTTCCAGCTCATTTATTCACTCATTCATTCATTCGACAAATGTTTACCCAGTGACCTTTGCATGCCAAGCACTGTCCCAGGTGCTGGGATACAGCTGCGTCTGGTCTGGGCACTGTCTGGCCTGCTTGACCTCCCTGACTCATCAGGGCACTCTGGAGAAATCTTTTCTGAGTGTTCTCCCTCTGGCTTTGTCTCGCAGGGACCTGAGTGAGAACAGCATCCAGGCCATCCCCAGAAAGGCTTTTCGTGGAGCCACAGACCTCAAAAATTTGTGAGTATGGGCCTGGGAGGGAGAGGGGCTTGGGGACTGTCGGGCCACCCCTGTCAGCATCCTTATGGGTCTCCCCAAGCCCTGTGGTCCAGGCAGCCGAGGAGCTGGCCTGGGCTCTGAGATGGCTCGTGCCAGCATGGTCTTCTGGAACAGTCTGGGGCTGGAGGAAACAGGCAACCTTTTGGGGCCAGGTGGAAGGGAGTGTCATGAACTGTGGGGTGCTTGGGTGATGTCCTTGTTCCATTGCAATGGACAGTCTCTGTGCCCTTACCCTCCAGTAGGTGGGGAGAGCTGGGTCTGAATGTTTTCTTGCAGGTCCATATTGTATAAGCTGCTGCAAGTCAGTTAACTTCACTGAGCCTCTATATATTGTTTTGCAAAATGGGGACATCATATTTATCTCACAGCTTGCTCTGAGGTTTAAATGAGATATGGAAATAAATACACTTTGTTGAATGCTATTTTTTAAATTTTATTTATTTTATTTTATTTTTGGCTGCGTTGGGTCTTTGTTACTGCACGCGGGCTTTTCTCTAGTTGCGGTGAGCAGGGGCTACTCTTCGTTGTGGTGCACGGGCCTCTCGCTGCGGTGGCTTCTGTTGTTGCGGAACACAGGCTCTAGGCATACAGGCTTCAGTAGTTGTGGCACGTGGGCTCAGCAGTTGTGGCTTACAGGCTCTAGAGCGCAGGCTCAGTAGTTGTGGCGCACGGGCTTAGTTGTCCGCAGCTAAGCATGTGGGATCTTCCCAGACCAGGGCTTGAACCCATGTACCCTGCATTGGCAGGCAGACTCTTAACCACTGTGCCACCAGGGAAGCCGAATGCTATTTAAATATAATGGTTTATTTCTATTACTCAAATTTATTCTGGTCCAGGCTTACACTCCACCCCAACCCAGGTCTGACTGCCATGGTGATGGCAAATGCCTGGCACGCTTGTCACTCCCTGACCCTCGTGCCTGTAGTAGACATTGGTAATTGATCGCCGCATTCTTTCCCAAGGAGCCCAATCACAGCTTCAGTTTATTCTGGGAGCAGCAGTCCAGGTAGCCACCGTGAGTCGGTCCCACTTGGCACTCAGGCTGAAATCTGTTTGCCGGCTGTGGCTGCCATGGCTCCTGTGACAGACTCTGATTTTACAGCCACCAGCAAGCACCCTCTAGGTGGTCTTCAGAGAGGGGGCGGTGCCTGCTCCCCAGGAAATATGCAAGGTTGGGGAGAGGAGTATAATATAACTTATTTATACTTACTGTTTTAACTAAAAATGAGAAAGAATTTAAGCTTTTATTAACATTTACTATTTGGATCAACACGTATGTACTGGACAAATGATTGGGGTCAGGTCTTTTTTTTTTTTAAACTAATGGAGTGGTTGATCAGAATGTCTGGACATCCCCACTGTAGGCAACAAGCCATCCTCTCTATAACCTTCCTTTGCTCCACAGACAGCTGGACAAGAACCAGATCAGCTGCATTGAGGAAGGAGCTTTCCGGGCTCTGCGGGGGCTGGAAGTGCTGTAAGTGAAACATAGGAAGGGAAACAGAGGCAGGAGAGCTGGCTATCACGGGCGCTGAGGCCCAAGCAGCTGGTGTTTGGGCTGGGAAGCCCCACAGGAGGCGGGAGGCCTGGGAGGTGGGTGCCAAGCCCAGGGCAGAGGCCTGCTCTCTGCTCTCCTAGACTTGTCGCCAAGGACGGAAGGGCGTGTACTCCTGGGGTCATGCCTGTGGCAGTGTGACCCAGGCTTAAACTGCTCGTGATGAAGCCCAGGGCGAGTGGCTGTGTCTCTCTGGAGTTTCTAACACACAAGGCTGCTGTGCCTCGCCTTTCTCCCTCCGTCTGTACAAACCCCACGCTCTCTTCCAGGCCAGCCCGAGCCTGCACCCATCCTCACCTTCTGTGTCCCCCACCCCCGTCCTACCAGCCTGGGGGTCTGTGGTGCAGCTGCCTCTTCATCACTGTCCCAGCTCAGGGGTCTCCCTGAGGGTGGCTCTCTGGCGTAGCCCCCGGGTCCAGCCCAGGGCTGGTCACCTCGAGGGCAGACTGTGAGCCACAGTGTGAGGGAGAAGCTGTGCCCGTCCTTCCCACGCGGCTTACTGCTGGGCGGACGCTCAGTGACTCTGGCTTCCCTCTTTCAGGACTCTGAACAACAACAGCATCACCACCATCCCCGTGTCCAGCTTCAACCACATGCCCAAGCTGCGGACCTTGTGAGTCAGCCCGGGGCGGCCGGGAGCACAGTGCTGAGCAGGGGAGGTGCCAGGGGCAGAGGGGAAGGAGCTCGGCCTCCTCTGCACCCCCGGAGGCCACCTCAGGGCGGGGGCTGAGTGGAGTTGGGGGAGGGGGAGGTGATCTACAACGGAAGGACGTCGAATGTCATTTATAGTTGATATTTTCCTTGGACAACAAATGATTTGTTTTTGTGTTTGAAGATGAGTTAGGTGATTTGGGCAGTGGGTCTACGTGAGCTCAGTGAGATGCATCTTCACTGGGCACACTCCAGCCGAAGGGGTGCCCCCTCACACCCGCCGAGCCCGCTGGGAGGGAAGGGGCAGCTGCTGGGAAGTTTCCTGCTGCTGCAGATAATCCCCAAGTCGGGGCTGAGCCGCGCAGCTGACTGGGTGTAGGCCGGGCCCCGACCCAGTGGAGCGCCAGGGGCTCGGCCCCCTGCCCCGTGGGCGAAGGGGCTCCCACTGTGCGGCCAGGGGCTGGGGGCCCAGGTGGGTCGTGAGCCACCCTGTCTCCTCCCTCACCGCACAGCCGCCTGCACTCCAACCACCTGTTCTGCGACTGCCACCTGGCCTGGCTCTCCCGGTGGTTGAGGCAGCGGCCAACCATCGGGCTCTTCACCCAGTGCTCGGGCCCTGCCAGCCTGCGCGGCCTCAACGTGGCCGAGGTCCAGAAGAGTGAGTTCAGCTGCTCAGGTGGGTGCAGGCCCTGCCGGGGCTCTCGGCTGCCCTTCGCCTGCCCCCCGCCCCGCCTCCTGTTCCCTCCCACTAACCTCCTGTCAGCACGCATTAACATCTGGCCCACCCGTGACCTCCGGTCCTCATCCATGGATGGGGTGAGGACATCTCACAGTCTCCTACCCTCGCTCATGTTCTCTCCTGTCCCTACTCATTGTGTCCTGTCCTCACTGCTCTCCTTCTCCTTCCCCATCTGTTGTCTCACCCATCACCTTTGTCTCCACATCACCTCTTGCCTCCACTGCATTTCCCCTCCTGTCTCCTACCCATCACTTCTTTCCTGTCCCCACCCATTGTCCCCTTCTGTCCCATCCCTTCTACCCAATGTCTCCCTTTTGCTTCTTTGCTTCTACCCAGAGCTCCCGCCCTTGCCTCCCACCCCTCACTCCACCCACTCCTTGCCCCCTGCTATTACCCCCTCTCCCATCGCCCATTGTCTCACCCCTGCTATCTGGAAAAGTCATTAAGTTGGGCCTTCTAGCCTTGGTTCGAAGTGAAATGGACTCCAGAGTCCGTACCTCCATCTTCCACCTGGGGTCCTGGGAGAGCCTCCTGCCTGGCCACCCCACTTCCTTTCTGGCCCCTCCAATCTCCATACTGCAGCCAGAAAGACCTAAAGAGAGCCACAGGTTTGGGCTGGTCACTGTTGCTTTGTCCCTACCTGGCCTTTCAGTGCTCCTAGGAGAGTCCAAACTGCCCTCCAGCTCTGCGAGGCTGGACGAGGGCATCTGTGCCTCCTCTGCCTGGTGGCTTCCTCACTGTTGCGTCTCAGTCGTGCCTGCCTCTGCCCCTCCCGGGAGCAGGTGCCTCCCACCCTGGCCTCCTGGCAGGCTGTTTCCCTGCTGGTTACATCCTCCCCGCCTTGCTGCTCCCTTCTCAACCTGCAGGGCCCAGGGAGCCTTCCCTGGCCCCAGAGGGAGTCCCGCATAGACTGATCGCAAAGTCCATGAAAACATGGGTACGTGTGCTGTGTTCTCTGGCCATTTCTTAGTACTGTGCTCACACTTGACACAGAGAGATAGATGCTCAAGGGATGTTTGCTGAGTGAATGACCAGCTCACAGATCCGTGACAGAGGATTAGGGGCTGCCCGTTCCCCCCAAGCCTGTGGATCTGAGCCTGCCAGCCACACAGAGCTCGGCCTCCTCTCCTCAGGGTGAGGCTCGGGGGTGGGGGGGCTGTCCCCTCCCCCTCAGCGCCGGCAGCCCCCGAGACTCTGCGCTCGAACACCGCCGTGCTCAGGGCTGCGGCGTGTGTGAGACGTGATTCTGCAGCTCCACTGCTAGGTATGTGCACATGTTCTGCCAAACACACGTCCAAGAACATCCAAGCAACGTTTTTCATAATATCCCAGACTTGGAGATTGCCCAAATGTCTACCAACAGGAGACTGGATTAACCAATGATGGCATATCCGTACAATAGACTATGAGTCAGCAATAGAAAAGAACAAACTACACAACAACATGGGCAAATCTCGGAGATTTTACGTTGAGTGCAAGAAGCCAGATGCAAGAGAGCCTGCCGTCTGCTTTCCTTTATGTGCAGTCCACAGACAAGCAGAGCAGATCTTTGGTGATAGGTCTCAGAATAGCGGCTACCTCAGGGAAGGAGCATGAGGGAACCTTCTTGGGTGATAGAAATATTCCATGTCGGGGGGGCGGTTCTGTGGCTGTACCCACATGTGGCAATGCAGCCAGCTGTACACTTACGATGGTGCACTTGGTATAACCGATGATACCTCGGTTTTAAAAAGTGTGGGTCCTTAACATCAGACACTGGGCTTCACCCTGATCTCACCACCTATGTGGTGAGATTCCATGTGCTATTAATTAATGTTGAGGATGTGTGAATTTCATGTGCTAATTAATTAATGTTGAGGACTCAGTTTTCTCACCTGTAAAGTGGCCACAATGATGTCATGCTCTTTGCAGTAGGATTCAACGAGATACTGCATGTACGACACTTACTATGGCATGTGGCACAGAGTAAGCGCTCAATAAACATGGTCCTTGTCATACTCAGGCCAGAAGTGTTGAGTGACTTGGACTAGAGCCTGGAGCCTCAGAACTGAGGGTAGGATTTCCTAGCGTGCAAATCACATGCTCATGTAGCACAGTTATGTTCAGATTCAAGTTCAGCAAACAAGTACCTGCTATGTACCAGGCACCTGCAGAGTTACATCATGGTCCTTGGTGATCTCCTCTGGTTCATCCTCATTTAGAGAGGCACCTTGTCCCCATCCATCAGTCCGTATCTGGGAAGGGAGGTCCTGGCCCAGGGCCCCCTGAGGTCACAGCCCACTGTCTCCACAGGCCAGGGGGAGGCGGGGCACGTGCCTTCCTGCACCCTCTCCTCCGGCTCCTGCCCAGCCATGTGCACCTGTAGCAACGGCATTGTGGATTGTCGTGGCAAAGGCCTCACCGCCATCCCCGCCAACCTGCCCGAGACCATGACGGAGATGTGAGTACAGGCAGGGCAGGCGCTGGGATGCACCCCTCTGGCCAGGCCAGGCTGTGGTGGGCCAGTGAAGAGCCAGTGCAGGCGCTACCCCAAGGCTTGCCCTGAGGCCCCTCAGTGCAAACGGAGAAGACATGCTTTGCCTCAGCTGGGCCGAGTTGTCTGCCTAAGGCTGGCAACTCTGGAGGGTTGGAGAGGGGTATCCCTCTGTGGTCCATCTGTCCAGCCCAGCTGGGTGAGTCTGCTAGAATTGGTTTCTTAGGGACTTCCCTGGCGGTCCAGTGGTTAAGACTCCTCGCTTCCACCGCAGGGGACACGGGTTCGATCCCTGGTCGGGGAACTAAGATCCTGCAAGCCCCGTGGTGCGGCCAAAAAAAAAAAAAAGAATTGGTTTCTTAGTATTAGCATCATTGGTGAGCCCCTTTCAGCCATGGCAGCCTGGGATAATGGAGCTTGAAAACCTGTCCCTTTTCTCTGCCTGTGGCAGCCCCCCTACCTCCAGATGGAGGGTGGGAGCAGAGGCTGGCGGGCAAAGGGCCTGGTTTGGGCAACGGCAGGGGTGGGGTGACCTGCCCTTGTCCTTCCTCGGTGTTCTCTCTCTGCAGCCGCCTGGAGCTCAATGGGATCAAGTCCATCCCCCCCGGAGCCTTCTCTCCCTACAGAAAGCTTCGGAGGATGTGAGTGCCTCCTGCTGTTTCCTGGGGGTCAGCACGGGGCTGAGCCTGGAGCAGGCAGGCCACAGCCCCGGGGCAGGTCCTGACTCTGCCTGCCGTGGCTGAGCCCCCGGCAAAGCCATCATCTGGCCTTCCTACCAGGCTCATCTGTGACATGGGGATGGCGGTGGTGCGACCTCCTTGAAGGGCTGTCTTGCGGCCTAAATAGGATGCTGAGTCCGAGCCTGGCACATGACCAGAGCTGACCATTTCAGCTTGGGCACCCATAGAAGCAGTTGAGGCTGTGAGGGGTGTGTGTAGGGGAAAGCTAGGGTACCCACCCGTGCATGACCCTTGGATTGCACAGGGAAATAGTGGGCAGTCGTGGGTTTTTCGGGTGGATGGGGAACTGGCCCTTCTCTTTCCTAATTTCAAAGAAACCCCTGCCCTCCTGTGGTATCTGGGAGGTAGGGGGGACAGTCAGGACTTGGTGGCCACTGAGAGATTCAGCCACCGTCTCTCCTCTGCTCACCTTGCAGAGACTTGAGCAACAACCAGATCTCGGAGATTGCGCCCGACGCCTTCCAGGGCCTCCGGTCCCTGAACTCGCTGTGAGTAGCAGTGCCAAGGCTCTGTAGTGGTCCAGGGCATCCCCCAAGGAGGCTGGCAGGGCCCAGGGCTCAGGGCCCCTCTGGTGGGCGCTAGAGAAGGAGCACAGACAGCCTCTGTGGGTCTCCCTCTGGCTGCAGTGACCAGGGTGGCTGTACCCAGCTTTCCCTTCCTCTTTGTGGACCCTCTGCAGCTGGGAGGGGGAGGAGGGAGTCAAGGGCTGAGTGCATGGAAAAGCTAGGCAGAGCTGTTGCCCCTGACAACTGTGATGCTCTCCCTTCTGCGGTGGGGATTTTCCCAGCCTTCTTTGTGGCAGTCATCTGACTCAGCCCAGCCTTCATGTTGGCCCCGCCTCCCCACAGAGGCCCAGCACTCCGTCCTCCTAAGCCTTGCCTGGGTCCTATAATGGCGGCATCCACCAGCTCCAGTTGTGAAATCTGCCACAGCTTACATCTTTTGTCCCAAACGTGCTCTGATCTCAAGTTGTAATGAGTGATTGTGAAGAGTGTTTCCTGCCTCCCCTGCCTCCCCCACCCTGTCCAGTATTTCCTTTCCCTCAACAGTTTGCTGGGGATCCATCAATCTACAAAACGTTGTGTGGCATTGAAAATTAATCTCGGAAATGTTACTTCATCTCGTTTTCCAAGAACCCTTGCTCGCTCTCCCAGGGTCACTAAGCCCCTCACTCTCTGAGGTCCCATGGTACTTTGTCTCCATACAGAGTGAACTCAGGGTGTCCTATAGTCAGGCTAGCTCCCTGTTGATGGAGGCCATTCATTTGTCTTAGGAATGAGTATTTTCACCCGTCCCTTGGCAGCACTGGACATGGGCTTGGCGTTGATTCGGGGCCTAGGAATTGGAACAGAATGGAATTCCCCCTGGGGCAGTGCAGGAGGCCGCTAGCTCAGTGTCTTCTGTGTGCACCCTCTTCTCTTGGAATAGAGTGCAAGGTAGTGCGTGGGGCCGTTGGGAATGGCACCCCTAAAACTGTGCAGTGTGCAACCTACACAGCTGTACACGACAGCCTGGTGATGGGTCACTGTCCTTGGCTGAGAGATCCTGAAGGTGGCTGCCAAAATGCAGGGTCTTCCTCTGAAAAGTGAGTGAATCTCCTCCTAAATTGGAACATGACAGTAGCCCATCTAAGTGGGTTCCTGTTGCTCATGGGTATCTGGTCGCAGCCGCCCCCTCACCATATAGGAACTTTCATGCCGAGGTCATGCAAAAAGTGGACATTGACAGTGTCTGCCTGGTCAGGCCCTGACCTGGTACCCCTGCCTCAATTCCTGCCCCCTGCATTACTCCACACAGCAGATGGGGGGATCTTTCCAGTGGGAGTCTGATGATGTCCCAGAGGCTTCCTGGTGCTGGCTGTGTAAAATCCAAGCTACTGTCCCATTCGTTTCCTCCACTCAAGCCACACTGGAGCTCTCCACATGGGCCAACCCGGATTCTACTTAGCTCCTGCTACGCCGTCCTCCAAGAACCATCTCAGAGATGGCACACTCTGTTTTTACTCAGACAGAATGTTTCCGGGCGTGGCTGGGGGGGCCACTTGTGAGATTGGAACGTAATACACCCCCTCCCCAGGCCCCATGATGCTTTCACCATCTGTCTGAACCCATTTCTGCCTGCCTGTCTTTTTTGAACCTTTGCATTTTTTCTGATTATATATGGAATTCATGCTCCATGTAGAAAACTTTGAAAATTCTAAAGCATAAAACAACCCACTCGCAGTCCTGCCGCCAGATCTCAGCACAGCTAACACTTTGCTCTGTTTCCTTCTGGTGTTTTGTCTGTGCTGGAAAGACTCGCTTGATGTGCTGGAGCTCATACCGCACGTGCCTTCTGGCATTCCAGTTTTTGCTTGTAATTCCCTGAAAATATGTTAATTTTTCCTGCCCTAGGGATTTTCTTCTCTTTGAACAATCTCCTTTTGGATCCCCAACCAGGTTAATTTCCCATGAGGTTCCCCGGAGGGGCCCTTGCAGGCTTCTGTGGGATCCGTGTGTGAGGGCAGGGAGTGAGGGAGGGGTGCTCCCGCAGTGATGGGGATCGTGCTGCCTCTAGCCCATAGGGTACCTTTGTGCAGAGTAGGGACCGGCGACCCCTTCCTGTCGCACTTTACTGCCATCTGCTGGCCACTGTTATAACAAGCCTACACTGCTGGGACCTGGCATGTGAAAGGCATAGGGGTGGCACCATTGTGTGGGCAGGACTTGCAGAGCTGTGCCCCGGCCTGCCGGGCTGTCCTCTAACTCTCCTTTCTGCTGCCTTCTCTCCAGGGTCCTCTATGGGAACAAGATCACAGACCTCCCCCGGGGAGTGTTTGGAGGCCTGTTCACCCTACAGCTCCTGTAAGGACCCAAATGCGAGTGACCTTGGGTGGGACCCATGGAGGGGGGGCAGTATTCCTCCGGCCTCTCTTTCGTCCTCTTTGGGGTGTGGGAGGCAAAGACCTTGGGGAATGGCAGGCCTGGCAAGGCTGTGAGAGTCTAGGGGGCTCTGCAGAGGCCAGAGAGGGAGGCAGAGGTGGATGCAGAGCTGATTGCAGGACGCCTGAGCTGAGAGGCCGCTGAGATGCGAACTGTGTTCCTGCTGAGCTCGGTGTGGTCGGGGACAGAGCTGTCTCCTGCAGGAGGACACCCAGGCCCAGGTCAGCCTCCTTGAGCGCTGAGCGTTCAGGCAAGGATTCTCTCCCAGGACCCAAGAAGCACAGAAGCCAAATGCACCCTCTCAGCTCCTGGGAAACCCAGCAGAAGGGGAGGAGAAGGGTACCCCCAAATGCCTTTGGGAGGTGACTTGGCCACTGTCCTCTCTGCTGTCTCAGAATCCCATTGGGCACCTCTAGCAGTTCCTTGAAAGAGAGAAGCATGGGGGACTAAATGGTCCCTGTGCACAGAGAAGGCAGCCGGAGCTCCTCTGCGTGGAGTGGACACCCAGAGGGCCAGATCCCCTGCACCTGCTTCCGTGGACTCCTCCCTGACATAACGTGTGCTTGGCACCTAGGAAGGTGCCCAGGACATGATGAGTCCAATTCTGTGCCTCTCCCCTCACCATCTGGCCCTGGCTCTGCCCACAGGCTCCTGAATGCCAACAAGATCAACTGCATCCGGCCCAACATCTTCCAGGATCTGCAGAACCTCTCACTGCTCTCCCTGTATGACAACAAGATCCAGAGTCTCGCCAAGGGCACCTTCACCTCCCTGCGGGCCATCCAGACCCTGTGAGTGCCCTCTTGCCCTCCCCCTCCGCCCACCCCAGCAGGTGGACCTAAGGGAGGTAACAGCCTCCAGGTACAGGCAGCGGTCTTGGCCTGTGCCTTTGGCTCACCGGGTATGGCCTCTGGTAAAGGACAGATTCTGGGTTAGACAAACCTGGGTTCAGATTCCAGCTATGCTCCTTATTGGCTGTGTGGCCCTGGGCAAGTTAATTAGCTTCTCTGGGGCTCAGTTTACTCATTCATAAAATGTAGATATCACCTTCTTCATAGGAATGTGGAATTGGGATGCATTTTACAATTGATGGCATGTTAATGGGCAGCGTTTTGTTCTTTCTTGATAATACATAAAATAATAGTGCATCTTGCAGTTGATAATGTCTTAAATGAAATACAGTGACAGCAATGCTGATTATAAATTAAAAATTAGAAGAGCAACAATTCTAGGAAAGTTTATTCCTAGGCATTTTATTCTTTCTGTTGCAATGGTAAATGGGATTGTTTCCTTAATTTCTCTTTCAGACTTTTCATCGTTAGTGTATAGGAATGCAAGAGATTTCTGTGCATTAAAATTTTTTTAAAAATAAAGAGCATTTTAAAATCCCCTCCCTCATAAATAAATAGATAGATAAACAAAGAAATAAGTAAATGCCTATGCAGTAGAATTGGCGGATACTGGTTGATGTGTTACTTAAGTTTTTAATCTGTGGGTGTGGTCTCCATTTCCATTTTCCTTGCGCGTTATTTGTTGAAGACACTGCTTTACTGGACCCATAGAGCTCCCCACAGTCTGGATTTGCTTATTGCATCGCCTGTGGTGTAGTTTCGCATGTTCCTCTGTTCTCTCTAGGTCCTGCAGATAGAAAATTTCATCTAGGAGCTTGGGTCAGGTTCAGGTATTTTTTCTTTTTCTGGCAAGATGACTTCGTAGTATTGTGTACTTTCAACAGGAGGCTCACGATATCTGTTTTTGTTTTTTTTTTTGTAATAAACACAGTCATTGATTTCAATGCCTAGACCCACTTGTTCATTAGGGATCCTGAAATGGTGATATGTGAATTCTAACATTCCTTCTTCATTTGATAATGCTGTTGCAGTTACGCTTTAAAGGAGTCCTTATTTTTTAGCTGGAAGGCTTCTGTATAGGGAAACTTCTCTTCTACTATTTGGTTAAACTCAGGCACTACATTCCACATCTTTAGTTCTGAGCCTGCAGTTTGACTCAGCGTGCTGACCCGTGGGTCCTGTGGTGCGTGCCTGATGGGCATTTATTATTAATATTACCGTGGCCATTGTTGTCGTTGCCAGCCCTGCCACTGTTTACCCGCTGTGCAGTGCCCTCTGTCAGCTAAGATCTGCACGAGTGCTGGGATGAGTGTGAAACAGATCGAGTAGAAGGCACAGCTCCTGCTCCCTTGGGACCCTGCACGTCAGCAGGGATGTCAGCCATGAAGACAAACTCATTAGAGCCCACATACCCGCCGGCAGCCCACTACTGCTAATTAATTTACTTATAGCCAGGGAGAGGGGGAGGGAGCACCACGGGGAAATCTTGCCAAGTATGTGAAATGAGATGTCACAGGGAGACATTGGAAAGGTGGATTATTTCACAAAGCTGGCAGAACATCTGAGAGGAATGCACTAAAGAGATTTCAGGGCTGGGGACACACACGCAGGAAAGCCTTGGGGATGGGGAATGGGGCTGAGCGTCTCATGTGAGGAGCTGTCTCGCTTTCAGGGTGGAAGGGGAGCTAGTACATCAAATGGGTCGTGCTCACCAGGGGCGGCCTCTGTCTGTGTCCATTCACCTGGCTGGATTTCAGGAGTGCTTCTGCCCTCCTAAGTACCATCCCTGAGATCTTGGCCACTTCCACCAAGGCAATAGTAGGGCACAAAGCTGGAGCAGAGTGTTAGAACAGGAAGGTTTCCCATAGGAGAGATGGCAATAGTAGTAATACTGATAATAGCGATAGTCACCGCTGTTTATTACTGAAGGCCAGGACACTGTTCTTTGCGTGTATTATCTTACTTAATACTTACAATGACCTATGAATGAAGGTTCTATCATCCTTGCCTTACTTATAAGGAAACTGAGGCAGAGGCAGACTCACCCTAGGTCACATAACATCTAGTAGAGCAGGGATTTGGTCTCAGGCATCTCTTCACTGGCACTGAGAAATTAGTTAACTTGCCCCTAAATTGTGCTTTTACCCTAAGAATTGACCTCATTGTTAAGGCTGTAAAGCAAAACTGAACTTCGTGAACAACTGTTATATATTGACAACTGAAGTACAATTTAGAACAAGGATTTTAAAAATGCACATCCGGGGTACAATCAGATATTGTTATTACAGCCTCAGATAGTTAAACCCTTGGCGGAGTCTTATGTCAGAACCGAGCGGATTTCAGCTTACAATATCTTGCTTGATTTGTTGGTAGCTCCAAGATCTGTGGCTGAGCGCCATGTGTCACGGTATTGATTTTGTAGTTTTACTTGCCCCAAGAGGTTAAAAAAAATTTTTTTTTAAAGCTTGAATGAGGTGTAAAATTCACCTGTTCTGAGTGTACAATTCAGTGATTTTTAGTAAATTTACAGTTCAACTATCACTACAATTCAATTTTAGAACGTTTTCCATTACCCCCCCAAATCCCTTGTGCCCATTTGCAATCAATTCCTATTTCCAGCCTAACCCCAGGCAAGCACTAATCTAATTTCTGTCTCTATAGATTTGCCTTTTCTAGATATTTCATAAAAATGGACTTCTGTGATATATCTTTTGTGACTGACTTCTTTTGCTTAGCATAATGGTTTTGAGATTCCTTCATATTGCAAGTATGTATTGGGTTGACCAAAAGGTGCGTTCGGTGTCTTCCGTAAGATGGCTCTAGTAGCACTTAGTTGTCTTTAACTTCATTCGAAACAATTTTGTTAGACTGTATTGTGACAGCTGTCATATCAGCGTGCATTTTTTAAAAAACTTATCAAAACTGGTGAATTTTTGTGTAGCCATTTCAATATTGAAGATGGAAGAACAAAAACAACATCTTTGGCATACTGTGCTTCATTATTTCAAGAAAGTAAAAAAGCAACTGAAACGCACAAAAAGATTTGTGCAGTGTATGGAGAAGGTGCTGTGACTGATTGAACGTGTCAAAAGTGGTTTGCGGAGCTTTGTGCTGGACAATGCTCCACGGTTGGGTAGACTGGTTGAATTTATAGCGATCAAATTGAAACAATAATTGAGAACAATCAACGTTATACTGCGAGGAAGATAGCCGACATACTCAAAATGTCCAAATCAAGCGTTGAAAATCATTTGCACCAGCTTGGTTATGTTAATCGCTTTGATGTTTGGGTTCCACATAAGTTAAGAGAAAAAAAACTTCTTGACCATATTTCCGCATGCTATTCTCTACTGAAACGTAATGAAAGTGTTCTGTTTTTAAAACAAATTGTGATGGGCAATGAAAAGTGGATACTGTACAACGATATGGAACAAAAGATATCATGGGGCAAGCGAAATGAACCACCACCTACCACACCAAAGGCTGGTCTTCATCCAAAGAAGGTGATGTTGTGTATATGGTGGGATTGGAAGGGAGTCCTCTATTATGAGCAACTTCTGGAAAACCAAACGATTAATTCCAACAAGTACTGCTCGCAGTTAGACCAACTGAAAGCAGCACTCGACGAGAAGCGTCCAGAATTAGTCAACAGAAAACACATAATCTTCCATCAGGATAACACAAGAACGCATGTTTCTTTGATGACCAGGCAAAAACTGTTACAGCTTGGCGGGGAAGTTCTGATTCATCCGCCTTTGGATTTTCATTTATTTCAGTCTTTACAAAATTCTCTTAATGGAAAAAATTTCAATTCCCTGGAAGATTGTAAAAAGCACCTGGAACAGTTTTTTGCTCAAAAAGATAAAAAGTTTTAGGAAGATGGAATTATGAAGTTGCCTGAAAAATGGCAGAAGGTAGTGGAACAAAAGGGTGAATACATTGTTTAATAAATTCTTGGTGAAAATGAAAAATGTGTCTTTTATTTTTACTTAAAAACCGAAGGCACTTTTTGGCCAACCCAATAACAGTATTTGTTCCTTTTTATTGCCAAACAATTTTCCATTGCATGCACATTTTGTTTATCCCTCCTCACTGTTGGACATTTAGCTCATTCCCACTTTGGGACCATTATGAATAATGCTGCTGTGAACATTTTCTTACACATCTTTGTGAGGACAAAGGGTTTCATTTCTCTTGGAATTTCTGGGTCACATGGGAAATTTATGTTTAACCTTTTAAGACACTGCCACTGTTTTCCAAAGTGGCTCTACATTTTACATTCCCACCAGCAATGTTATGAAGGTTCCAATTTCTCTACATCCTTGCCCACACTTGGTATCGGTTTTCTTTATGATTACAGCCATCCTAGTGGGTTTGAAGTGGTAGCTCATTATGGGTTTAATTTGACTAATGATGTTGAGTATCTGCCCAAAAGATTTTTAGTTGTGACTTCTTAATGCTTAATCCAAGAAAGAGACTGGGAATCGGTCTCCCCTTCTACCTTCCACTATCAGAAATGTGCATGGAGATAATTGTCTGGCCACACGTGCAGCCTCTTTCTGGGTGTGCCTTTAACATAATTATCTTTTCCCAAGAAGATTTTTTTCTTCCTCCTGAGCATTTTCTCTCCCCAGTTCCCTGCTCTTTACACCTTCTAAAAATTCTACTTTATGTCAGATACTTAAGTTTATACAGAAGCCACTTGCCTCGGTGGGTGATTCAAGTTTTGTAGGTTGCTTTTGACAAAAATAGCCTGTTCTTAAAAAGGATGTATTCTACTCTGCACCCCTTGGACATTTTAATACGTGACTGAACAACATAATTGAGTTGATTTTAAACAGAGTTTTCTGCCAAGATTGTGATAGAGGGAAGCAATTCGTTCAGGCAGAGGCTGTGTCCTAAGGCACAAATAGATGTGGATGGGGCGGGTGGAAGGATCCCAGAGCAATCCCTGAATCCTGGTGTACTTTAGATTAGCTACGAACTCTTCCCTGGGGAGTCAGCACGCACGTCGTCGCTGTGCAAATTGGCAGTTTAAATCGGGGTAACAAACCATCCAACGGGATGCAGAAGGGGTGGGAGGGGCCTGGCCCACCTGGTGGAGCTGAGAGGAGCCAGGACTCAGGCAGGAAAGTGGGGCGGGTGCTGCAAAGGGGAGTGGCAAGGACAGCTGGGCAGGGAAAACTGTCACCAAGCATACTGACCAGTGGCCAGAGGGTGGAGCCCAGGAGGGGATGGATGGAGAGAGAGTGGTCAAGGTCTGAGCTGAGCTGAGCGCAGACTCTGGGCAAGGGCTTGTGCCTCTGTTTGGAGAGAGCTGTGTGGCCCTAGCAGGAGCCTGGGCTGAGGCCAATATGTAGATGACTTGAATTAATGACATTAGATGGAGGAAAAGTAGCCATGGCATGGCGAGTCCTCTGAGCTGGCCCCATGCAGAAGCATTGGCTTTTGGGAACAGTAGTCAGGACAGGTGCTGGATTCTTTTCCCTGGCTGTCTCAGTGTAGAAAGCAGGGCACTCAGTGCCACACTGGCCCAGACACAGGTGGGCAAGCTGGCTGCTAGGTGGTTCAGATGTGGCTGGTCTGAGCCTGCAGGGCAGTCAGGGCCAATGGGAAAGACAGCCCTGTGGTCACTTACAGTGACCCGGGTTCCCTCAGCTAGTATCACCTGTGAGCTGCCCCCGCCCCACACTTATCCTGTGGGTAACACAGGGAGCTGGCAAGAAGATATGAGTGGTTCCCCAATAAGCAGCTACTCAGTAATGCTTTCTGAGTTTCCCTGTGTCAAGAGACGGCCTGTAGAATGGTCAAGAGGGGGCAACCCCTATGGCCTGGGCTAGGAACGGAGATTCCATGGAAAGCTGAGGGGCCGCAGCAGGCACTTTGAGCCCTCCTACCCCAGCTGCAGGCCCAGCCTTGCCACCCTGGCCCCAGCCCCTTCTTGACAGAGGCTGTGGGAAAGAGGCTGCTGCCGCCCAAAGCCACAGGGAGGGGACAGTCCAGGACTCATGGCACTGGCGGGGTCCAAAGGCCGCTGGATGCTGAGGTCTTGGGCTCTAATGTCCGTTCCATCACCTCACCCTTGGAAGGACGGGGGTGCCCTGGCCGGTCTCTGGGTTGCTTCTGCCTCCACTCCTGTTTGTCACAGGGCAGAGGGAGGGACAGGTGAGTAGAAGGAGACGGGACAGAGTGAGGCTTGAAGGGACAGCTGGAAGCTCCAGGCTGTGGAGTTCCATCCCCACTGCCAGGCTCTGGTAAGACTTCTCCACAGGTGGTGGGCACCCCCAGGTGCTGTCCCCAGGTGGCGCATTTCTCCCCAGGCCCGGTGGGCTCTGGCCACGAGCAAGCAGTCAGGCCCCGTCCAGGTGGCGGTGAGCACAACGGTGCAGCTTTGTCTCTGATCTCCCATCCGCCCCCTTTGGACAGGCATCTGGCCCAGAACCCTTTCATCTGTGACTGTAACCTCAAGTGGCTGGCGGACTTCCTGCGCACCAACCCCATCGAGACCAGCGGGGCCCGCTGCGCCAGCCCCCGGCGCCTTGCCAACAAGCGCATCGGGCAGATCAAGAGCAAGAAGTTCCGGTGCTCAGGTAGCTGCCCGCCTGCCCGCCCACCTGCCCGCCTTCAGTCTGCTCAGGGACTCTCTGATGTTCCTGGATGGTCCCAACAAGCGTGCCCTGGACCACTTTGGACCCACGCTGGAGGGTGCGGGCCCACAGTGTAGACTTGGATCTACAGTTTCCCACCCCATGTTTTACTGAGGCCTGGGAAGGTGGTAGCGCTTGCCGAAGATACCCCAGAGAGGACAGGCAAGGACCGAGGTCCCTCTCCTCCCAGGACAGTTCTCTTTCAAGCTTTTTAAGACACTCAGGAGGCGTGGAACCCTCCTCAGAGAGATGGTTGCCTCCTCCAGGCTCTGGGGCAGCAGAAACGGCAACTGGCTGGGGACAGTGTGGGTCAGCTTCTGAGCCCGGATCCTGGTCCATCCTCACCTGTGCCGTTGTATGTGAACTTTCCCGTGGTTTTGGTGCTCCCTGGAAGAGGTTTACTTGGGTGTGGTGCTGTCCCCTGCATCAGCCTGGGCCAGGAATATCTGTGTTCGTAGCAAGACCTTCACACAGGGGCTGGGTGGGTGGGCTCCGGGGTCTTGGTTTGTGACCTGAGCTTGGTTCCCGGGGCGGCTTCCGCTGGGCAGCAGGGCTGAGGCCTGGGCTGTTCCTGCATGGTCTGGACAATCCCAGCAGTGTAGTGTTTCTGCTTCTCTCCCCAGCCAAAGAGCAGTACTTCATTCCAGGTAAGAGGGGGGACCAAGGCCGGCCTGGGTGGGACGGTGGCAGTGGGAGGCCAGGGAGGCCCGGGAGACTCTGGGCTGGGCAGGGCTGCTTGGAACTCCTCCGCCCCTGGCCCCTGCCCTCTCACCACAGGCACAGAGGATTATCAGCTGAACAGCGAATGCAACAGCGACGTGGTCTGTCCCCACAAGTGCCGCTGCGAGGCCAGCATGGTGGAGTGCTCCGGCCTCAAGCTCACCAAGATCCCTGAGCGCATCCCCCAGGCCACGGCCGAGCTGTGAGAGCCCCCAGCCGCACCACGCCCTCACCTGCCCCCAGCTCCCACGGACCCTCCCGGCCCTCCTCCGGGTTTTCCTCTGTCGCAGCTCTATTTGGGGACCACTGGAGACCCCACCCCGGGAGCATGCCCGCTGCTGGGTCCAGCAGGAAGTGGTCCCTCTGCTTCCCACTCCTGGTCCCACACGCCCTGCTGAGGCAGTCTCTGGCCCGCGGGGCAGGTCGCCAGCCTGAGCCAGGGCGGCTTCTCTCAATCATGCTTTTGCTTTCTTTGTGGGGACCTGATTCCATCAGCTAAAGTTGTAGCCTAAGCCATTCTTTTATTTTTCTTCTTTCTCTAAAAATATAAATTTGTGCACGTATATATATGCATGTGCACAGATACCTACACATGCCTGTCATTTATGTATGTAAAGTTCATGGCATTTTTCATGTTAAAATATCCCCATTCACCCCCCAGCTCTTGGTCCAGCCTTTTCTGAAATAGGATCAATTCATCTCACCAGAGAAATTCTTCTGGGAGTCCCCTTTGTTTGAGTCCCAAATAGTCTCAGTTTGGAAGATACTTTAACGTCTGTCATTTATGGATGTATAAGTTCCCTTCGTTGCTTCTTACAGACGATTAAACAACAATGAGATTTCCATCCTGGAGGCCACTGGGATGTTTAAAAAACTCACCCATCTGAAGAAAATGTGAGTTACCCGTTGGCGGGAAGGAGCAGTCAGGATGCCGGTCAGGATGGGAAGGGGAAATTCTGGGTGTGGGGTAGCTCCTGTCGGGGGCAGGGCTCCCGTGCATGGGAGCTGGGTGCAGGAAAAGGGTCCTGAACTCCATAATCCTCTCCCAGCAATCTGAGCAACAACAAGGTGTCAGAGATTGAAGACGGGGCCTTCGAGGGCGCAGCCTCAGTGAGCGAGCTGCACCTGACCGCCAACCAGCTGGAGTCAATCCGGAGCGGCATGTTCCGGGGCCTGGACGGCCTGAGGACGCTGTGAGTGTGTGGCCGGGGAGCAGGGTGGGCAGAAGCCAAGCCAGAGCGTGGGCGTCTGCATTAAAGGGAAGGGAAGAGCGAGGGTGGGAGTCTCCTTCCCTGGCCCCAGCTTGCAGGAGTTGAGGGGGCCGCGGCTGAGGACCCTGGCTGCAGCACGCCAAGTCATCAGATGTCAGTCACTGTGACGAGGGCTGCCTTCTGGTTCCCCAGGGTGGGGGGTCGATGGCGGGTGAAGGGATGGGGAGGTGGGCCCTTCCGGAGGTCCCCTCTCATCGCCCCGTGGTCAGGCTGCAAGAGCATAGTACGTGTTTTCAGTTCAGGAGTGGCTGGTGCTACAGTGGCAGGGACCTCGCAGAGGTGACTCAAGTGGGTGCAGGCGGGGGAGGAGGGATTCCCACCATCCTTGGGATTCTGAGAGCCCATGACTCAGAGCCCAGGCAGAGCTCTCCAGATGTCAGGACTGAGTGGGATCCTGGGGTCATCCACCCCTCTGTGAACGCTGAAGGGAGAGGAGCCCCTCTCTCTGTCCAGGCAGCACTAGCTCTTCAGATGATCATGTAGACCTTTAGAGCGTCCGATAGACAGTGCTGTCCTGTCAGACTCACCACAGGGACAGAAGCATCCCACATCCGCACTGACCAATCTGGTAGCCACATGCGGCTATGGAGCACTTGAAATGTGGCCAGTGCTACGGAGGCACTGACTTTTGAATTTCGTTTCATTTTAATTAAGTATAAACAGCCACGTGTGGCTAGTGGCTACACTGTGGACATCACCTCTAGAAGCCACCAGCCTGGATTTAAATCCCAGCCCGCAGTAAGGCTATAGATTTATTTTCTGAGCACGTGTCATGGCATAAGGGAAATGAATGCATGGAGGCATTCCCTGTGGGTTTTTGTTTGTCTGTTTTACACAAGGGGATTTATTATGCACTGTGTTTTGCAGCTTGCTTTTTTTTTCACTTGTAAAGATAGTGTGGCAGGTTCTTCATAGAGGGCTGCCTCATTCTTTTTTATACATGCCTAGTATTCTTTGAAAGAGGGTGCCGTGGGCCTGCAGGAGCATGTGAAGGATGGTGAGGGCACAGGAAAAGGAATGCCTGTAACCCCTCCACTGACCACAGTTAATTGTTGATATAGACAACTATCCTTCCAGTTACACACACACACACACACACACACGCACACACACGTACACCCACATACATGCATGCAAACACACAGATATATTTTAATGGAATCCTAGAATACATTTTATTTAGTAATCTGTTTTTTCCTTAAACAGAATGTGAGTGTCTTTATGTATCCTTACGATTTCTTTTACAACATCATTTTGAAAGATTATATTTTAGATAATTATTAGAGATTTAGGCTGTTTCTAATTTTATTACAAGCAATGCTGTGATTAATATCTTTGTTATGAAATTCTGTGCTCATCTGGGGTTATTACCTTAAAGATAAATCCCTAAGGGTAGACCTGTGGGGTAAAAGCACGAAGGGCCCTTTCAGGGATTTTGCCACATCTCACCAGGTGCACTCTGGGCAGGTCCCAAGTCGTTTTCCCGCCAGCTGTGCATGAAAGTGCCCATCCTCCCACCCTCCTGCCAACCCTGGACTTTACTATTATTATTTTATTTTTAATTATTTTGTAATTTGGCAGGCAAAGATTCACTATCACTTAAATGTCCTTGATTTGAACATTTTTCAGTGAATGTTCATAAGCTATTTATTTATTTCTGTGCATCTCATGCTGTGACTCATTTATCCTGTAACGGAATTTTGTACCTTTTAATCTCCCTCACCTAGTTCACTCATTTTAATTTCTTTTGTGAATTGCCTATTCTGTGTCAGGCTTCGTTTTTGTTTTTGCTTGGGGAAGGGAATTGAGCCAGATGTTTGAGGATGAACAGAGACTTTGGCAGCTATAAATGAGGAAGAAGGTCATTCTAGAAGGAGATCCAGCCGGGGAAAGGTGTGGGGATGCAGGCCTGGGCAGCAGGCCTGAAGGACAGAGGAGTGGAGGGTGTGTCCGTCCCTGGGGAGTCGGGCAGGTGCTGCTCTGGGGCTGGGTTGGGCAGGCGCTCACATGTCACAGTAAAGAGTTTAAACATCTGTGGACAGTTTAGAGGCTGCTACGGGCTTCAGGCTGGAGAGCGACATGGCCGGGTTTAAGTTTTAGGAAAGTCTCAGGTGTTGATATGCAGTGTGGTCCGAGGTTGGGGAGACTCTGGGCACCCAGGGGGTGAGGGTGATGGTCTTCGGCATGGGGGCCGTGTGGGCAGGATGAAGAGGCCGTCAGTTCAGAGGCAGGGAAAGCCTGGAGGGGAGCCCAGGTGTGTAGAATCCTGGCGCTGTGGCTCCCCTCTCCGTGGCTCAGTGCCCCCAGAGGAGAACTTGTGAACTGGCTGCTGGCGGCCAAAGCACAGAGCAGGCAGATGGCCGCAGGGCACGGCACGGACTCTCCCCTCCTCTCCCGGCTCCCAGGATGCTGAGGAACAACCGCATCAGCTGCATCCACAATGACAGCTTCACGGGTCTGCGCAGTGTCCGCCTCCTCTCGCTCTATGACAACCGGATCGCCACCATCTCCCCCGGCGCCTTCGACACCCTCCAAGCCCTCTCCACGCTGTAAGTGCGCCTCAGAGGGCAGGCGGGCCTGGGGCTTGGGCACCAGCCATCCGAACTGAACCCCGGAGCCCTGCCCATCCACCACCTTAGGACACGGCCTTCTCCGGTGGTCACTTTAAAAGACTCAGGGTGTTTGGGTCCTTGCACGTTAGAATGTTGCCTCTTGGCGGGTTGGTTGTCCGGGAGCGCTGGGTGGCGAGCAGGGGCCGGCTTTGCTGGGACAGCTGAGTCTGGTGGGTGTCTTCGTGGTCACACCACCCGCCTCTTCCAGAAACCTTCTGGCCAACCCTTTCAACTGCAACTGCCAGCTGGCTTGGCTGGGCGACTGGCTGCGCAGGAGGAGGGTCGTGACGGGGAACCCGCGATGCCAGAGCCCGGATTTCCTGCGGCAGATTCCCCTGCAGGACGTGGCTGTCCCCGACTTCAGGTGTGAGGAAGGTAACTCATGGGCCCCCCGGGTGGCAGGGGGATGGGGAGAGGTCATGCCCCAGAGAGGAGGGGTCCCCTGGGGAGGGGAGGCTCTGTGGAGGGGGAGGGGCGAGGATCAGGGAGACCTACTCAGTCCTGTGCCTGCCTCTGCCTGGTGGGGTCTTCTTTGTGTGATTATAAGAGCAATAATGTGCTTATTGTTTAAAAAATGGGAAAATATGGATAAAAGACGGGAATAAACGTTACCTATTAGCCCATCACTCAGAGAAAATCACAGTTAACATTTTAGTGTAATTTCTTTATGTGAGTACGTTTAACCCAGAGACCTACCTCCTGGTTATTCCTAAGCACTCCAGACAGTGGATTCAGCCTGTCTGTAATGTGCAACAGGACACTGTCAAGGGGGCACCCCTTCCTCCACACGCGGGTCACTTCTTGTGCCAATGTCCTCTTTCCCCTGAATCCTCCATCTCTCTCCTGTGGCCACTTCCTTCTTTCCCTACCCATGCAGAATCTAGCCCGTCCCTCCATTCTCCACCCAAGCCCCCAGAGCATCATTCACACAGGCAGCTGTGGGAAGCAGATTTTTACCGAAGGTGACAGAACAAGGTTGCATCTTGCCCAGTCCTGGGTCCCCCTTCTTCAGCCCCTCCTGTCCTCTCTCCAGTCTGCTTCCAGGGGGCAGTTCAGCTCTCAGGCTGGCCCATCCAAGCCAGTGAGGGGGGTGCTGGGTGGGGAACTTCAGCTTTCACGCCAAGAATGACAGGGTATTTTTCTAAACAAAATCAATGGATTCTCTAAGAGCAGTTTGGCTTCGAACTTCTAAAATAAACAAAACAAAACTCCATACTTCTCACATATATATTTTATATCACAGTTTCTTTTTTTAAAAAAAAAACCTGAACTATGTATTTTGGACATTTTCTGATGCCATCAAGTATTTTTTTTGAAAGCATTATTTTTTTCCAAGAAGCAGTTTCTTTTCGTTTTTCTTCTTACAAAGTGAGGCATCTTTATTTCCTTAAAAACAAAACCCCAAATAACGGACAATCCAGAAGGAGAATAAAAAGCTCATTGATGAGTCCCTCTTTCTACTTCCCCACCCCAGGTGACTCCTGTCAGCACCCCGTGTGTGGCCCCCTGGATCTTTGCTGAGTGTTCGTGCCCACGTATGACACATGTAGGGTCTTGCAGTACTGCCCGTGTACCTTCTCAACATGACAGTCCCTTGTCTGGAGGCATCGCGTGGCATTTACGTGCTTCCAAACTTCTGTTGTTATGCCTCGTGCTGCCAGGAACATCCTGATAGATAACTCTCTGTACATATACTCAGTTTTTCCCCTTAGAATAACTTCCTAGGAGTGAAAGGATGGGAATATTTTTGAGGTGTTGCTGCCGAGAGGCAGTAGGACGTAGTGGTCAAGAGAACAGGCTCTGGAGGCAGCTGGCTTGGATTCCAGGCTGCGGGACCTCTTCCAGGCTGGCGGACCTTGGGCAAGTTACTTAATCACTCTGTCCGTAGTTTCCTTTTCTCTAAAATGGGCTGATAGTAGCACATCCACAGAGAGATGTTGTGAGGATTCAGTGAGTTCATCCTTATCACGCGGCACCTCCACACAGACGCCTTCCATAACCAACAGTCCCTGTCACCTGCTTCCTAGCAACTCCGACGGTGGTGTCCTTATCGCCCCTCCTGCACCCAATCAGAAGGAAGGAAGGCACACAGAGGGCGCTCAGTACTATTTATTGAATCTGTGAAAGATGGTGGGACAGAAGGGGCTCAGACTGTGTGCCAGCCAGACCTGGGTACAGACCCTGAATTGCCTCTGATCAGCCTTCTGACCCGAGCAAGCTGTTTAAATGCTCCAGATCTCAGTAAGATAGAAGTTCCTTCATTCCTTCATTCAACTGACCTAATTTGGAGGCTGCTGTGTGCCAGGCCCTGCTCTCTGTGCTGGGCTCCTTCAGTGAACAGAGAAGGAGGTGCAGGTCTCTGTCCCCGTGATGCTCACGCTCTAGGGGTAATGGCTGCTCCTCTTACATACGTTAAGGAGATTACGTTCGATACAGTGTCCGGCACATAGTAGGTGCTCAAGAAATGGTGTGGCTGCCATCCTCCTTCTCTGCAGTGCCTGGGTCCGCCTCAGAGCTGAGGTGGAAGAGATGGATCCAAGACCTATTTTAAGCTCAAAACAGGTCCAAGGGGCTTTGCCCCTGGTGGGGCAAGGGTGCAGCTGAGAGGAGACTTACTGGTGCACAAGGTGGTGTCAGCGCGGGGCCACTGTCCGCAGGTGCCCTGGAGCTGGGCCCTGGCTGCAGGAGGCCCTGAGAAGGCCTGTCCCCTCGCTGACGTGGCTTCACGCCTTCCTCCCCAGGCCAGGAGGAGGGGGGCTGCCTGCCCCGCCCGCAGTGCCCCCAGGAGTGCGCCTGCCTGGACACCGTGGTCCGATGCAGCAACAAGCACCTGCAGGCCTTGCCCAAGGGCATCCCCAAGAATGCCACAGAGCTGTGAGTAACCCCTGCCTGGTGGCAGGAAGAGAGGGCGACCGAAAGCAGATGTTAGCTGGCAGGCGCTTGGAGTTAGGGCTTTGCAGGAGACACTGGTTCCAAGGAGGTTTGAGCTTCTCTGTGACCGCCCCCCACTCTGCAGTCACCTGACGGCAGGGGTCCCCCGTGGCAAGTGCTTCATCCCGTTAAACTAAGCTCTGACTTTAAAATAAGAAATTACATTGCTCTTCCCACTTCACATCATCTCATGAGCATTCCCTTCATGAGAACGCTCACAAAAGTTGTTTTTATTGTCCACATAATATTCCATCACGTGAATCTACTGTGATCTATATAACAAATCCCCCTTTGTTGGTATTTAAGCTTCCAATTTGTTTACTCTCATAAATAGCGCTGAGGTGAGCATCCCTTCAGCGAAACTGCTAGTCGGAGAGCGGTGCATTGTTGGGACTCTTGATGACCTTCCAGAAAAGCTGTCTCCTCTGCACTCCCGCCCGCCGTGTGTGGAAAGAGCCTTCTTGCTCCCCCTCCCCCTCCCATGCCCCATCAACACTGGCGTTGTGGTGCTAACTCTTTGTTGATCTGGATTTGGTATCCGAGCCCATGTGGGCACGTGGGTATAAATGTGTATGGCAGACAGCGGGATGGACAGCAGGCTTCTTTGACAGACCCCTCCAAAGGGAAGGCCTGGGTCAGGCCCTGACTCTTCCTGCTCCTGGGATTGGTCCCTTCAGGCCTCCGTAGCCGAGCTTTTTTTTTTTTTTTTTTTGCGGTGCGCGGGCCTCTCACTGTTGTGGACTCTCTCATTGCGGAGCACAGGCTCCGGACGCGCAGGCTCAGCGGCCATGGCTCACGGGCCCAGCCGCTCTGCGGCATGTGGGATCTTCCTGGACCAGGGCACGAACCCGTGTCCCCTGCATCGGCAGGTGGACTCTCAACTACTGCGCCACCAGGGAAAACCCCGAGCTTTTCTTTTCCCTGAGCGGAGCACGTGAGGTTTTCATTTGTATTTCTTTCATTACCTGCAAGGCTGGTATTTCTTCACAAGCACACCAACCACTGCAGTCCTTGTCCTGTGACTCTTCTGCTGCATTCCCCACCCAGTTTTCTGTAAACGTCTTCTGTCCTGTCCTCTCCTTGGTGCCTCCTAGCAACCCTGGGAGTAATGGGACAGGCAGGACAGCCTGGCTCCCTTGACTGAGGATGCTGAAGTTCAGAGACTTTAAGCCTCAGTTTCCTCAGCTGTAAAACGGGGCTGCTGGGTTTGTTGACAAGGGAGGCTGAGAGGATGGAAGGAGATGGGCCGGGAGTCATTCTGTAGGATGCAGGGTGATGGGTCGGGGGAGTAAAGCCCTGATTTGTGCTCTGTGAACCTCTGGGGGGTGGACAAGGCATCCTGAAGGCTGCCTTCGGTGGGGCTGCAGCTCCCGGTGCTCCCGTCAGCTTAGGAAGGATGGCTGGTGGCCATGGGGGAGGGAGGGCAGGTCACAGCATTTCGAATCCCAAGCTCTGCGAATGATGAGAGACCAGTGGGTGGGAGAAGCCGGGTCCGTCACAGAACTGACTGCAGAGAGAGTTGGAGAGTCACCTTCGGGGTCCTGAGCCTGGATGGTTGGGAACATGGAGTGTAGTGCTGATGCAGTCAGGGGAAGCCTGTGTGGGTGTGAAAACACAGAGCTTAGGTTTGGGCATGTTTGGGTCTGGGGCCAGCCTCAGGCACCTTGCCAGCAGGTACAGGGGGGCCCTGGGTGCTGCTGAGGGCCTGGCAGGTGGGTATTAGCCTATTACAAATTACCTATTTGGCCAAGAAGGCTGGAGAGAAGAGAGGGAAGACCAGGGGGTCCAGGATTGAGCCTGTGGTGCCCACCGACAGGGAGGGTGCTGAGAGGGCCAGGCAGGGACTCGGGAAGGAAGCCACAGGAGGCTTCACGTCTCAGTGGCTTTTACCAAGTGTTTCAGTGGCATCTTCCCAAATGGCCTAAGAAATGTCCGTGTTTTCTCCTCCAATTAGCGATTCAGGACCAACTGTGTAGTGTACATGTAGGAGAGGAAATGAGTGAGAAGGCCCTGGCTGCAGGGGAAGGTTCTCCCTGCACCGGGCTCTGCCCAAGGCCGAGATGGCTGCGCTAACTGCTGTGTTCTCTCCCGTAGCTACCTGGATGGGAATCAGTTCACGCTGGTCCCGAGACAGCTGTCCACCTTCAAGTACCTGCAGCTCGTGTGAGTATCCAGGCCTGTCTCAGAGGGCAGGGCGGCCATTGGAATCTAGCCATTGTGGCTCCAGCTTTCCTGGAATTCCCTACAGATGCCACTCTGGCCGATCCATTTTTTTGTTTTGTTTTGTTTTTTTAATTGCAGTATAATTGATGTACAATATTATATAAGTTACAAGTGTACAATATAGTGATTCACAACTTTTAAAGGTTATACTCCATTTATAGTTATTATACAATATTGGCTATATTCCCTGTATGGTACTGATCCGTTTTTTAATTTCACCCCATCCCTTTGAGAACATCTGTGCACAGAACTGTTTTGCCATCTAGTGGCCATTTTTGGGAATTGCATTGTTCCAGGCTCTCTTGGGCTGGAACCTGTGTGCTTTTGCCCACACCGTCTCCCCAAGCCTCTAGGCTGGTGATTATTATTAAAGAGGGTTATCCTTGCAAAGGTAGGAGCCAGAGCAGAAGAAGAGAGTTATGGAAAACTTCTTGATCCAACCTTGGCTCCTAAACCAAATATGAAATATGGCAGCCTCAAATATACATCTGTAACTAACTCTTTCTTTAGGCTAACATCTACTTTTCTGTTATTTCCACTTTTGACCTTTCTGCTTCATGAAAACATACAAAGTAAGCCTCAGAATAAGTTCAGCTCCTCTTAGCCTTCCAGCTTAATTAACACCTCACTTCAATTGTCTTTATCTGCCTATTGGCCAGATCCCACCAAAAAGAAGTCCAGAGAACATTTCATCTGAAGTGCCTTGGAGCAGTGCTGCTCAAAGTGCGGTCTATGGGGCAATGGCAGCCTGAGAACTCTTTGTAATGTGCCTGAAACTAGATAAGGAACTCGCACCAGAATTTTAATCAACACATTGCTTCTTCCTTCATTGGGAAAGTATTGCTATGAAAAAATGTTAGCTAAACTAAGTTGTGTGTTTAGTGTCATAGGTGATTGCATTTTGGCACAAGTCCCTTGTTTGGGGACATTCAGTTTGAGGACTAGCTACTTTGAGTAGCACTGGCTTACAGAATTTCAAAACTCCAGTTTATCTGTCTTTGCTAATGACCTAGCCATGGTGTTTTGACTGAGTGTTCCAACGGTGGAGGTGAGGAGTAGTAGTTAGAGTGATTTGTGGCTAGTGATAGAGTGACAAAGAGAGAGACAGCCTTTCTTTGGTCTAATTTGAGGCAGCCCCACTAATGGTGCGGATATGCTTGAGGAGAAAGGGAGGGAGAGGGGACTAATGTGAAGGCAGTTCTTACTATGAAGCTGCCTGTTGGGGGCTGAAATACCAGCACCTCCTTATCATGGGGAAGGACCACCACAAAGTGTACTTGAAGTTTGGTGATGTATTTAAATGTGTCTCTAGGAACAATGGAGTGGTTTTGAATGAGATTAATTAGAGGAACATTGACTAAAAGAAAATGAAGGCAGGGCACATGGTTTTGTTTGCTGAGTCAAGAACTGCATGAAGTGAGCAGATATGAAGCCATCTAAGTCATGGGCCCTCCCCCTAAATGTCACGGTCTGGGGGCATGCAAGGGTGAGAAATAGGAGCACATACGTCGTGTGGAGTGATGAGTGTTCCAACAGAGGTAAATGCACATGTTAGGGCTGTGGCTCAAAAGAAGGAGTGGTGGGCTCCGGGTAAGGGCTGGGAGAGGTCAGAGTTCACCAGGTGCAGAGGGAACAGGATATCCAGGGGCAAGAGAATTTCAAGAAGGGTAACAAATTCATGCAAGGCATGTGGGGACCCGTGAGGGAGGGGGCCGTGCCCTGGAGTACCTGGCAGGTGGTGAAGCTAAAGGGTCTGGAGGTTGCACTTTAAGTAAATGGGAGCCACTGTGGGTTTGTTGGTAGAGAAGTGACCTCATCACATTTGTGTCTTAGAAAGATTGCGTGGTGCCCACCATGTGGAGGATGGATCGAAAGGGGGCAAAGCTGTGGGTGAGAGATGAGGCAGAAACCAGGAGAGAGATGACGGTGTCTTGATGTAGCAGAAACTTGGGAGGAGGGGGCAGATGGAACAGATGAAGAGAGGCACAAGCCAGTTAGGTGAGGGTCTGGGAGGGAGGACGTGGGGGTAGGGCAGTGTTTCTGGGTGGTTGGAGCTGCTGACCAGGATGGAGAGCACAGCACGGGGCACGCGGGTGGGAGAAAGCACAAGAATTGGAGTGTCTGTGGGACATCAGGTCTCTGCAGGGGACTTCGTGAGAGAGGTCTGGCTGGGGCCACAGAGGAGGGCACCATTCGTGCACGATGGTGCGGGAGCCAGGAGTGTCCCCGAGGACTGAGGGACTAAAGGAAGAGGAAGAGCGAGGACAGGGCTTAGTGATCCCCGTTGCTAAGGGGTGGGTGAGAAAGAAGCATTCACCAGAGAGGTAGGGGGAACGTGGGAAGACAGTGGTCTGAGGAGATTTGAGAAGAGGGTGGTCAGTTGGGCCAGTGCTACAGGGTCACTTGGAGAGCACATTGCCGTGACCTGGGGCTTGGGGGCCAACAGACTGGGGTTTGACTCTATCTGTACTTCCTCCCAGCTGTGTGACCCTGGGTGGGTCACTTCATCACTCTGAGACCCTGCACCTTCTTTTATAAGATGGGTTTACTATCTCCCTCATAGGATTATAGGGAGGGGGAGTGAACAAGCCCACGTAAAGAACTAGCGAGAGAGAAGGATAGAGGAGCCCCTAGGCCTGGCAGCTGGGAGGTAGCTGATGCCCTTGGCGGGAGCATTTCCATGGTGGGTGGAGGGTGGGAGCCAGGCTATACTTGCATGGGATGAGGGATGAGGAAATGGAGACCTGAAACCCTGGAGACACAGAGCGAGTTCAGGGAGCAGAACGGAGGGCTGTAAATAATTGTGAACCAAGCGCCCCTCCACCACCTCCCACCCCGCAGAGTGCCGGTCAGAACAACTTGGCTGAGGGATGGCCATGGCCAGAGTGGGAGAGGGGAGGAGTTCTTTCTTTCTAAATGATGATACTTTTGTCTTTTCCAGGGACCTGAGTAACAACAAGATCAGTTCCTTAAGCAACTCCTCCTTCACCAACATGAGCCAGCTGACCACTCTGTGAGTCCCGTGGCGGGAGGCGGAGGGAGGGCTTGTGGCTACTGAGACTCTCCCCAGGCCTCGGTCACTGGCAGGTATCCCCACGTAGCCTCCCTTGCCCTCCAGGGAGGGTGACGGGGCCTGCCCTCTGAAAAGACTTAAAAAAAAATTTTTTTTTATTGTGAAACACAGCGTGTATATAGAAAAGTGCAAAAACCATAAATGTACAATTTAACAAATAATCATAAAGCTAGAACATGTGTAAATACCTAAGTTTAAAAATAGAACACAGCTAGCACCCCAAAAGTCCCCTCATCTCTTCCTGATCATTCTTCCTCTCTCCCCCCACACCCGAGGCAGTCCCTACCTGGAGTTTTATAATGATCACTTCTTTGGTCTTTATAGTACCATCTACATATGCATTTCGACACAATGAAGTTTAATGTTGCCCACTTTTGAATCTTATATAAATTGAATCATACAGGATGTAGTCTTTTATGTCTGGCTTCTTTTATTTACCATTATGTTTGTGTGAAGCTGTGGTCTCTTCATTTTCACTGCTGTATAGTATTCCTTTGTAGGAATATACCATACTCTCCTTATCCATTCTACCACTGATGGATATTTGCACTGTTTCCAGTTTGGACTATTGTGAACGGTTACCCTCTGAACATTTTGGTGCCCATATTCTAAGATATTTTAATGATTGCTTTAATTATATTCCCAGCAATTGATTGGAAAGTATTAACAAGCATCATTTATATTTGCCTGGAGCTTAAGAATGTATTTCGTTCACCTTCCCAATACCTCACTTTACAGGTGATGTGCCCAGGACTTAAGAACTTTCCCTTTGGTTCTACTGTGGTCAAATAATAGAGCCAGTACCCTAAAAGACAGGGTCCTGACTCAGTCAGGCCCCCAGGAGCAGAATGTGGTCCCAAGGCCGGGAAGTGCTGCACTTACCTGCCTCAGGTCTATTAGTCAACTGGTTTCCATTTCAAAGTCTTCATGAGCCTGTTGACTGAAAGAAAAATGCACAAGTTGTGAGTTAAGTTTTATTCGGGGACCTTCCAGAGGACTATAGCCTGGAGACAGTCTCTCAGATAGCTCTGAGGAACTGCTCTGAAGAGGGAAGGGATGAGCCAGGATACATACGAACTTTTTTTTCTGAGAAAAACATGTGGTCAAGCATCAAAAGGTTACTGTTAATCACAAAGAACAGATATCTCAAGTTAATGATTTTAGTGCTTTTCTACGTATGGGAAGATGTAAGAGTCTGGGGTCATTTGAAATTTTTCCTTAGATATGCATCTAAGCTATCTACAGGCTAGTATATTCAAAGCACAGAATGCACCCTGTCTTTCTCCATCCTGGATTCCCCTCAGGGCACACTGTGGGCAACTGAAGTGGCTAATGGCTTGATCCTTGTAGAACTGGAATGGCAGGCAACATTTTTTCTTTACAAGCGTGTGTGTGAAGCTGCCATGGTCTAGGGCAGTGGTTCTCAACCAGGGGCAATTCTGCTCTCCAGGAAACATTTGGCAATGTTTGAAACATTTTTGGTTGTCGCAGCTGGAGGAGGGCAGGGGGAGCTACTGCATCTCTGTGGGCAGAGGCCAGGGATGCTGCTCAGAATCCTACAAGGGATAGGACAGCCCCCCAGCAAGGAACTGTCAATAGTGCTGAGGCTGAGAAATCCTGGGCTACGTGATCCTGGAAGCTGTAAGGGGAAACAGCCTTTTCCTGTGGTAAAAAATGTCTCATTTCTCTTGTTATTATTTTAAAAATAGCTTTACTGAGGTATAATTAATATATAATAAACTGCACATCCTTGTGTAAAATTTGATACATTTTGATATATGTTCACGCCCATGAAACCACCACCACAATCAAGGTGGTGACCACCTACATCACCACTGGAAGTGGTACCCCTTAATAATCCCTCCCGCATTTCCTCCGACCCTCCCTCTTCTTCCTGCAGGATCCTCAGCTACAATGCCCTGCAGTGCATCCCTCCTTTGGCCTTCCAGGGGCTCCGCTCCCTGCGCCTGCTGTGAGTCTTCCTGCTCTTCATTCCTTCAGGCAAATCTGCCCCACCGAGGGCCCTTCTCACCCACCTGGCGGGCAGGAATGTCCCCAGGTCCAGGGCCCCAGCAGGGCCAACTGTGTCCAAAGTGCGAGGCCAGTCCACTCTCATTGGAGCTCCTAACGGAGGCCAAGGAATGAATGGGAAACCATGCGAGAAAAGGGGGTTGCTGTCTCCCCCAAGTTGTGTTTGCGATGTGTGTGCTGAGGCAGGGTCCGGGGGCATCCAAGATAAGGTAGCCCCTTGTTTTCATGTGAGTCTCCTGTCAAATGGTGAATGTAGAACCTTCTCTAAGAATTCCCACTGTGAGGTTTGCCCTGTGCTCACAGCCCTCTGCCATGCCTGTTATGACGGCCTCTGGAATATCCTTGCACTGAGTCCTCTGGCAGCCCGCCTGGGGCAGGGAGACATTCTTCACCCCCAACCTAGGGCTCACCCAGTAGCTTCCTTACCAGGAAGAAGCCTGCCCCCTCAGGCTCCCTAGCCAAGCTAGGGAGGGCACACGCTGCATACCTGCACACGTCCATTTGTCCTGTGAGCAGACATGGTATGTTGAGTTAGTTGTGATGGCCCGAGCAGGGTCTTCCGGAAGGGCTGAGGGGCAGCGTGGTCTGTGATAATTAGGGGCTCCCTCTCCTTGCCTGTGGCCAGCAGCGCAGGGTCTCTGATGCAGGGACCCTCTCCCTCATGACACGCCCCTCTCAGCAGAGGGCGTCCCTCCATCAGTTCCTGAGTTTTCTGTCTTGGGATGAGTCCTGACAGCCTCTTCTCTCTTCAGGTCCCTGCATGGTAATGACGTCTCCACCCTCCAAGAGGGCATCTTCACAGATGTGACCTCCCTCTCTCACCTGTAAGTAACTCTGGCCCAATTCTCGGCACCTCTTTGGATTTAAATGGAACTTGAATTCCAAGAAAGACCCCTCCTCCTGAGAGTATTACTTTTAATTTAGCTTGTGAACTTCAAATGCTCCCCGTTTCAGACTCTTACACATTCAGTGTACCATCAGTCACAGCAATGGACTTTGAGAACAGTTCTTCACAAGCAGTAATAAAAGTAGTAATGACCATATATTGATTGCCAAGCACTGCACGTGCATTGGCTAATTCAATCCTCACAGCTCTCCTACAACATAGGTACTGTTATTCCCATTTTCCACATGAGGAAACAGGTCCAGAAAATGTGACAAGCTCACCCAAAGTTGTGTAGCCGGTAGAGGCTAGAGTCTTCCATCTCAAAAGCCCATGCTCTGAAGCACGATGCCAGTACTGTGCCTCTGACTTCATATGGTGGGGGATAAGCTCCGGAAATTTACTACCCAAAAGAAGTATAATTGGCATAATTGGATGTAGACTTGTTTCCAAAACTGTTTAGCTGGCAGCGCCAAGAGGATTCTTAAAAAGCAGTATGCTCGATTCCTCAAAAGGCTGAATGTAGAATTACCATACGACCCAGCAATTCCACTCCTAAGTATATACCCCAAAGAACTGAAAGCAGGGACTCAAACAGATACTTGTACACCCATGTTCATAGCAGCATGGTTCACACAATAGCTATAAAGCAGAAACAACCCAAGTGTCCATTGACAGATGAATGGATAAACAAAATATGGTACAGTGGGATATCGTTCAGCCATAAAAAGGAAGGAAGTTCTGACACGTGCTACCACATGAACGAATCTTTAAAGCATGCTAAGTGGACTGACCCAGACATAAAAGGACAATATTGTACGATTCCACTGAAATGAGGTACCCAGAACAGTCAGATTCACACCTACAGAAAGGAGAATGGTGGTTGCCAGGTGCTGGGAGGAGGAGGAAAGGGGAACGTTTGTTTAATGGGTACAGCGTTTCTGTTTAGGTGATAAAAAGAGTTTTGGAACCAGACAGTGGTGGTGATGGTTGCACAACATTGTGAGTGTAATCGATGCCACTGAGTTGTGCACTTAAAATGGTCAAAATGGCAAATTATATGTATTTTTTACCACAGTTTAAAAAATGAAGGAATATAAAAGCAGTGGGCCATGGCCGGGTCATCCTAATTCTGGAGGCGGGGCCAGGCACAGAGTGAACACGTCCTCTCCTAGCATCTCGGCTGTAGGTCCAGGTCATGTTCAGGCCAGAGGGACTGCAGCCGGGACCCAGGGTGTTACCGTGTCCTCCTGCTCTCTGCCTCACAGCCAAGTGCCCAGGGCCCGAGTGGACAGGCAAACCCAGATCAGGGAGTCTTTTGGGGTCCCCAGCATCTCTACCTGAAGTTCATTCACTCAACAATCTCACTGGATTTTCTTAGCTCTAAGGCTCATCTTTTCCACATTTTAATCTCTGAGATCAGAGGATATCTTACAAATGATCTGTAGGTACTTAATAAGGTAACATTTCTCCACCCGTCCCAGAACATGTGAAATTAGTGGGCGTCTAACAATCTTAGACTTGAGGAATTAAAATAGTAGTAAGTGCCACTCATTGAGAGTTTGCCTGGGACAAGTACTTTACTATCTGTGATGTCTTGTTTACTCCATAACCAAAATGGGAAGTAGCTATTGTGCTGTGAGCCAGCTTCACAAATAAGACAGGGACTGTCTTGAGCCCACACTGAAGATTCCAGGACTCAGCGGGCAGAGTGCAGTGATTGATTAGTCATGTCTGCTTGGGGGTGGAATGGGTAAGAGGGCTCTGTCCTAGGTGGCAGGATTTATTATATCCATTTTACAGTCCCAGGTTCAGTTAAGCAGATTCCCTAGGTCATAAAGCTGGGAAATGACAGAAACAGGATTTGAACTTAGGTGTGTCTGATTCCAAAGCTCTTTATTTATTCTTTATTGCCTCAATAAATATGTCCTGAGTAACCACAGTGAGTCAAATGCTGAAGAATTTACTAACACAAGGTTTCTGCCTTCTGTGACCATCTGGGATATTATAAGACAAGCTCAAAGGCAGCAGTGACTAACTCTGGGGAAGTCTGACGACCTTCAGAGAGGAGGTGCCTCTTTGCTGCCATTGAAAAGGCACTAGGAATTTGCCATTTGGACGTTCCAGGAAGAGGGAATAGCATGTGCAAAGGCATGGAGGCAAGAAAGTGAATGACATATTCAGGGATGCTGTGTTGTCCAGCATAGGATATAGGGGGTTTGGTTAGGTGAGGAGTGTGGGGTGGGAAGAGAGGAATCTGGAAAGGGACATTGGAATTCCATTGTGAAGGGCCTTTGTGCCATGCTATGGAGATTGGGCTTTGTTCTGTAGATAGAAGGGAATCGTGGAAGAATTAAATTGTGAAAACTCCTGGAAAGCCGTGGTGACTTGTGGAGGCTGGATGGGATGGGATGGGATGAGGCAGGAGGGAGCCTGGCTGGAGACTGTGGCTCTGGACAAAGGCCAGACAAGGATGGTATTGTTCATTGTTCCAATGACTCCCATTCACAGGGGCTTGTTTCTATCTGTGTTTAGTCATTTTCGGTTGTGAGCTCATTTTTTGCTGATGCTAGGAATTCTGAGGACCTGTATTGGAGATAATTCTCTCCAGAGAGTTTTGTGCGTGTCTTTGCTGGGCCAGGGTCTGCTGCTGCTCTGGGCCCACACTGTTCTCGGCTCCTTTGCTTACCCCTGGGCTGTGCCAAGTGTCAGCTCCAGCTCCCCCACTGCCAGGAAAGGCCTTTTCAAGCATCTGGTCCACCTTTCCCTCCTTTGGGGCCCCCCTCGGTGTGTTGTAGCTCTTATCATTGGGCTTTACCTTTTCTCCTTCACTGTGAAAACTGAATAAGACTCAAGGACATTCTGATCTTGTCTCTAGCTCAACATCTAGAGGCTTTGCTTTTCAAATGGGAAGTGAGCATATGTTTTGTGTCAACAAAAACCTGAAGCTGCAAAACCAGATTTTGAGCCCATGTCTGTCTATAAATTCAGACTTTCTTTAGGAGAACAGTAACATCAGGCCAGAAGCCAGATCCAACTTGTCAGAAAAAAGAAAAAAACAATAAGTAGAGATCAGTTAAGTGGTAAGTGCAAAACAGAGCATCAGCATTACTGATTAGAGGTGTCTGTTAATTGCATCTAAGCCCTATTTCTCTATAAAATAGCATCTATGTAGAAGAAATCTTCCATTATTATGAAGCAACCTCGTGAATACATTCTTCCCTTTATACCCAGGGTTTCGAATGGAACTAGGCAGCAGCCTGGGAAATGTACATGTGCTTGTATTTAGGTGTGTGCACATGTAATACTGATGGAATATGTGTGCATGTGCACACACGTAGCCATTATTTCCTCTGCATGAAGAGTTGCAATTATTCCATAAGGATTCCGTGAGCACTTACAAGGAGTCAAGGAATGGGACAAGGATAGCATAGACTCACCACATTCACTCTGGGCTTCTCAAAGGCCACGTGCAGTCTGAAGGGAAGTAGGCGCCCATGGCTGTATAACAAGTCAGGGTTTGCCCAAGAGTTAGCATCCAGTGTTCCTGGCTCCCAGAGGTGTCCTCTGTTCCTACTGTGACTCTGACCTGGGCCTCTCCTCTTCACCGGCAGTACACAGGATGGGGGGGGGTGGTGGGCCAAGCATGCGTGCTGAGGGGGTGAGGTCCACCATATTTAAACCCCTTGAACTTTAGACTAGGAATCAGGACATGTGGCGTTAAGTCTTTGTCCTGCCATCAACTTGCAGTGGGATCTCAGACAATTCATTCATCTCTTTAGGTTCTTTCCTCGCCTGTACACAGGTTATTTCTAAGGTCTGCTGTAGTTCTAACATGCCATAATGATTGTGAGCACTTGTCACTGCCTAGGGCTTCAATACCCTGCACATCTCTGCTGCTGTTTACTTTAATATTTACTTTTACAGTTAGCTCATCTTTCGTCCATTTGTCTATTCATCCATCCATCCATCCATCCATCAGCAAATATTTACTATGTGCCAGGTCCTGTGCCAAGGCTCCCCAGGATCATTCTTCATGTCTATAATCTGACATCTTGTTGCCCCTAATCTGCTGCATGTTGGAAAACTAGATTTCTGAATTCATTAAGAATTTGGTGTGAAAAGTAATATGGAATGATTAGGAAAATCATGGTATGCCCATATGACAGAATAGCAAGTAGTTAATTATAACAGTTATGCCACTGTACTTTATTATTTGATGAAAACGTGGAATAGGGACTTCCCTGGTGGTGCAGTGGTTAAGAATCCGCCTGCCAATGCAGGGGACACGGGTTCAAGCCCTGGTCCGGGAAGATCCCACATCCCGCGGAGCAACTAAGTCCGTGCGCCACAACTACTGACCCTGTGCTCTAGAGCCCGCGAGCCACAACTACTGAAGCCCACGTGCCTAGAGCCCATGCTTTGCAACAAGAGAAGCCACCGCAAGGAGAAGCCCGCGCACTGCAATGAAGAGTAGCCCCCGCTCGCCGCAACTAGAAAAAGCCCGCGCGCAGCAACGAAGACCCAACGCAGCCAATTAATTAATTAATTAATTTTAAAAAACCCATAGAATAAAGAAGACAGTGCACTCTGATTTCAGTGATGTATATATATGAGCACAAGAACTAGAAGGGAATAAATGAAAATTAAATTAGTTACATTTATGGGATGATAGATGATTCTTTTCTTTTTGAAGTTCTTTTGCTTTCATACTGAGATTTGTGCATTTCTCGTGCTTTTAGGCAGGCGTTCATTCAGAAAACAGGACGCCTGCTGGTATCAGGCACAGTGAGGGATTCATGATTCCTGCTCTCAAGAAGCTTCATTCCAGTAGAACACAATGATGCACACAAATAAATTGCCTGGGAGGAGGATGGGTGGAGGAGGAATAGCTCAGGTGAAGAGACTTTGAAGTTTTAGTGTATGCTAAACTGTTTAGTTGGCACCTCTGAAACAGCCACAGGAGATCTATTTTTGTCCTGGTTACGTTAATAGAGGAAGCTCAGCCAGTCCTTGGCAGAACAGACCGAATAGCTACTGTTTCAACTATTTCCAAGTTATACCAAAGAGCAACAACACAGGGTTATTTATGCTTTTGCTGGGGGATGAGCCTGGCTCCACAGTCCTTTTGGATCGATGAGCAGCCTGGCTGCTGGCCTCCCCACTGAGTTCACAGCAGTTTTCGTTGGGAAAAATGGACTCCAGGTGAAAGTGAACTACTTGAACTAATGAAGTAGCCGCGAAAACCCTGCCTTTGGAGAAATTAAAGCTTGAAATGTTGAATTCAGGAGTCGCTCGCCATCTGCTCTATACAGCGACAAGTAAAGCGTGTGTTGGTCAAGCCAGAAGGCATAGTTTTGAATAGCTTTGTATGTGACTTTGGTAGTTTTTATTATTCTCTATTATTATTTTTTATATTGAGTCAGAAAGGGACACTTACATTTGAGGTACAACTTTGTTGCCATTTATGGGGGGAATTTATGCAGGAATTGGGAATTGTGACATCCTAAAATGGTCAAGGGCCTCCACATTCACAGTGGCTTCAGATTTAGTCTTTTTGGCATTTTCTCTAAATGAGCTACAAGATGGAGAGAAGAAACCCTTCATAATAAACTCTCAACTTGTGGCTCATTAGCAGACCACACTCCTGCAGTGTGCTACAAAAACCTTCTTTTAAATAAATTCTGTATTTATCTTTTGAATAACATAATTACATTACCTCATACTTTTTATGTTAAAAATATTAGTCTGGTGAATGTAGACATTTTAAACATACCACTGTTTTGTATTCCTGTTATTTTTTTAAAGTCTCTGTTTTTTTTTTTAACACAACGAAGCTTCAAAAAATCAAAGCGTCTGCGCTTCCTCTACCTCTGAGAAGCCCTGGTAATGTTCAGGGAAAAGAGGAAGGTGTATTCCCTGTCCCATTAACCAGGATGGATGCTGTCAGCAAATCAGGACAGAAAAAATGAAATACACGTGGAGCTTGAACCGGCTTTCTTTTCCAAGCTGCATTATTCCCTCGGCGCCCATTTCAGGTTATATGTGCTTGTCTTTCTTCCCCTTCCAGATTGCAGGCTCTTTATCGAATCATAAAGTGAGCCCCAGAGATGTTAAGTGAGCCGCTCAAGGTCACCCGGGCAGTGAGCAGCTGTGCTGGGGGCCGGAGTCCAAGATTGTTGAGCCTGCTTTATAAGATTGGCCGTCATCAGCTGTGCTATCTGGGGGAATTCCTGCTCAGAGTTGCTGCTGCTGTCATCAGACCCAACACGTCTCCAGGGGAACCACTTCCTCTGTATTGCCCAGACACAGGTGGAAAATGGCAGCGCATCCATTTGGTACTTAATAAATGTGCCCTTTCTCGCAAGCAATATACAGCCTTATGTTTTCACCATAATGTTGATAGAAGTGAACTTCAGGCACGAGGCTCTGGTTTTTCTATTTGCTGGCTCAGAGACCGCTGGCCCCTTCGTTCCCCCAAATCCATGCCTAGTTCGTCTCTGAATCTCTCACTGTGGTTTAGTGAGATGATTATGAGCTTTCCCACGGGATTGGTCAAAGTCTAAGTGGTTGGCGGTGCAGAGTGTCAGTGTGGGGCGGGGATGTGAGGGAGAAGGCGCAGCCTTACACCGCAGGCGAGTGTTAAGTCCATACAGCCTTTTTTGGAGGGCAGCTGTTAACATTTTACATGCGCTTCCTCTGCGACTCGAATCCTCCTTCTAGGCATCTGTTCTAGAGAAATGCTCGCTCCTCACAAAGAGGCATGAACAGAGTGTTCACTGACCTTGGAAACATCCAGAATGTCTGGCAGCAAAAGCTATGAAGTGTCCATTCTTTGGGATGCTATGAAGCAGTTTGATAAAACGAGGTGGATCCATATTGCTGACCTGGAAAAGTCTCCAAGACATGCTGTTTAGTGACAAGAAGCAGGCTGCCCAGAAACGATGTGTACTGGAGGGATGTAATCTCTTCCTCACGAAGAACTGTATGTGTAAATATGGGAAAGGATTGGAAGGCTACGCACTGAGTGTGGTGACCATGTGATCATGGGTTGTGTGGTTCGCAGGGACACTGGTGTAGACTTTCATGTAATGTGGATGTACTGTAGTTTACTTAACCACTCCCCCACTGATGAACACGGGAGGTTTCCAGTCTTTCTGTTACAAACAATGCGATCAATACCATTGCACAGATGCCTTTACACACTTGTGCAGGCACATCTGTAAGATAAACTCCCAGAAACAGAATTGCTGGGTCAAAAGGCAACTGCATTGCTTAGATAGATATCATAAAATCCCCCTCCGTAGGAGTTATACCATCTTGCATTCCCATCAGTAACATAGGAATGTGCCTTTAAAAAAAAAATTGAGGTGAAATTCACGGAATATAAAATTAACCATTTTAATGGGTATACTTCAGTGGCATTGAGTACATTTACAGTGTTGTGTAAGGTGGAGACTATTGTGTGCCAGGTCTGAAAATGGTTTACAATGAGAATGCATTCATGTGTCTCTTGTTTAACTGAAAATGAAAAGAAAAATTAAAGAGTATAGGCTTCAGCGTCAGACAGCGCTGGGTTCTGGATCTGGGGGCTTCCCTTCACTGGTTGTGTGACCCCAGGAAATTACTTATTCCACATGAGGCTCAGTTCCCACGTCTTTGAGATGGAGAAGAGAAAACTTACACTGTGGGGCTGATGAGAGGATTAGATGCACTGACGGGAGAAGCAGCTGGTTCATCACAGCAGTAAATCTCGGTTGCTTTCTCCCCAGTGCACTCTGGAGGCAGTGCAGTCAGAGGCTCTGGCCTCAACAGCACGAGTTCAGATCGTACTTCCCCACTTTCTTTGTGCATTTGGGGCAAGTGTCTCCACCTTTATGAGTCTCAGTTTCAACATGTAAAATGGGGATAGTAGGGTGTGATGAGGACCAATCAAGATAAGAGATGAGTGCTTAAGACTCTACTGCCTACACAGTAAGTGCTCATTAATGGGGGCTGCTAGGGTTGTGCCAGCTCCTGGCATAATGCCTGGCACCCTAGGTACCCAGTGGGCGAAGGACCCCATGAAGCCATAATGCCTACTTCTCTCCACTCTCTGACCCAGGGCCATTGGTGCCAACCCCCTGTACTGTGACTGCCACCTGCGCTGGTTGTCCAGCTGGGTGAAGACAGGCTACAAGGAACCTGGCATTGCCCGCTGTGCCGGGCCCCCGGATATGGAGGGCAAGCTGCTCCTCACCACGCCTGCCAAGAAGTTTGAATGCCTAGGTGAGCCCAGGAGCACGAGAGGGGATGGTGGGTGCCGGGTTGCTTCCCCCCACCTCCTGCTTCCCCCTCCAACCCTGGCAGAGCCTTCCAGACACTCCTGTGTCCCCGAGGTGACCGGCTGGGTGGGGAACAGGTGGCAGGAATGAGGCCCCTGCTGCTTGTTAGCATTGCCGCCTTCTTGTCCTGCCACACAATGAACAAAAGAAAGCCAGGCGGAAAATCTCAGGCCATAAGGGCTCTAATCCCTCCCTGGGGTTATGTAAGGAAAATAAAAATAGCAGTGTTTCTGGAAGCTCCAAGCCTCTCAGCAGTACAAGCACTCAGGCCTCCCTTTGGTTGGAATTGTGCTCAGCAATTAGCTTAAACGCCTGAGCCATTGGACCCAGCTGCCGCTCTCCTGACATTTGCGGAAATACAAGGCCTGAGTGTGATTGGAGGCCTCACCCTGGGCATCTGTAAATAGTCGTTCAGGGATTGACTGACTGACTGACAGCCCAAGCCCTGGGACCCCTGCTGAGCAGGAGGTGGTGGCCGAGTGGTGGGCCCAGGCCTAGCTTTGTGTCCCCCCAAGCAGGGGGGCAGCTGTGGGAGGGCACGGGAGGCCGTGGGGCATGACTCCTGCCCTCTGCAAGCTCACAGACCACCAGCAAAAATGAAGCTGACAGCCAGGGGTTAATGAGGCGGCCCCGGGCTGCCCTGTGTGCAGGATGCTGTCACAGGAGTGACCCTTCAGAGGGGCCCGATCTGTGGCTTGGCTGCTGGCTGCTGGGAGCAGGCCAATGTAGGTTGAAACGTTTGCTCAGTATTTATTTACTGGGGTGGGATTGGTACTGGTGAAAGGTTTTTGTCTGTGTGTTTTTTAAAACTTTTATTGGAATATAACATGCATAACAGGAAAGTACAGATCGTAAATGAATGGCTCGCTGAATTTTCACACATTGAACTGGCTGGCGTTACTCTTTATTCCTGTGAGGCCCTAATGCTCCTCCTAGGTGGCACCCCAGGCAGCCTGGCTGCCGGCTCGTCCCCCACCTCCAAGTTCAAGGAAGGGCCACCAGTGAGTCCTGAAGGGGCTGGAGAAGGTCATGCCTGTAGCCAGAGAGGTGACCGGAAAGGGTCCTTCCCTGCTCAGCCTTGGAGAGAAACAAGTTCAAGGCCATGGGCCTTTTTTCTCCTAAGCGTGGCCTCCTCTCAGAGCCAAGTCTCCTCCCTGCTGGGGTGGCCGCCCTTGCTGTCCAGGCCAGCAGGTGACAGGGCTGGGGGTGGTTGCCTCAGAAGGGTGTGAGGGGATGGAGAAAACATCAGCCAGTTTCAGTAATGGTGACCATGATGCTGTCACACCGATGGTCCTGCCCTGACCGCCACATGGGGGCTCCCCTGAAGCCCCTTTTTCGGATTATCTCATTTAGTCCTTCCAGCCCCATGAGGCAGGGGCTGTTTTTAGCTCCATTTCACAGAGGAGGGTCCAGAGGCTGGAGAGGTGTACTGTGAAAGGCGGGGTGAGCGCGATCCAGAGGGAATACCGGCGGGGGGGGCGGGCAGATATCTCCTTGGGGAGAGGGTTTCGCAAACCCGTCCCTGCAGTGCCAGGATTCCGGGCCGGGGGCCGCGGGGCTCTATGCCCAGTCCTGTCCCCCCCACCCCCTCCCTGCACTAACACCACTCCCACCTTGCCTCAGGTCCACCCAGCCTGGCTGTCCAGGCCAAGTGCGATCCCTGCTTGTCCAGCCCATGCCAGAACCGGGGCACCTGCCATAACGACCCCCTTGGGGCATACAGGTGTGCCTGCCCCAGCGGCTATAAGGTGAGTGCAGGCTGTGGCTGGAGGCGGAGGGCTGCTCGAGGGCGCGGTAGAGCAGGGCTGGGGCTGTCTCATTGGCCACTCAGCCCTCAGGGCCCAGGGTGAGCTCAGAGCGGGGGGTGGGGGGGGGGTGGGGGGGGGCGGGGGGGGCTAACATGTGGATGAGAGAACAAGGAACCCCCGGGACCGGCAGGCCGAGCTGCTGAGGGGCCGGCTGTCCCTCTTGGCTCAGTGGCCCCTGGGTCTCCCTGGGGTCCCCAACGCTGACTTCTTCCCCAGGGCCGAGACTGCGAGGTGTCCCTGGACAGCTGTTCCAGCAGCCCCTGTGGAAATGGCGGGACCTGCCACTCGCAGGAGGGCGAGGATGCCGGCTTCACGTGAGTTGCTGGGGGTGGGGCGGTGGGGGAGTGGGTGCTGGAACGTGGTGGGTGAGTGCTAATGGGATCCGGCACCCAAGCCTCGGAGCCTTCCTCCTCCGAATGGGATGGCCCAGGCCCTTTGAGCTCTGGGAGATGAGGGACAGGCCCAGGGGGAATAGCCACTCACTCCAAATGGCAGCCACAGGCCTCTCCGTGTCCACCCAGGCCACGCCTCCGCTGCGCACAGGCAGTGAAAGCACAGAGACTAGGGGCTGCCCAGGTCACACAGCAGGCAGCAGTGGGGCTGGGGCTTGGAGCCCCTGCTCCAGGCTTCTGCCTGCTCTTGCCAGGTGCCAGGAGAGTCTTTCTGTGGCACTGGGAGTCCATAGCCTAGGGCATATGCAGCGGCAGTGCCAAGAGGCAGCTTGGGGGTGTTTTCAATTCCTGTAATCTCCATTAACCCCCAAGGCCTCCAACTGAAGCCATCCACCTGCTTGTTGGGCCAGTGTTGCCTGAAGGCAGGGCCCGCAGCCAGCTGCTCCGGATCAGGCGTCCACCCCGAGTCCCCAGGACAGGGGAGGGGAGTCCTGCCCAGAGGTGGAGCAAGTCCTGGTCACGCCCTCCGGGGGGCCTCCCCCACCAGCTCATGGGTCACTCTGGTCGCACCCCGGGCATCGGTTTCCCGCTGTCCTCCAAATCCCGCAAGTCCTCCCAGTGCTGACATCGCCGCTCAAGCCCCCCACTCACCCTGCTCCCCCCAGAGCCTCTCAGCGAGCCCCCCAGCTTCCCAGAGCTTTTCTGAGGAGCACATAGTATTTAGCTGCTGAAGAAAAATTGCCAGCTGAGCAAACTGACTCTTCAGAAAATGATGTTGAATCTACTGGCAGAGATGGCCAGACCTGTCTCTGCAAACCCAGATTACCAGCTGTAAAGAAAACACTAAACGGCCTCTCGGCAGGTGTCGCCTTGGAAACGGCGTCCTTACAATAGGCTCTGGGCTCCTCTGGGCTTCCGCAGCAGCTCCATCAAAGCCCCCTCTTCATTGGCTAGACTGCTAGGGGGCGTGTCTACAGAGAGGGGGCTGCTGAGAGGACGCACCTAGGAACTCTCCCTGCTGGGCCGGGAGGGGTGCAGCTGGGAGTAGCCCCTCACACTTGGCATGCCTGCAGATTGGCGGGGGCGCTGTGGGAAGGACCCTGTTGGTCGAAAGGGGTGCCTCCCTGAGTAACCCCTCAAACCTAAGGCTTACAAGGGCCTCCTCAGTTGTTCCCCGAACCCCGCCAGAAGGAACTTAGCTGAGATCCGCCACCACCTTGCAGGGGGAATTAAACTCCAGGACACAGCCTGCAACAGTAGGCGTCACACCTTCTTGTTCACACCCCCACCCCGCCGCAAACGAATTTTTAAAACTACAAACTGCCTGACACATTCTTAAGTGACAGCTAAAACTCTTCATGGTAAGTTTAATTTTTCATTGCAAAGAAGGTCATTTCCAGAACGCGGTACATATTATTAACATTTAAAATGAAAGCTGTGACTCCTTAAATCACTCTTTTATCCTCCAGGGAAAAATCATTTTAAAATCATGTGAAGGAACGCCTGTTGAACAGCTGCAACATCTTGCATCATTCTCGTTTCTACTCAAACTAGGATTTGTTTTACTCCCCTCACCTGCCCCCCCATTTTCCTTCTAATGTAATCTGTTTTCATACTAGAGGCTTTCCTTAGCACCCTGCCATACTTTCCTACCACCAAAATGGGTATATAAGTTTAAATTTAAAGTTTTTTACTATTTCTTGTCACCATAAACCTCTGATTAAGTTTCTTTTGCATTGAGTTATCATTACAGTGATCAATAATATACAATTGATCAGAACAACATAACTATTCCGAAATTTGATAATTATTACACATAAAAGGTAAATTTTATTAGACTGTATCTCTTAATGAGATAGATGGAGCTTTTGTTTGTGTGTGTGAGTGTGTGTGTGTGTTTTCTTTTCTTCTCCTAATTGGTTTATGTGTCCAGAGGTGAATATTCTAGAACGTGAGAGGGCTTAGCAGCCAATCTATTCCCTTAAAAAAATGTGTGTGTGTGTGTGTATGTATGTGTAGCTATAAATGCTGAGAAAGTTTGTTCACATAAATAAACCAATGAGATTAGGAGTTTTATTATAGCCACGTCACTCAATTACTTGAAACCCTGTCAAGTTTATATGCTAAAAATCCCAAGTGATCTGTCATCAAAAATTATTTTTAATGCTCTATCAGCTGACAGTTCCATGAGGTCTTCCTTCAATTATTTTTTAATGCACAGAACTGGAAATCTCGTGACTTGCAAAAGGGTTTGTTCATTCACTTTGGAAACATCAATATTCCTAATTGTCCCTTCATTTGGCACCCAAGGATCTTAGGCCCCAGGCACAGCCCACCTTGGCCTCGTGCTGGAAGAGGTGCGCATGAGCCTTTCTGGAGCTCTGGGGCAGGTCAGTTAAGGGGGGAATTCCATGCACAACATGAAGATGTGGAAATTAATTTCTCAGACCTCTCTGACCCACAAACCCCTTGGAAAACCACAGTTGTCCCAGAGGGAAGTGTACCCCGGTTTGAAGATCGCTGATCTCCAGGTCTCTCCGAGACCTGACTCCTGCTTACCCCCAGTCCTGTTCTCACCCCATTCCTGAAGTATGTGCTCCCCAAGCCCTGAACTATTTAGATGAGCAGGTACCCTCCTGAAGGATGGACTGTAAGGCTCTCTCTCCCCCAGGCTTTTACTCCCACTGCCTTCCCTCCCCTTCCTCTACTCCCCTGTCAGAGTCCTTGGCTAACTCATCACCTCCTCCAGGAAGCCTGCCCTGACCACTCCCTCCAAGGAGGAGCTAGGTGTCCTCTGCCCCTTTGTCCACCCTCCCCAGCCTCAGTTGTGCACTGTTCTGATACTCACTGTCTCTCCTTTGGTTGCCAGTCTCCTCGTCGTCTCCCCCGCTAGACTGTGAGTGATCTCATGAGCACAGGAGCACAGGGCTGGTCTTGGTCACCTCTAACCCCCAGCATCTAACAGGGCTTGACCCAGAGTAGGGACCAAAACTCCAGGATGATGCTATTGACTGTTGGCCACAGGCTTCCATCAGTGCCTCAGGACGGCTGCCGCCCTGGCCGTGGGCCCACATGCCTCTTCCTCCTCCCCTGCTCCCTACAGGTGCTCCTGCCCCTCCGGCTTTGAAGGACCGACGTGTGGGGTAAACACAGATGACTGTGTGGAACACTCATGTGCCAACGGGGGCACCTGTGTGGATGGCATGGGCAGCTACACCTGCCAGTGCCCCCTGCAGTACTCGGGTAAGCGTGGCGGGTTTGAGTGTCTGCGGGGAGGTGGAGGCCGGTGCACATGCCCTGAGCCCCTGTCCCATGGGCGGAAGGGCTGGGACCCTGCCTCAGTGTCTGCAGGAAGTTTCTGCTGGGCCGGCTGCCTGGCGGAGCACAGGGGGCAGCTTCTCTCCTGCCTCTCCCCCATTCTTCCCCCAGGAACGGCCTGTGAGCAGCTGGTGGACTTCTGCTCCTCGGATTTGAACCCGTGTCAGCACGAGGCCCAGTGTGTGGGCACCCCAGACGGGCCCAGGTCAGTGTTGCCCATTTCTAAGGCCAGGGAAGGGCATGGGCCCCCACGTCACCTCTCCTCTGCCCTCCCCAGCCTGTTTCCTCACCTGTCAGGTGGGTTTGGTCTTGGCTGTTCAGTTCCTGCCAGTCAGTGTCAGGGGCAGGGTGGTGGTAGTTTTAGTCGGACAGACCTGGGTTTACATCATGACCCAGAATGGGTGGCTTGACCACTCTGAGCCTCAGTTTTCTCATCTGTAAACTGGGTGCACCAGTAGCTTCCTCCTGGGGTGGTTGTAAGGATTAGATAAGCAAATGCGTGAAAAGCACTTACTTCCACGTCTGACATTTGAAAAGTGCTCAATAAAGAACTATTGCAGGTCCACAATTTCTCATCGCCAATTACAAAATGCACAAAACTCTGAAAACCAAAAGCCATCTGCTAGCAAAATCTGATCCGATCAATGTATTTGGTATTAAAAGCTGACCTGCGCTGATACGAAGCTACTTACAGTCACCATTCACCCCATGTAGTGGGAATATGTGTAGATTGTGAACATGTTTAGTTAAGGGGCTGCCCCAGCTCCAACTGGCATGTTACATAATGTACAGTTATAGGTGTTGCATTACCTTTCCCAAATCCAAAAAGTTCTGAATTTCAAAACCTGTCTGGCTTCAGGAGGGTTGGATAAGGGGTCCTTGACTGTTGTCACCGTCGTTGTTACTGGCATACGTGGAAGTGCGTTGTCACTGGAAGGCTGGGATGTGCAGGTCACGGGGTTTTTAAGATGTCGCTCCCATCTGCAGTTCTGCAGACATAGTCTCACTTCTGGGGCCCTGTTCCACTGCTGCACAATGGTCAGGTCTTCTTCAGGTCTGTGGCTCAGGGACCCAACCCCGGCTGCTCGGGCAGAGGGAGGGGATGGAGTGCCCCAGGGACTCAGTCCAGCAGGAGCTGCCAGAGCCTCCTGCGCAGGAAGTGAGAGCTGGGGGACACTGAGGCCCAGATCCTAGGTCAAGGGGCCGCACAGGAGCCTCCATCCAAGTGGTGGACAGACGCCGTACTGCTGGCTGAGCTGCCGGGTGGGGTGGGCACAGCAGACCAAGGAGCGGTGGCAGAGCAAGTGGCGTGCACGCTTCTTAGAGGGGCTGGACCTCAGAGGGTGGAATAAAGCAGGACTGCACATTGTCCGGGTGGATACTGCTCAGATAGTCCTTCGCACCACAGAGAAGGGGTGCTCGGTGGGTGTATAGTTCACCTTCACTCAACTTCCTATCTTGGAGGAAGGACTGAACTGACAGACACGCAGCTGTGCCTGGTGTTGTACCTGGAACCCAGCAAGTATTCAGTACACACTCACTGGATGAATGCATAAGGGAATGACAGTGAATGAGTCTGTGGGTGTTTAGCTACTGTAACATTTTTCAGACTGCAGCTCAAGACCCAGTAATAGATTGTGATCAGTTGGGTGGGTCAAGGTTAACGTTAAAAAAATTAAACAGAAAATATCAGAGAGCATCATGCCCTTTTATATAGTAAGGGTAAGTATTTTGGCATGAAACTGATTGCAGCGGGCTGTGTGTGTGTGTGTGTGTGTGTGTGTGTGTGTGTGTGTGTGTTTACTGGGTACAGAGGTATTTCTTACCTCTTGAAAAACACTGGGAATGAGTTAAAAAATCAGGCAGGAGCACCTACCTGCCAGGTTGTGTGGTTGAGCTGTGGAGTTTGCAGTTTGTAGTCTGGAAGGGTTTCCTGCAAGGGGTGTTCACCGGAGGCTTCCTGGAGGAAATGAGGTACTGGCCTGGCTGGACCGAGGCAGGGAGAGAGAAGAGGGTAGTCCAGAATCAACAGGTGTGAAGGCAGAGAGGTGTAGCGAGGTGCGGGTTGCTGCCTGTGGAAGCAGGCCTGACCACGGGGTGGCTTGTTATGGGGGCAGCCGGATAGGGAGCATCTGGCAGGGCTGCGACCGAACAGGGGTGGAGGAGTGTGCTCTTTATTTGATGGGCAAATAATTGGCAGAAATGGACTGACTTAGGCGAGCAGCGGGCCACAGTGTGAGCCGGGAAGCTGGGGCCTGGCCTGGAGTCAGGACGTTGTGGAGAGGCGGGCACTAGCATCTGAGGCCTGGGAGGCTGGGGAAGAGGGATGGGTGAGCCCCATGTGACTCAGAGCCATGCATTGGCTGGGGTTGGGGAGGGGGGTGGGGGCAGCGGGGCAGGTTGAGAAGGGGCTGAAGGTTGACCTTGGATGTGCTGTTGGTGCTAAGGGTGGTCCTCCACCACAAGCGCCCGTCTCCTCCACCTCCTGGGTGTCCACCCTCCCGGCCCAGAGCAGCCCCCTCCCCCGCCTGCAGCCCACATAAACTCTCTTCCTGGACGAGAAAACGGTCTCAGGACAGGTGGGGGCATCTTGACATCTAGGGCTCCGTGTGACCTCCTGGGGGACCCCACATACCCCCCAGGGCCATGAGGCTCTCTGCCACACACACAGCCCTGGGGCCGCACAGGCTCCTGGCCGAGCTCTGGGCTGTGTGTGGGGCTGTTGACCCAACCCCGCCCTCCGCCCACCCCAGGTGTGAGTGTGCACCTGGTTATGTGGGTGACAACTGCACGGAGAACCGGGATGACTGCGAGGACCACCGCTGCCAGAATGGGGCCCAGTGCGTGGATGGAGTCAACGGCTACTCCTGCCTCTGTGCTGAGGGTTACAGGTGAGCGGCCCCGGGAGGCACCATGAGTGACTGACTCCTCTTAGCTGTCCGCTCTGGGACTGGCAGAGGCCACCCTGGGAGCTTTCACTGTGGCTATGCCAGTCACCATATGTGTGGTCCGGGGAAAGTGCATCAGCAGCTCAGAGCACAGGCAAAGGGTCCCTACCCTGACTGGCGGAGGGAGCGGGAGGTGAGTACAGATTCCTGGGCAGCGCCCCATCACTTACCTGCCCAGTGAACCCCTGAAGACATGCCCTGCATCAAAGGTCATTTACTTTTGCATCTTGGTCTCTCTGGGAGGCTGTGAGGGGAGGGCACCTGCCCTCCTTCTGGTCACCCACCTCCCATGCTCTGCTTGTGTCTTCTTTTTTTTTTTTTTTGCGGTACGCGGGCCTCTCACTGTTGTGGCCTCTCCCGTTGCGGAGCACAGGCTCTGGACGCGCAGGCTCAGTGGCCATGGCTCACAGGCCCAGCCGCTCCGCGGCATGTGGGATCCTCCTGGACCGGGGCATGAACCCGTGTCCCCTGCATCGGCAGGCGGACTCTCAACCACTGCGCCACTGGGGAAGCCCAGGCTTTCCATTTCTGACAAGTGCTCAGGTGATGTTGGTGCTGCTGGTGCAGGGACCACACTTGTTTCTCACCTTGTTCCTCAGCATCTTTCTGGCTCTTAATTCTCTTAGGGAAAGTGTTCATTAGGAGCATCTTCTGTTACTTTAAAGCAACAGTGGTCCCAAGATGTTTAGTGAGTTTCTTTCCAGGACAGTGGGAGAGGAAGATGACCCCTTGCTCCTTGGCCCTGCCTTTTCTGACCCGCGTCTTTTCCCGCTCAGTGGGCAGCTCTGCGAGACCCCTCCCCGCCCGCCTGCCCCCAGGAGCCCCTGTGACGGGACTGAGTGCCAGAACGGGGCCAACTGTGTGGACCAGGGCAGCCAGCCCGTGTGCCAGTGCCTCCCGGGCTTTGGCGGCCCCGAGTGTGAGAAGTTGCTCAGTGTCAACTTCGTGGATCGGGACACTTACCTACAGTTCACCGACCTGCAGAACTGGCCACGGGCCAACATCACATTGCAGGTGCGTGCCCAGGGTGTGCGTCACAGAGGGTGGTCCGGCAGCAGGGGACCCTGGCCTCAGGTCAGAGTATCGGGACAGCTGGGAGCACCCTGTGTTAGTCAAAACTCTTTGGATGTGGGTATCAGGATCTCAGTTTGAGCTAGTTTAAGCACAGTCGGAAAGGTTATTGGGTCACAAAACCGGTCTCATGGGTGACTGGATCCGGAAAACCAAACTTACCAGGATCCTCTCCCACCATCTCTTGTCTCAAAGACTCCCCTCAGCTTCAGCCTCCAATGCTGCAGACTGGCTTTCTCTATGTGGCTGGAACACGGCCACAGCTAGCGCTGGGAGCCCTTATTTTCCATTTATGTCTTGAATTCCATCTCAGAACATCGTTATGTTGAGGGAAAAAGAAGCAAGTTCTACTTCAGCAGCATTGTTTGCTAAATGTTTCTTGGGGAGGGACAGCGGATTGCATTGCACTTCACATGAAAAGAAATTAAACTCCTCTTTAGTCATCCCTGTTCCCCAAATTCCATTCCTTATCCCAGCTGCCACATCTTTCTTCTCTCCTTTGTCCTCTTCTCCTTCTTTTCTCTCAGAACCTTTCAGCCTCTCAAACATGCCCACTCTGCTCTCCTTCCCTTGATCACCTCTCATAAATTCTATCCACTACACTGTCCACACAGCAAGACCACAGCTAGCCTAACTGCTCAACAGAATAAAACTCACCAAAACCCTGCCCAGCCATTGCCTCAGCCACATCCTTGGAGAGGCTCAGTTTATCCCACTATCCCCACCGCAGGCCCAGTCTGGACCACGGCACCCGATAGCTCTAATTGGACAACAGTCAACAACCTCGGATCGGAGAAGATCTCCGATTGGCCTGCCTCAGGTCACATGCCCATCTCTGGACCAACTACTGAGTCCAGGGAGATGGGGTGCCGTGGTCCAGACTGGGCCATGTGCCAGCTGTACAGACCAGGGGGTCAGGGTCTTTACCAGGAGAGGAACAAGGCAGGAAACAAAGATCATGGCTCCTACAGCAGCATAGAGGCATCTCCCTCCCAAGGCACAGCTCCAGCCTTTGCTCGCATGGCTCCAGTGACAGGTGCTACCTTCCAGGTTTGGGTGGCTCTGGCTGTTGGAGAGTCTTCCTGAATCTGTCCTCTGTAGGTTCCATCCTGGCCCCAAGGCAGCTCCCTGAGGCCCACAGAACAGGATATCCCACATCTGTCTAACCGTCCTCTCTGGGCAGGTGGTCCCCAGCTGTCTTACCTCGTGGCACAGAGTTTCCAGGCCTCAGCTGGCCCATCTGCCCTCCCCTGCCTGGCCCTGGCCAGACCGGCTGTGGGTGGAATTTGAGTGGGGTGGGGGTGGGGTGGGGCTGCCAGCCTGGGACAGCGCCCCCTGGAGGATGTTTCCCTTGGGGAGGCAGGGGAGGACTGTTCTGCACACATTTCTCTTTTAATTGTGGGTCCTCCGTCTGCCCCGCCCGCCAGCCTGTGCTGCTGCTGCGTGGGGTGGGGTGGGAGAGAAAGTGCCGTTGCCATAGGTCTCCACAGCAGAGGACAATGGGATCCTGCTGTACAATGGGGACAGCGACCACATCGCAGTGGAGCTCTACCAGGGCCATGTGCGTGTCAGCTGTGACCCGGGCAGCTACCCCAGCTCTGCCATCTACAGGTACGGAGGCCTTCTTCAGGCCCCCCAGCTGCCCTCAAGGGCTGGGGGCGCGCCAGGGAGGGGTCTCCTGAGCCAAGAGCAGGTGGTTATCGGCACTACCAGAGACCTGGGCTGCCCAAGCGGAAAGGGCATTCAGACCACCGAGTCCAGCCCCATGCTGGGTCCGAGGCTCCCTGGGGCCTGAGCAGGGGCCCCATCCTTCCCTGTCCCACAACCGCCACACAGGGAGCTCCTCAGTGGGGAGGGGAGGCTGATTAGTTGGAAACCCCTGCCCCAAACTTCTCAGCTTTCCTGAGAGAGTGCCCAAAGGGGAGCAGGAGGGACCAGGTCAGAGGCCATCAAGTCCCCACAGTCCCCTCTGTTAGATATTTGGTTTCTTGGGAATCAGCTGCTGGACCAGTGGCCTTTCTGAAGTGCCTAGGCGGGGATGGGTCCAGCTGAAGGCCATTCCCTGGGGCGGGGGCACCTCATCTTCTTCCAGTGCCGAGACGATCAATGATGGGCAGTTCCACACCGTTGAGCTGGTCACCTTTGACCAGATGGTGAATCTCTCCATCGATGGCGGCAGCCCCATGACCATGGACAACTTCGGCAAACACTATACACTAAACAGCGAGGCGCCCCTCTATGTGGGAGGTGAGGACCTGGCCTGGGTGGAGCTGCAGCTGGCCCTCCCCGGGCCACTCCATCAGGTGGTAGCAACAGACATTCCAGGTGGGGCCTCTGTTGCTCTCTGGCCTGAGCCTTGCCAGGCTCAGGAGAACTGCCCTGTGGGGGACATTCCAAGGTGGCAGTGGGGGAGGATCCTAGTGAATGGCCAAGCTGCTGGCGGATTGTCCACCTTGCCTAGAGCCCGCACTGCTCTCTGCCCAGCCCAGACTGACAAAGAAGGATGGGAATGTGGGTTGGGCTTGAGGCCTGGCCTGGGAGGGGGCCTGGACTTTCCCAGCTATCTTTTGCATGGTAGGCACCTTTCCTCTTGGCTTAGGGCCAGAAGGGGCTTGTCAGTTGTTCAGGGTCCATTCTCAGGTCCCTCAGAGGCCCAGGCATGGACTCCCTGCTTCAACTGTGTACCTCCCAGCTGGACTTACAGGCTTTGTGGCTAGATGACCCCATCCAGCACCCGAGAACATTTCTAGGTCTAGATGAGACAGGTTTCTAGATGCAGCGGGGCCGCCTCAGTGCCGCAGAGGGCCTTGCCAAGACTTCGGCCAGGAGGGTGTGAGAGATGGAGCCCTGGATTCTAATCCTAGCTCTGCTGTTTACTAGTTGTGCAACTTTGCGCAGGTCCCTGAGCACTGAAATCGAAGGGGTTTCAGCAACTCCGACGTCAGAGGGCTGCTGTGAGGGGATGACCACAAAAGTGGGGGACAAAGTGCCGTACACATGAGTTCTGGGCCCAAGTCCTTTGCTGCTTTTGGGGTCTCTGGGAGGTAAAAGCTGGTGTTCTGGGCAGGAGCCCTGGGCGAGGGCGGCCAGACTCAGGCACCCAGAGCATCACTTGTCAGCTGGCTGCTGCCAGGCCTGGCACCCCCAGGCTCTGATCACAGAGGAAGCAGCTTTTCCATTTCTTCTGGGAAAGGAGTCTGGACCCTCCAAGGTGGCAAAAGACATTGGCCCAGAGTTGCAGAGACTGAAGGACAGATGCCGAGGGCAAGAGGGAACACTGTAGAGATGCCCAGTGGACCTCAGAGGTGGGTGCCAGGCAGGGTTTGAGCCTAACTCAGCCCAGCTCTGCCCCCTCCCTTCCACTCCAGGGATGCCAGTGGATGTGAATTCGGCTGCCTTCCGCCTGTGGCAGATCCTCAATGGCACGAGCTTCCACGGTTGCATCCGAAACCTGTACATCAACAACGAGTTGCAGGACTTCACCAAGACAAGGATGAAGCCAGGGGTGGTGCCAGGCTGCGAGCCCTGCCGGAAGCTCTACTGCCTGCATGGCATCTGCCAGCCCAATGCCACACCAGGGCCCGTGTGCCACTGTGAGGCCGGCTGGGAGGGCCTGCACTGCGACCAGCCAGCCGACGGCCCCTGCCATGGCCACAAGTGAGCCTGGGCTGGGCTCAGGGAACCCTCCCCCACTGCCCACCTGCAGGTTCCCTTCCCTTCCCTGCGCGTTCCACTTCCCCATGGTGAGGAAAGACTTTAAACTCCAAAATTGGAACATGTGGCCTAACACAGGGTTTTATTAATTTTTTCTGGCTTTCAGTTTTTATTAACAGGAAAAGGACCCTAGGGACAAACAGAGAATCACATTTTGCTCCCTTTGTTTCAATTCTGGGAACAGAATAAGACCCTGTGAAGCCCAAGGCTGGGGGTGTGGGGTGCCCTCGGGTGGCCTGGGATTGGCTGTGGCCTGTCCTCACCGTGCCTTTTCTTTGTTCCCTCCAGGTGTGTCCACGGGAAGTGCATGCCTCTAGATGCTCTTTCCTACAGCTGCCAGTGCCAGGATGGGTACTCGGGGGCCCTGTGCAACCAGGCTGGGGCACCTGCAGACCCCTGTGGGGGCCTGAGGTGCCTGCACGGCCACTGCCAGGCCTCAGCCACCAAGGGGGCACACTGTGTGTGTGACCCCGGCTTTTCGGGCGAGCTGTGCGAGCAAGGTCAGGGGCCCCCCTCCTGACATGCCCTCTCCAGGGTCCCTCCCCACAACGTGCTTTAGTGACTTTTCTTTTTCCCCAACCTCAGCAACCCCTCCGTGCCCCCTCTCCCCTCCTGCACCTTGGGCTGCTATTGGGCTGTAGCGCCCCCAATCCTCTGGGCTCTGAGCCCCACCCCCAGACAGATGCCCATCTCTCCCTGGCCCAGCTTGCCCTGTAGCCCCTTTATCTGGGTTAAGTGCCCCTTCTGGCTGGGGTCCCTCCTTACAGAAGAGACCGCCAGAGTAACAGCATCTTGGCCACATCACTTAGGGACCCGGAGAGCAGCAGGAAGTCTGAGAGTTGGGGACCCTTCCCAGGTCCTCCTGGCTTCAATTTCTTCTCTGATGTCATCGCCTCCCAGGCTTCCAGCCACCTCTTGCACTCCTCTGGAGGCCACTGTACCCTGACAGCCCAATCTGTCCTGGGGGGCCTTGGCAGCTAGAAAGTTCTTCCTTTTCACTGACCTCACTGTGGGCCCAGGAGGAAGCATGTGCATGTCTGGCAGGGAGGAGGTGGGGATGGAGGTGGGGTCCAAGGATGCTGCCCCACCCTCCTCCTCCTCTTTCTCCTCCTCCTGCCTCCCCAGGGGCAGCGCTGGCCCATGGGTGTGCCCTGAGGCTTTCTCTTGGTGTCTGTCCCATCCAGAGTCCGAGTGCCGGGGGGACCCTGTCCGGGACTTTCACCAGGTCCAGAGGGGCTATGCCATCTGCCAGACCACGCGCCCGCTGTCGTGGGTGGAGTGCCGGGGCTCATGCCCCGGCCAGGGCTGCTGCCAGGGCCTGCGGCTGAAGCGGAGGAAGTTCACCTTTGAGTGCAGCGACGGGACCTCTTTTGCCGAGGAGGTGGAGAAGCCCACCAAGTGTGGCTGTGCCTTCTGCGCTTAGCGCCCGGCGTCGATGGGGAGGGGAGAGGGCGGGCGAGGGGGCGCGGCCGCAGCGGAGACCGAATGGCCGGCAGCTGGGCTGGGGTGCGGGCCATCACCACGGCGACGCCTGGGCTACCGGCCCTCCCGTCGGGGGGCGGCCAGAACCACCTTTTCTAAAGCAAACGGCGCCGCAGCTTGGGGAGGGGCGGGTGGGCGTGGCCCGGGCCGCAGCCCGCCCTCTCCGGCAGTGCCTTGCACAAATAGGCGCTTAATAAATATTTGTTGAATGAATGTGTGCGTGAGGTCAGGCCAAGAAGTGCGGAATAGTGACACCTCCTCCTTGCCTGCTACCTGGGTCTGACGATGGGACCGCCCCTTCCCGAAGCAGCCTTGCCCTCTCACCTGTGGCCTGTGCGGTCCCGGAAGCCCCTTGCCCCCTGCAGATAACCGTGAAGTACTCTCAGCCTGCGCTGGGGCAGCCGGCCTGGCTCTCAGCTTCTGCTGCCGCAGCGTCTGCTGCCAGGAGGCCAGGCTGCGAAGGGGAAGGGCCCCCTCCTGCTGGCCAGGAAGGGACCAAGCCCTGCCCCCTGGGCTGCCTGGCAGTGCTGCAGCCACTGCTTGCTTAGGAACGGGCCAGGGGCTGGAGGTGGTTTTAGGACTAGACCTCTGAATCCCAAAGTTACGGGATGAGCATTGTAATTTCAAGGAGGGTGCTCATGCGGAGGAAACAACTGCTGGGACTGCTTAGCGGGGGGACACCACCAGCAAAAAGGACAGAGGGCTTCTTGGTTCCAACTGAATAAACAGCACCACCTCCAGGCACTAGCCACCAAGGGGGCATTGGTCCTGGGCTTCCCCAGCCATTAGCCATCAGCTTCTAGCTAGCAGGGGGACTTGGGGGTGTAGAGGCTTGGGCTAGGCTGCTAAGCCAAGGAGGGGTCTCCTCCCGTGTAGACTGGGTTCAGGTCACCTCATGCCGCAGACCAGTAGGGAGCAGTGGTCCAGATATCAGGAAACCTCCGCTGGCTCTGTCACTCACTCTGGGCAAACTTCTTCCTCATGGGCCTCAGTCTCCTCAGCTATCAAATGGGGCGATGGGGGCGAGCAATGTAGACCCTCCCACTGTGGCTCCAGGAGGGAAGCTGGAAGAGTTAGAAGATCTACTTTCATTAATCACGTCAACAAGTATTCATGTGCCTAACCGGGGCTGGGTACTGCGGGTGTTCTCCCCTCACGGACAGATGGGACTGACTACAGAACATCACAGGAGCGACCTGTGATGCCTGGGAAGGATGCCTGGGAAGGGATCTGAGGCGAGTGAGGGCTCCAACCACAGACACCGGCCCAGGCCAGAGCTGCTCACTCCAAGTGTTTGCAAGGAAGGACTCAGTGTCTGAAGAGTCATCGAACATGTGGCCGTGTGACTACAAATGCTTCTCTTCCATGCAGAATGAAAACGCAGAAAGATCTTTGTGCCCAAATAGCGAGCTGGCTGGAAGCAAGATAGGTCACGATATCCTGTCCCAGTGTCTCCCCAGGAGCGTGTGCCCCTGGGGGATCCTGGGGAGCAAGGGGGGTGAGCATGTCCCTTTCCTGGCTCCTTCCATCTGCAAACAGAAGGCAGGGTCAGGGGAGTGTGTTGTGTTGGGGCTGAGGTGGCCTTGTGCTTGCGGGCAGCAGGCGGAGCCCTTGATACCGAGTATCCTGGAGCCTCCTACGACTGAGCGCGCCTGGTGTGCTCCACTACCCTGGGACTCAGGCCAGTGAGTTGGAGTCCTGGGCCCCCTGTAATGGGAAGAGGACCCTGCCCTGTCCACCTGGGGAGGTGTCCTGAAGGCTGGATCTGCCCCTCACCAGGGGCCAGGCTCTATTTTCTTGGAACTCTGAGCAAGGCCACAGCACCCCTCACACCCATGGGCAGCAGCCTGGGCCTCGAGGGGCTTCTCCTAGGGCTGCACAGCATCCGTCTCTTACCTAGACTTTCTGGGCCCCTGCGGGCACCTGGACAGCAGCCAGCACCAGGCTGGGTAGGAAGGAAAGCTCAAGTGTAGCTAGCCTGCCCCTTCCACGGAAGAGAGGGTTCTGGAACCCACCAACCCTGAGACATACACCTTCCCCTGGCCACCACCATTCCTCACTGACCTGCAGAAACCGTTCCCCGGGCTTGAGGGGTGATGTCTGGCAGGACCTCTTCGCTCTGCAGAAGTGGAAAGGGCACATGCAGACAGGTACTGGCTGCCAGGAGTCCTGCACTCCCAGTGCCATGGGTTTGGGAGGGCAGAGGATGGAGTGTTTGTTTGCAGGGAGCACCCTGCGAGCTTGCTGCCACCCCTGTCCACCCCTCCACAGCACCCCGCACCCCAGCCCAACTCCATACTCACCCTTGGTCGAGCCAGAAGACTGGGATACACCACAAGGGTGAGGGCAGCAAGGGGCCGAGAGACCCATGCGCCCCAGGATCAAGTTTTCCTCAACTGAACCACCAACCCGAAAGTTGCTAAGGAACTGGATCACCACACACCTTGCCTGTTCACGTTTGGGCCTGCCGAGTCCCAGAAGAAGGCTGCCACGAAATCATCTGAGAAATCATTTCCAAGCCTTGCCACCCCTTTGGTAAAGACTCCAGTTCACTTGGACGTCGTCCTCGGCTGATTCTACTGAAGAGACGTAAGCAGGGCAAGTCCCAAAGTTGCTGCTGCTTTGGCAGCACTGCAGGCGACAGTGGCCCTGGCTCCCTGTGCAGGTGTCAGGAAACGGAAAAGCCTGGACTTTGTCTCTTCTTTGCCTGCTGTTAGCCTAACCATGAAAGTATCTCTTTACACAGAATACTTAACAGATTCTAATATATATTTGTATTTCATTTTGTTATAGTATTTTTATATGTTAAAGTCAACATCCAGTGTCTTGCTTCGCTTTTCAGATGCTATGTAGTTGTGACATTTGGTTTGGTTTGGGGTGGGGGGGTTCTGTAGTCTTGTTTGGATCACTCTTTTAAAGAGACTGGTTTAGAACAAGCCCCTGGGGGAGCGACACCTGCCCTGTCCTGAGACGTGTTATTTTAGAACATGTTGGATATTGTCTGTTGTCTTCCTATGAACATGAAATTGATTCACTCAGGTTCTGCCTTTGTTGATCTCTTTTTCTGCATTAAGGATGAGCCCAGGGCTGCTGACACACAGCCTCGCACGGGCGAGAGTTTCTGGGCTGCCCATAAACCAGCCACAATCCAGGCATGGAGCCCAGACACAGCACGTGTAGGGTATCTGCCCTTGGAACTCTCTAGCCTTCCTGAAGTGGCAAAGGAGGACTGTTCCTCCTGAAGAAGGAAGGGGAGGTCTGGGGGGTGGCTTAGTCATAGCTCCCTGGGGATGTCAGTGTGAGAACAGAGCCTGACACGGCACAGCACACACGGATCTGGGGAGGCTGTCCATCCTCACTTCTCTCCAAGTGTCACACCCACGTTTTGTAAGTTTGTGTACAGAGCCATGCCCATATTTAACATGGCTCTGAAGGTTTTAGAGCGTCAGGGCAACAGATTGGTGCGGCTTCTCCAACTGTCCTGTAAGGTTGACCTGTCAGGCACCAGAACAGTAGTTCTTAGGGATCAGTGGAGAAAGGAGGCAAACCTACTTCTACAGTGGTTCTACTATGACTTCAGACCACAGAACTGCACTCAAATTGAGCTTTGTAGGACGAGTGACCTCAGTGTCTTGGTGAGGCCAGGCCCTGGCAGTGAGGCTGGGCAAGCCCCCTGACACCAAGGGGACCCCGCTGGCCCTCCTCTAATGCAGGACCGTAAACTGATTTCCCGCTCGTGGTGACGGTCACATATGCCACACCTTAACAGCACACGGTCACCTTGAAAGTGGGCAGTGATGGTAACTGCAGTGCCTTCAAAGCAATGAGGGATTTGGGAGCAAATGTAATGAACCAGGTACAGGACAGAAAACAGGTTAAAATAGGGTTGTAAGCTCAAGAGTCTGGAGAGGCCAGTAGGTTACTTACCTAAATGAATCAAGTTGGCGCATGCCCTTCAGCCCATCATTTGTACTGCCACTTCTGATAAAGCAGCAGGGATAGAGACCTGGTTCCCTACTGTAAAGAGCAAGGGACAAATGGTAAATGAGGCAGACTGTGATGACCTGAAGGGTGAGCTTTCCAATCTACCCAGCTTCAACTGATTCTTACCACGCACTAATTTTGTCAGATCTTCATTATCTTTTTTTAAAAGAGAAGCTAGAAATCAATTTTTATGTAAACACTCAGTTTTAAAATACTGTTTTTTAAACACGGGCTAAATAAAACACAACTGTCAGCCACCAGTTTGCAACCTGAGTTAGAGTAAAGTAAGTGGCACATTTCAGTTACAAGGAAATATCTAGCCAAGGGAATGGGCACAGCAGGGCTTGGCTGGGGGGTGGAGGGAGTCGAAGGGATGCCCAGGCTTCCAACTAGAGTTGCCACACTTCCCCATATTGGTGATAATGCACCTCTATCACCCCTATGTCCTGAGCCCTGAGAGTTCATTTTAGAGATGTTCCCTCACCCCAAGCCAGTCTGCATCTCTCATGTCAGATTCCAGTTATTCTACCACAGGATGAATATTGGAGGAAAAGAGGTCTATTTCAACAACGAAAAGTCCTCATCTGGAACAAGACAGTTCTCCAAATTCAAATTAAGGAGGGCGGCCTGACTGCCGGCTGCAGGGTTATTTCCATCGGGTGGAGTTCTGCATGTCAATGGCCACTGTCCGGTGAACTTGTTAATGAAATTGTGGCAGATTCCACGGGAATCACTGGCTCACTGGATCCCTAAATAGACTCATCTCCAGGAGAGTTGAAAGAATATAATGAAACGGGTCATGGATCGAGTAAGTGGAAGGATTTCCTGCCATACCCCAACATGGGCTCCAGAAAGCTGGGGTGCTGTGCACATCCCCCCTCATCTAGCAGTGGCATACCTGAGGTCAGAAGCGCGGATTCAGTTGCTCCTTGCACCTCAGGATGAAGCACCGGCACCTTCCCAATTCTGCCATGGGAATTCCCAAGGATCATCCATTGTGTTTTCTATTCCCTGAAGTCAGGCATAACTCACAAAATGGCCACAGATCTACCAAATGATGTTCCTTTAAGTCCCAACATCAGTGGCCGAGGCAAAAGTAGTAAGAAGTATTGCTTTTTGGTTCCTTCTGGCAACTTACCAACTTTGCCGTAGGCTACAAGTTGAATGCTGGGCTTCAATGCGTTCTGTACCCTCTCCAGTAACTACACAAACACACTTTAATATCAAAGAAGTTTAATACGCTGCAATAAAATAAGCGCCTAGGAAAAGCTCATGGAATAGATGTCAACGTTAGAGAAATCCCGCCCACACATCCTCTAGCTCCATAACCCACCCCTCAAAACCAAACTAGAAAATCTGAAACAACAAAGGAAATCCTTCCAAGCTTGGATTTCAGTGAGGGCCCCTTTACCAATAACAAGAACACAGTTTCCTACATGGTCTAATAGGAAAGTAAAACACAGAAGCACAAAAAGTCCACAAGATTTCAATATTTAAGAGACTTGGTACATATTCAAAGTTAAAATAACTCCAACTTTTATAGCTATACATATTGTTTTAAAGCAACTTAATATATTTTAAATTTCATATATACACTCTCAAAGGTTCTTCAGGTGAGGTATGTAAACATTGTCTAATGAAAAATTTTCAATGTTTCAAACCAACAAATTCACAGCATACATTGAATTTTCTTCCATAAAAGACACAGTATTTTCCTACACTCACTAACATAGTGGAAGTCCAGGCCCAAGGGATACATGCTGATCATCCGGATTACCGTTTGCAGAGATTCTCATTTCACTACTTTTGACAAGACCGCCTTCACACAGGTCAGGATCACACACTTGGTACCAGGAAGGAGCTAGCTAGGCCCTCTGAAGACTCTGTCCTTGGGCATCTGGATCGCTGGCTAAGACTCACAAGACAGCAAAAAGGAGCACATCTGAACAACTACGAGATTGACCTCGGCAATGACAACACTGGGAAGAACCAGAAAGACCTTTAAAGGAACGGTAGAGATTCATCTTAGAGCTCCCTGGATCCACAGCCGGATCAGCAGCCCTGCCCTAAACTCATTCTGAAGGCTGTGGCCTGAAACCAATAAAAACCCAACACGGCACCTGAGCTTCAGTTAAATTGCATGGGCCTCCTATGACCCCCTGGCCTCTCAAAGGCATTAACTCTAGCCTAAAAGTAGGACCCTGGGCTGTGCTTTTCATACAGGTTGGGGTTGAATTTCTTAATATCATAATACGTATGGGAAAATAATGCCATGAGTTCACAAAGATGACCAATGCCTGCACACAGGCACTGGCCAATGACCTGGGAGGAGCTCAATTTTGAAAACTACTTGTTCCCTGAGGGTAAACAGCAGGCTTCTATTGAGATTAAGTGAGGCTAATAAAGGGATTCTTTATTACAAGGCCATAAGACTCGGGGAGCCTCAGGGCGGAATTCTATTTTACCCCACATAATCTATAACGCACCCCCGCCCTCCCCCCACCACAAGAAGTAGTCACCTTCCCAAAGACACAACATAGGTCCGCTTCTTTCCTCTTGCTTGCTTCAGGCTCAGCAATGGAAAGTTTTATCCTAATGCACCCACTTCAATCTAAAAAAACACTAGTGAAAAATTCCAAACACCATCATAAATACAAAAGAGAAGACATATTCCAAAAGCCTAAAAAACTACATTATTCTATTAATGGTTATCTGGGTGTGGGGTATTTTTCATAAAGTTCAGGACGGTCACAAGGAGAGGCTGCTAAACAGCTTAGAAATCTGTTGGACTGAACACGCTGGGACGCTTGGAGAGGCAACTGCCCTCTTTGCATGAACCTAAACGATTTAACCCCAGACACGGAGGGGGCTTCAGATATTTCAAACTCAGGCACAGAGGAGGAGTACAGGAAATGGGCTAGCTCTTAAAGGTAGCTCAGATACAGTCAAAGGACTTTTTATTGGCCATTTACATTTTTAATGTGAAAGGTTCTTACACTTATGCTACAGCCAAATGCGTTTTGCCTCAGCTAGATTCTGTAAACCCTACAAATTCATGGAAAATTGATAATTCTTCAGTCTCTATGCCCAATTTTTGATGTGTCTGGTGCTGGCAGATTTCTCATCCATCGCTAGTGTCGTATGATGTGAAGGAGCGTGCAGACAAACAGAAGCAAAAATTCAAGTACAGCAACCTCTCCAGCAAAGGCAAGAGGTCTTAGCAAGAGCTGTTCTACCCCCACCCTATCCTCTGAGACAAGGGCTAACGCAGAGCCCGGAATAAATGCTATTACCTAGAATCTTATTGCTTACAGGCAACACATCAGAAAGAAAACCTGGAAATCTGCTCTGCAGATCTGGGGGCTGACCACTGACCAGTTTATCATACATATGTGTGTGTGTGTGTGTGTGTGTATATATATATATATATATATATATATATAATATACAATATATAACATAACCAGATGAGAAGAGGGAACGATTAAAGCTTGGATTTGATGTAACATTACAGATCAAATGCCCCAAACAGCTCTCAACCTGCTGGTTTTTGTTCTTTCTCCATGTGTGAACTGTGTTATGAAAGGAAGTCCACTGCTCAAAATATATTCTTCTACAATACTACAATGCAAACCAACATCACTCAGAACATGAATCTGTACACAGCACATGTAATAAATATTTTTTAAAAACTATTTACAACATTATTTCTCGTGAACATTTAGATGAGAGCAAAGTTTATTTCTTCCTGCAAAGGTTAAAAAAGTTCTGACTGTCTAGTTCAGTGCTAAATTCCCTGGCACCTAGTTACCCTTTCACATTTTATCTTAAAATCAGATTTGCTTACAAATAGCATCTGAAAAAAACATTCTCCAGCATTACTGTTCAAGTGTCTTCCTCATTTGTTTAGAAAAGACAAAGGGAGGCCATAAGTAAATATGCTAATTATGGTTCAAATGGATGACACAAATCCCTGTGTGTCCAGTCCCAAGCTCACCGCAGTCCTGGAGCTGCAGTTCTCAGTCCAGCCAGCCGGGCAGAATGAGAATCGTGACTCAGACAGGGGTGCCCAGGAATGGGGCACAGGGAAGAGGAACCTGATGGGAAAGCATTAGTTCCATTACATTTACGGGTGCTGAATTGCAGACCAGGACTCCTGGGAAGTAAAGCTGCACACATCTTAGAGCAGATGACCTCACTGTGTACCATCAGTTATAGGTGGGCTGGCCCACATCTGCACAGATGCTGAGAGAGGGAGGAGGCAGCGAGCTGAGGCGCTCAGTACTCAGTCAAGGTGCAGGAGGAAACGTGCTTATCTCCCGTGGTTAACGAGAGTGGGAACAGGTGTCTTTCACGAAGGTGAGAAAGACTAAAATACATCTTAATGCTTTCTTTAGGCAACCAGTGGTTTCTCCATATCCCACAGGTATAGGTTTGGATTTCCTTGGGGTTACAACTAAGGCTCATCTCCCTGCACAGGATGTTGAAATCTACAGCTGAATGTACCAACTGTGTACGCAAAATGTGGGCTGCTAGAGGCAAGCCCCGATGCCATACCTGGTACAGCCACACCGATTGTGGGAGACCCACTTTGTTTTGGGATGGGGTGACAGTGGGGATTGTGCTCAGGTTCCCAATCCAGTTGCATCTGCCCCAATACAGTGAGGGCTTCAAGGCTCACCCTTCTGCCTTCACTATGTTGTTTGGGGGTTCAGCGGCCGAGCATCGTAGCTGGGGAGGATGGGTTCTCTAGAAATAAAACTTTTTTGGAAAGCCCTTTTGACATTAATTTTTTTTGTTTGTTAAAATAAATACTTTCTATAGAAGCATTTGAACAGGAAAATACCACTATTTACACAGTGAAATAAATTTCACAGTGGTGTGTATAAATACGTATTATATATATGTATTTGAAATCATAGTCACATAGTCTCCTAGAACTATTAAGAATGCAGAAATCACTGGTGAAACTTATAACCTTAAGCTATAGTGGCTCTAAAACTAATCCCTACCTGTGGTACAAATATACAAAATTATGAAAATCTTGTTTGTATAGCATCTCTTCCACAAACTAGCTCCCAAATTCTACAGATTTAGCTACAAGACGACATGAAGTGTAGATTACAGAAAACGATTTGAGTGAGAAAGTTGGTAAGGTGACTACATTTGGACCCAATGGCTAACTACGAGAAGAAAAATAGTTATGAAAAGAAATGCTTCTAATACAACATATATATGTTCAGTGAAGCACTTGAAAGGTAGACTTCCCAGAGGCCTCCTGGAAGGGGGCTTGGGGCATAAGCAGAAGAGGGAAGAGGCAAGGTGCCAAAGGTGGGTCCTCAAAATGAGGTGAGTTAGGCCTGACCAGGAGCGGGCTTCACTGGCCAGGCCAGAGAGCTCTGAACTTCGGTCTAAAGCTGCTGGTGGGCTGACAAGGTGCCATCGACATGCTGGTATTTTTAAGAGAGCTGAGGATGGGTAATCTGGATTAGAGGTTCAGACAGGTAAAAAGACCAGCCATTTATATTCACAAGTAATGACCGAAGCTTGGGGAGTGATAAACTTGCAAATATACTGTACATGAATATACTGTATAGCTTCTGGGGGTGAAACTAACACGCTCTCTGCCTGCCGGGAGAGGCACTATTCTAGGCTTTAAGTTCACGAGGAAATCCGTTTGTGTTGAGCACTGCTGTAGGGGAATACCTCTCCATGAGAGTCAAGTTCACCCTGACTCATAAACATGAAGACAACTGTAGTACTTTTAGTTTAAAAGACTTTGTACTTTTAGCTTTAACTAGTTATCCTAGTAGATGAGATTGAATGTCCACGATTCAACAAATACTCAAGCCACAAAGGGAGATATATTTTTTTCTCTAATACACAAGCATTAGTCAGGAATAATGTGGAACAGCAGCTGTGTGCTAAGATCGAACAGGCAGAAACCGTGAAATCTAAAAGGAAAGAGATGTTGCAATGCTGCACTACATAAAAAAGTAAGTTTGTGCCTAACTGGCCACACAATTTGATCTTGAATGACATATTGCAAGGGCCAGTAAACCTCTTCTTTAAAGGGTCAGGTAGTAAATAGCTTATATTTTAGGCTGTGTGGGCCACATGGCCACAGGCAGAAACCGTGAAATCTAAAAGGAAAGAGATGTTGCAATGCTGCACTACATAAAAAAATAAGTTTGTGCCTAACTGGCCACACAATTTGATCTTGAATGACATATTGCAAGGGCCAGTAAACCTTTTCTTTAAAGGGTCAGGTAGTAAATAGCTTATATTTTAGGCTGTGTGGGCCACATGGGGTCTCTTTACTCTTTTTTTTTTTTTTAACATAACCCTTAAAAAAACAAGGTACAATGCACTCCTCCAATCTCTGGTATATTATAAAACCATGGGCAAGTGGTTCTTTTTTTAATAAGCAATCTACTTCCATGTGGCCTGCCTACTGGGCACCTCATGTTAAATGGAATGGTCCCAGGCAGGTGAGAGAGCCTCTGAGTCACTTTGCTCACTGGTGAGCATAACCGCACACCTGCCCCTCTGAGCACTAACATAAACCACCAGGGCTCTGGGAAAATGATCAGACAAAGGGAAGGTAATGCAAGGAACTGGCCAGCTGTGGCTCAATTCCAAGGGCAGAAGCATGAGCAAGGATGCCTGCAAGGTGACTCAGGTGGTTCCCTGGGTCCCCAGTATAGCATGGCAAGCAGCATCAGAGAGCTCTGGGTTTCTGCCTGAGCATGAAAGTATCTTTAAGTGAAGGAGGTCAGACTTTCATGCCTTCCAATCCGTCCACTGTAGAATACAGCAGTTTGTTCTGACGTTTCAAGGCATGAACTATATCGAAGGCTGTCTCAAAAGGCTTCCCATAATTCTGCTTGTATTAAATACAATCATCTTTTTATTTTCTCTTTCTCCCTGAAAAGGACTTGGGAGCAAGCCTGGGGTAGAGTATTTACTGCTAGGATGTGAGGATTGCCCTGCTGATGCCTTACATAGACATGATTTCATACTCAGAAAAATTTCCAATATTTCAGTGGATACCGAGCCATGAGAAGATAAAAATTCATAGTTAAGAATTCAAAATGATAATTAGGTTTCAAAACAAAAGGAACAGTCACTGTTTTAGAGCCACTGAGAAACAGATCCTTGAGTTTTGGGGGAGGGGGAAGACAAAACCTTGGCAGTTGACAGGATTTAATCTAATCATCCATAAGTTCTCAGTCACGCTCAGGTTGTAATAGGCTCCAATTTTCTATTAGTCTTTCTAAAGCACTTCAAGCCTCTATCTTTCAGTTGCTGGCGTGCCTTTAATAAAATTATTTTGAAAGAAGAGTAGCTGACTGAAAAAAGTTATCAGTGCCAATATATTTTTTATTTTCCTAGAAGCTGGCCAAAAATATTACATAATAAACAATGCCTTCGGTTTATGATTGGACTTTGTTTCCTCTCTGTGCAAAGGCTTTTCCATATCTAAATGTAAGGTTCAGAAAACTGAACATCCACCTAAAGTTGTCTCAACTAATTTTGAAAGAAACAAAATTTGGCTTACTTTAGTAATAAACAAGAAGTGAAGCCAGAGTCAGGTCTATGATAAAAACTGAATGAAAGGAGAGGCCCAGGCCACATCATGTTAGAACTCTGCATTCCTAGTTGCTCATGGATTCTGACTCCAGAGGTTAAGGTGGCCTCGATTTGGCCACTGTGATGGGTGATCCTAACAGGATGTGAGGCTAAGGTAGCTCAAGTTTCAGGAGATGGTATCTGATGTGCTGTGGCAATATAATGTGTCTTTTTTGTAGCAAGAAAAAATAAAGACATGTAAAAAGAACAAAATTGAGATAACATAAGGAGGAAGGAGAAGAAAAGAAGAAGACAGGCGAAGAGGCAGAAGGAAGGAGAAGATAAACCAGGGAAGCTTTTTTATCCTGAAAAAAAGGTTCTTTTCTCAGGCATGGGTCAGCAAACTTTTTCTTAAAGGTCCAGGTAGTAAATATTTTAGGCTTTTGTGGGTCATGTGGCCTCTGTTGCAGATGCCCAACTCTGCTGGAAAGCAGCCAGAGACAACACACAAACAAATGGGAGGGGCTGTGTTCCAGAAACCTTTTATTTACAAAAGAATGACCAGCCCACAGTTTGCAGACCTGTGAAAGATCATCTGTCGGCCAAATGAGACCCTGCATGGGCTGACCTAAAACCAAAAGGTGTGGGTGTGGCAACTTGGGCCAGTACCTTGGGAAACTCCAGCCCAGTCCCAGGGGCAGTGCCAAGACCCAGACTCACTGAGGGTGACACTACAGCGTCTCCAGCTTGCCTCACATAGCATGTTGCCCTTTCCTACTTGGCTCTTAGGTCCATCGATCAACAGGCAAACTGCCCACAAATGATGGTGACAGCTTCAGTCATCACTACAGAATTCATCACAAGGGAGAAAAGAGTCCAAACTTCAATTCAAAATGACCGTCTTGAAGTGATGTTTTACTGATGACCTATCTGAACAGTGAGAAATTCACCTGCACAGTATGTGATGCGTAGAGGATCCTATTAAAAGCACCACCTTTGTGAAAGGATGACTAACACCTATCTATACTATGCAGGAACAATGAGGCACGAAACCCACAGCCTAAGATTATTTCTTAAATAAGGCTTGTGTAGAAGTCTTTAATGAAGTACAGACACAACAGAATTGGCCTACCTAAGGGAGCCAAGGGACTAGCAACTGCAGGTTAACAGACATTAATAACATTTGTATATAAGAAGCCTCAAGAGCACAACAAAGGTTCGTGGCCTTCCTGCTGCGCTGCAAGATTGCTACACGTCTGAGGAAGTGCTAGGGGTGAGGCTCTGGACCCCAACTGAGGGTACAGTCTCCATGCTGTCCTCCCAAACCCAGGGAGCCTCAGGGGATAGAAAATGGGAGATAGAAATGGGTCTCCTGAAGAGGGCTCACCTCTGGGGAGCTATGGTAGAGCTTCAGTGATTGCTTCCCAGGCGTCTTCCAGCTCCTCCAGAAGCTTAGAGGAAATACCAATGTTCTCTGGTCATCAACATCAGCTCCAACATCACTTCACTGAGCACAGGCCCAGGAGGAGAATTCCTTTCAAATTTGCAATCCAGAAGGTGGGACAGACTGCCTTTGCATCGAGTGGCAAGCCACACTGTGACAATGGCTATAGGAAGGTCTTTGCAAGAGAGGGAAGACAAGGGGAGACTCGAGATGAAACCAAGGCTTGGAGGTGTCTGGGAGACAGGTTTGCCAGCATCTGTTGTAAGTGTAAAAGGGCTTCCAGAGTTGGCCCTCAAGTTTGCTTTTTTTCTTTCTTCTATTAGTAAAGTTAACTGAATAAGCAAAAATGAGATTCAACAAATATGAAAATAATTCTAAACTTTTAAGTGTCTTAATTATGTAGAATCCCAGTCTATTTAAATGTGGTCTACTATAAAGTGTAAGTTGATTTTAAAGATGATCCATTGCATTGTTAGGTGTATAAAATAAATACATAAACATTGATACCTTATCTCAAATGCTGCCTAGAATGGGAGAGAAGGCTATTATCTTGAAGTAAGCTTTTAAAAATGAAAAAGAACTTAGAAAAGTAATGGAATGAATTATAAATCAGCAACTGGAAAAGTACCACCCACTTACAGCCTCACATCCCTAACCTAATCCAAGCACCCTTACAAGGTAGTCTATATGCAGCTAAGGGGGCACCTTGAACGTATTTACAGGGATCAGCACACCTGACATGGGCAAACCTCCACCGTTTAAGTCACCGCAAAAACAATATCCAGTGACGACTATATGAAAAGATTTTTAAAAACTTTAAAACCACTTTTATAGATTAAACGAACCTACTTAAAACAGGTTAATGCTTCTGTGCAACTTAATGCTGAGAAAGGTTGCCAACATACACACTCAGCAGTTTCATTAATATAGGTCGCTCCTGAATGGCCAAAGTCAAAGATATTAAAAAGGAAAAAAAAAGACTCATGGGATAGAGGAGACACCACGAAAAAAAAAATCAAGGCTTCATGGAAGATAGTAAACTTCACTGTCTATAAAATTCAACACAATTTTCCATTTCCCATGAATCAAATGCTTTTCTCCAGTCCTATCCAATCAGAAGTTTTCATTATATACAGCAAAACTTTAACAGAATGGGTAGAAAACCTGTTTTATCATGATTTGAATGAACTAATGCATGAATAAAGGTACATCTGGGTTAATCCAAACAGATCTGAAGCAATATGAATGGAAACATTTTTAATAAAAAGGAGAGAGTAGCAGCTATTCATACAAGCCTATTCTGGGGAGAGAGCATGTTAGAGAAGCTGGCTGAGGCTTTAGCAACCAAGCCTTACTGGTAGAGTGGCCCAATGGAGATGTCGAGTACACACTATGTTATAATGGAGCAATGTCACAGGCACCAAGGTAAAGCCAATGTACCCATCTTAGGCCTCAAACAACATCAGTTACAAATATTGCAGCTCACACTTTTGAGCCATGAAACAGAGCCTGACATGACAGAGGCCAGTGTAATACTACAAGTATTAACTGCTAGTATGGTGCTAACCAATCAGAAAGGGCACCTACTACTCTAACCATGTACATTTCACATTGGAATACCAACTGAACATTAGCTCCTGGTACAGGGGTGTGTATGGGCACACTGTGAGATGTTGGTGCTCCTTTCTCCAACAGCAAGGCTGCTCTGACCTTTATACAATTCTGTGTTGTTTACACCTCTCTGAGTCTGGTGCCATAGTGATTTGGGGGATACTCACAGAGACCCTGGGCTACATTTAAGTCATCTGGCATATGCTAATTACTCAGCTCATGAACACCCTATCACACTGCATGGAGAAGAAAGAATTTTACTGTAAAACTGGGCTTGGGAGACATTTGTGGCTTATAACCACATGCAAATGCACCCAAACATACACACACACATCTTAAGCTTTTCTATTACTGAAAATAACATTTTGGCTTTCTTTGACTGTGGAAGTACTCAGGGCAAGGAAAAAATCAGAACGGTCACTCTTATCCTAATTGTCAAATTACGGCTACAAGATGGAAAAAAGGTCCTAGTTTTGTTTTTTTTTTTCCCCCAAAGTAGGATGAAAACCTCATTAGTGTGCTAGCAATCCTGCAAGGCCAAAAATGAAAAGGATGATAAGAATCAGTAATGCAAATAATTTGGGGGATGTGAATAACTTTTAGAGCCCATAAGTCAATATTAACACCTTGTGACTCACCTCTTATCCCATGGGCACATAATTTAGAATACATTTCTTCAAATGACAAAAGATCAGAGATGAGTGACCAACAATGAATATGAATTTTTAAAATGGGGTAACAGAAATATTAATCTTTTATAATAATTATAAATTCCCTCTGCATTCTCCACATACCATAAAAATGATTTGGTTTAGCTTTCAAATATCATTTAAACAAACGAGACAGAGGGAAGTTCACTGCTGGGGTTTGCAAAGAGGAGCATCTGTTCATGTACAGATACCGCAGGGTGGCTGCTGAAAAGCTACTTTTATGTGCATGATGGTGGTCTTCTCGGCTACAGTACAAGTGCTTGTGCATCAAGTATAAAATACAAGCCTTTAATCACATAGATCAGCTTTTTAGCTTTTGTAAATTTAAAAACAAAAAGGATAAATAAGGCACTGTACTTTTAAAAACTAAAACTGCTTGGTTCCAAGTTTAAAACCCAAGGAACAACCAGAATATAATATATAACTTCCCTTACTCAGCCTCAGAGAAAGACTCTGCAAGTTCCCTTCTCCATCTGAGACGCAATTTCTGACATCTTAAATTGTGGTGTTCTCCATTAACTGCAGATTTGAAAGGCTTGATAAGCTTATAAAAGCAGATTTAGTTAATGCAAAATAAAGGGTTACTTCTATAGAACAGTTTTAACTCTTGAATACTGCCCTTCCAATCACTTTGTATCCATCCGCCTCCGTTTGCTGTGGGAAGAGTCCAGCTTTGCCTTCAGCTTTCGCTTTCTCTGGGCTGCACTGTTCTCTGGGGTTTTCGTCGAGGGTCTGGCCCGAGTCTTTCCACTGCTCTGCTTCCTATTTGTGGCTTTCTGTGGCCTTGAAGAGGACTCGCCTGCCCCTTTTTGCTTTGCAGGTTTTGTCACTATCTCCGAGGGGGAGGGCTGGGTAGGTCTTTTGTTTGTATTCTCTTTTTCTTTCCTGGAGGGAGGGCAGCTCTTCCCAGGTGACTTTTTAGGAATCTTCCCTTTCTTCTCTTTCAAAGTCGTCTTTTTGGGCAGTTGGTTGACTCTGTCCCTTGCAGATGGCTTCTTGGCAGCGGGGGTTCTGGTGGATCCATCAACGTGCTTTTCTCTGCTGGCCTTCATCGCAGCTCCCTTGTCCTTCCTGTCCTGAGTGCTGCCGCCTTCTGTCCTCTTGCGTTTATTCTGAACTTCTGCTTTCGGCGAGATTTCAGACGTCTGCTTCCCTTTCCTTCCCTTCATTCCATCGGTACTCTTGGGCTTAACAGGAAACCCATCTGCACCTACTTGCAGGGCAAGCTTGGGGGACATCAGAGGGTTGATGCACACACTCTTACAACTCTGTTTACTTTCCACAGCCGGACCAAATGGGCTTTCCACTTTCTCATTCTTGATCAAACGCTGCTGGGCTCTGAGCTTTCCTCGAATGTTGGAGTATTTTCTAAGGATTCGGGTACTGGCAGGGGTAGGTGAGTTTGTGGGAGGATGGCTATTTCTACCTTCCTTGACCTCCTCTATGCTGTCTTCAGGATTGGGGCTGAGGCTAACGTCACTGTCATCCTCTGGCTCCACTTGGTCAGGATCGTCTCGGAATTTAGCCCAGAGCTTCTGTGTTTTCCAATTGTTCCTAGCAGGAGTAGCTCCGGGAAATTTCTTCAAGTGTTTCTTCAGGCGTTCAGCCTGGAGTGAACTGGGGTACAGGCTGCAAGGAGAGTACTTCTGAAGAGGATGCTTGACAGGTGGGATGTCTCCTGGAAGACGAGTATTGAGCTTCTTCACAATTACCAGAGACCGGGTTTCAGTTGTCTCTAAGAACCACTTGCAAACATTAGATAATTTAAAGTTTGTCATAAACAGCATCTGAACAGGAGAAAACTTTTGAACCTCCAGTGAACCCCGACATTTCCGTGACCTTTTCTTGCTTTTCCAAATTTCCTTCAGCTTATCTGACTTGTTCCTTGCTCTTGGTGCTGGCTGGGCTTCTTTCTCCAGCTGGATCCAGCCCTTCTGAACTTTCATGTACTGGGCATTGAAATTGGCGATGAGCTCTTGGTTCTCCTCCTCGGCACACCATTCTACAAACTTTGGCTGGTCGTCTGCCACTGTGTCCACATCATCCTCGTCTAAGGGATCTCCACTCTCTGAAGTTTCATTTTCCTTTGGCATTGTGTTTCCTTGTGCTGCTTCCTTTTCGGAAGTCACTTTTATAGTATCCAAGGAGTCCAGAGAATGAGCATGTCTTAGGTTGTAGGTTGAGGAGGTCAGTCTTGTAAGCCTTGGGACCCATTTTGGGGGCCCAGCAGCGTCATCACTTCTACTACTTGACAATCCAACTGTGCTAGATAGCACGTCACTGTCGTCATCTTTACGCGGGCTGTCCGCACTATCTATATCATTTACAACCTCTTCTGTCTCTTGTGCAGGAACAGGTCCTGGCTTCTCTTTTGATTGTTCTGGGAACGTACAAGGAATGCTTTCAGAGGGGTCTTGAGTACTGTTCTCACCTAATTTAGACTGAACATAGATTTCCAGTTTCTCTCCAGGCAGGGGCTGGCCAACTGTGGCTAAGGGGTCACTGCTGGGGAAAACACCTTCTTCTTCCCCCTTGACTTCTTTTGCTAGCATGTTTTTAAAAGCCTGCCTGGTGATCATCCCACCTCCTTCGCCCTCCTGCTCAGCATCTTTCCCAGAGGGGTTTTCATTGACATTTGGGTTTTCAGTGTCCTCCAGAGTTTTTGTATGGAAACCTTCAGTCAGGAAGCTCTCAGGTGCTGCCCCACCAGGATACCCTTCTTTTTTAGAACGTTTTGCACCAGGATTTTTAGAAACCTTGATCTCAGCACAAGCAGAGGAAGAATCTGAACTTTGATTTCTTAGGCACCTATCGGCAGAGGAAGAATCTGAAAGTTGACTTCTTAGGCACCTATCAGAGGCCTCGGGGAATTTTTTACCTTTTTTCTTCTTGTCCAGATTCTCTTCAGGTGAGTCAATGTTTTGATCACACATATCTTTTTCTGTAGGATGTTTTGCATCACCATCCTCTCCCTCGAATTTTCCTGTACCACCTGGTGCCTCGCTTTCCTCAATTTCACTGGGGTTTTCATTAGTCAAAGTGCTGCTTTCCTTCAAGAGTGGGTCAGTATCTAACTCCTGAGCGTCTTCGGTCTTAGCCACAGTACCGATGCTTTGGTCTTCCTCAGCCTTTCCCAGACTCGTGGGAGGCTCCAAGCCCACTGGGGGACTTTGATTTTCTGAGCACAGAGGACTTTCCTCTCTACTTACTGTTTCAGGAGGGGAACAAGGCCTAGGAACAACATCTTCACTGCCTCCCTCAGAAAGGCTCTCTGTGGAGGGAAGCAGGGGACAGTCTTGGGGTACACTCATCTCCTTTGTATCTAGCAGTTCAACTGGCGGTTGGTCTCGTTCAGGGGAAGATATCCCACTTCCTGTGGGAGCTGAGACCGCGGAGCTGCCTTCTGGAAGATCCTCTTCAGGAAGGTGAGCAGGGAGAGGCCACGCTGGGTTGGAGGCTGCTGTCTCCTTTGATCTAGAGGAGCTGCTTGGGTTTGCGTTATTTGTCACAGGGCAAACCTCAGGCTCTTGAGATTCCTTTTCAGATGATGCATCTCTGTCTCCTTCCTTGAGGGAGGTTATTTCTTTACTAGGTTCTTCAGGGTTGTCTTCTCTGGGATGCTGCACATCTACTGTAGGCTGAGGTGATGAAATGATAAGGGTCTGCTTGGGAGTCACCACTGCCTCTGAGGCCAGTGTCGAGCAGCTGGCTTTTTCTTGGGAGTGTAAATTCCTGGCCAGTGTGCGAACAGTTGGCAGCTCACAACAATCACCATTGAAAAAGTATCCTCGAGTACTCTTCCTGGCTGTTTTCCGAGAAGATAACACCGATCGTTGATTCTCAAAGTGGCATTCTGTTATTGGCTGGCTGATATAAACGACATCACATTGGTTATCATAATCGTTTATCCTCAACCCTGATGCCCTTTTACTTTTCCGAGCTGTCTTAATGGAGGCTGAAAGCATCCTGGTTCGTGAATGTCCATTAGATGCTTTGTGTACAGGTGGCATGGGGCTGGGGGCTAACCAACCGTCTTTGGAATGATCAAACTGGCTCTTATCACTGGGCTGTAAATGGTAACCCATTTTATTTCTTCCTAATGAGTGAAGATGGTTCTCTTGCTTTGGCCTTGAATCTTGTTCACTTGCCTCTAAGTCCTGGCGTAAAGGTGTTTTTGAGCTACACTGTAAAGCATTCTCTTTGTCAGCAGTTCTAGGTGAATTCCCCATAAACCCTGAGTCCCAAGCCTCTTCTGATAAAGCTCTGAATGAATTTCTTTGAGAAACAATACAGCTGTTGCTCTCCTCACTATTCTCGGTTGCCACTTTTGCTGCAATTAGATTTTCTACTAAAGCTGAACTCTGCACATGGTCTTTACCATCCTTGCATATTTTCACATCTGTGTCTTGCTCCTGTCCAGTGGTTTGCCCCTCCAAGCTCTTAGAGATGTGGTGGAAGTTTACTGAGGAAGAATTAGATGTAGTGAGGTATCCCAGAGTGGAACTATCCATTGAATTCGGTTTAGTGGTTGGAAGTTCAGAGGAATCTTTTTGGACAACAGTCAAAGTATTCTCTCTTCCGTCTACAGAGTTTGTCTCGGGAGGAGGCTCCTTTAGGGCCTGTTCTGTCAAGTGTTGAGGGCTGTGAGAGCCTGATGAGTCTATGAACAACTCTACAGAAGTAGAAGACTTCATATTGAGACACACGGCATCCTTTTCCTTACGTCTGGTGCCGAGCTGGGCACAGCCAGCACTGCAGGTGGAGGCATCCATTGTTGCAGAACCCGAAGGTCGCCGGTCCTCGGCGCCCGGCTGAGGTTCAGTGTACAGATCGTTCAGAACACGGATGAGCTGCTTCTGATGATGAGTGCACAGCGTGACCATAAACTTCTCCAGCGGGGACTTCGACTGATCGTTAGAATCTACTGCTATCGCCTCTGCTGAGTTCTCACTAGACAGACAAAAAGAGAGAAGAAATTACTATGGTTATTTTCCAAAGAACCATTCGTACATTATGAAATTCATCGATGTTGCTCAGGTTGTACAGAGAATTGACACTCTGGCCAAAGCTGGTTCTAAGTGCCCATGTGCCTTTTATTCAATAAATGAGGAGCATTTACTTCGTTAAAATATGAGGCCAGCCCTGTTATATTCTCAATTTTTAGTGACAACTTTCATACTTTTTTTTTTTTTTTTTTTGCGGTACGCGGGCCTCTCACTGTTGTGGCCTCTCCCGCCGCGGAGCACAGGCTCCGGACGCGCAGGCTCAGCGGCCATGGCTCACGGGCCCAGCTGCTCCGCGGCACGTGGGATCTTCCCGGACTGGGGCACGAACCCGTGACCCCTGCATCGGCAGGCGGACTCTCAACCC
>NW_021703781.1:51826682-51852666 GCF_005190385.1 Monodon monoceros | reverse complement strand
GCTCCGCGGCACGTGGGATCTTCCCGGACTGGGGCACGAACCCGTGACCCCTGCATCGGCAGGCGGACTCTCAACCACTGCGCCACCAGGGAAGCCCAACTTTCATACTTTTAAAGTGATTATTCACAAATAATTTTTATCTTATAGAGAAGAAATATCATTGAAATGAAATTTTTCTTCAAAAATTAAAATTTTGGCCACATTATTAACTTCAGTTGGTCAACATACACTTTGTTTTAGGCCCGAGTATTCCTGTTAAATAATCACTGGCTCATAGATTCACAACACTGAAAAAAATTCAGACACACTGTATTACAAGTCTTGGTTTAGCAATACTTAGAGAAATTACAGTTTTAAATGGTTTCTCAGCTTGACCAGTTGGCTGGACTCTATAATTCTGCAAACAGTGATGCAGGAATCCTCCTAACCCTTTGGGGCATGGAGGAATAGAGATCAATAATTTCACATTTCGGATACACTGAAAGATGAATGACAAGCAATTCCTAACTCCTAGCCTCTAAATGAGGACACAGATGTGAAATTACATTGTAAACCATAAGGCCCTGTCAATGCAAGATAGTAGCATTGTCGCTTCTCAAGCCCCACCTATTACCTTCTCCTAGACCTTCAATAAACATTTTACAGTAACGCACAGGAAGCCAATTCTACGTTCAAGAACACTTTTCAACCATTTCCGTAAATTATCTAGGACAACTCTTAGAGTTTAAACACTTTTCAACCATTTCCGTAAATTATCTAGGACAACTCTTAGAGTTTAACCAGGATAGTGGGGAAGGCAGAAAAAGGATGATACTAGATTGAGGACAGGCTAAAGGCAATTTCTGCCTAGATAGCCAAGTGTTTTCAAGAGCTGTCTTGTATTTCTGGACGTCGGGATTTTTACTAAGCCCATGCAGTTGGTGTGTCCCAGTTTTCTGGAGCTTTATACAACTTCTCAATCTCTCTCTCTCTCTCCCGCCTAATTCCTTAGAAGACTATTATCTGACTCTCTATGTAACACAGCAAAGCACCAAGGGCAGCTTAATAAATGTGTGCTGAACAGATGTTGTTTGATAATATCTTCCAGCTAATTATTTTTTCTTCAATCTGTGACTTTATCTCCCAGTCATGAAGTGCCTCTATAGGAAGGTGTACTCTAGACAGCCTACATCGGCCTCCTACCTCCCTACCCTCTTCTGGCCTCTGAAGCCGTGTGGTTTTAGTGGAAAGAGCACAGATTGTGGAATATGAAAAACCTGTATTCTTCTTGTCGCTCTGACATTTACTGGCTATAGGATCTCAGGCAAATTACTTAACCTCTCTGAACCTTGGTTTCCTTATATGTAAGCTGGAACTGAGTATCAATATTTCAAAGGATTGTTGTGAGATATTAGATTCCATAAAGCACAAAAGAGCAGGTGCTTAATTTTACTTTCTCTGTTCCTGACTCATGCAGATTTTTAAGACCAAGTGGTGAATAACGCTGAAACATGTCTAAATACAAAACAAAATAACACCAAGAAACTATTAATCCAATCTGTTATTTAAACTGTTTTGCAAGAAAAAAGGTTACACTGTGTTTTTATTTTCACAACTAGCAAGAGAGCAGTTTTCTTTAGTGATGCCATGGGTATCTGAAAAGGTCTACATTAGACTACAGATTAGAAAAACTAGAAATGTCTTAGAAAATGCCTACACCTCAGTGTGAAACTGATCACTGAATTGTGAATAAACCAAGAAAAAAGATTATTATAGAAGCATTATAACAGATGCATGGGTACGCTGAACATGTACATGCTGGCTACGGGGCCAAAATCTACCAAAGAGACGGAAAGACCAAGAGCAACTGGAAAAAAACCTCACTGAACAGGATACTTATGATACGTATATTTTTCTGTCTGTATACTGTCCTTCGGTAAAAAGTTTTAGAAAGGAAATATCTGGAAGGTCAACAGGAAGAAGTTCCTCCCTTCCTTTAGAGCGGGGGAGACACCAGTGACACTCTTGGGTGAGTGACTGCAAAGTCATTTCCACCTCTCGGACTCAATGAGATATACGTGGGAACTTAACAAACTCCTCCTGCAGCTGCAGACTTTGTAGCTCACGGGGAAGTCAGGAGGTCCCTGCTGAAGGGACCCCTTCCAGGAGGTACCTTGTGTCCATGTCCATCACGTGTTACTAACAACATAATATGTGTCACAGGATATAGTACTGGGAGACAGTAGAGAGTAGTCTACCCTTTACTAGTTGTGTGACCTTGGCCAAAACACTGAACCATTTTGGGTCTTAGTGGAGCACCTGTCCCATCTACCACTTAGGACTGCTACAAAAGAAAACCTACAAAGTTTACACAAATACTGGTTACCATTACTGTCAGCCAATCCCATTAAACATGCTTCAATAAGAATAACTCAGAGACCAGGAATGTATATTAATACTTTTTACAACCCCCCAAAGAGGATTTTCTAGATAATGAAAGTTCACCCTTCAAGTACCAAACATTTAAAAATTTAAGTATTTTTGATGGAAGTTTTTAAAAAATTATATCATCCTCTGAACACAATTTATTCTTTCTTAATGACTCAGAGTCATTACCATGTACACTATTATTGAAGTTTGGCTATTATTTTTATTATACTGAACTGAAATATATTGATAGTTTTGGGGGCTACTCAATTAAGTAAATCTACTGCCTAAATACAAAGAAGTCATGGTGGCAGTCTGCATTTTATTAAAAATCTGTCTGCATTTTATTAAAAATCTTTCTTCTTATTGGCCTCCAAATAGCAGCTGTGTTTAGGAGTCCCACTTTTACCTTTAGCTGAGTACTTTTGCTCACTAGCTGAGAAGCCAAATCTCAAGTGCTAGACTGGTACTTTAAGTGAAAGTAAACAAGCTCTGAATGAAGGCTTGGGGAAGAGTTTTGTGAGTAAACCACATGGATCTTCTAACAACAACTTCAACTGCTCAGAGCCCTTTATTTCTGTTTTTGGTTCTTGGATGTGTTCCTGATATTTCTGAGATAGGTGGCTACAAATAAGTGAGATATTACTGCCTTTTCAATGCATCAAATACACTCTACGTATATTTTAGCAATACAAGAAAAGAGAAAAAAGGTTGACAAAGATCTATGAGAAGGATTAAGAAATGTCATTGCACCTTATTGTAGAAAAGACTAAAGAGAGAAATAAATGGTTCTCCCCAATTCAAGAAGTGCACTCATGTGAAAATGTCTGGACACTGCTTCATGGCTGTGAAGCCATGGCTGTGCTCTGGAAGCAGGCTTTGGTGTCTGAAGTTAACAACATGTCTTGAGATTCATGAAATCAAGGTGTGTGTCCAATAAAAGTACAGAGAGCTCTGAAGAAAAACTGAGGAAGCACTTTCTTCTAAAGCGATGCTCACAGAGAGTAAAAAACTGAATAATGATTAATCCTTGGATGATACCTAACTTCCTTTATGGTTATGAAACTTGGATTTGCTGCTGTCCCACATGTTTCAATAATTTAACAGTGACTGAATATTTTAGTCACCCCCAAACTAATGTAAGGTCTTCCAAAGGGCCATGCAATCAGCTCTGAAGCAATAATTGTGACAATACGGCTAGTCCCCAAGGACAAAACAGTCAACCAACCACCAGTAGGTATTATCTATTTCACAGCATCATGGCAAGGGGAAGTGGTGTCTTCCCAACTAAGGCATACTGAAGAAACATTGTTAGTACCACTGAACTCTAACCTGGAACAATGCAGTACAGCATTTGGAGGCTGAAAAACAGCATCACAGAGGCGGACACAGACTACACCAACCTTAAAACGCATTTATAGCAGTGGTTTGGGGAAGCTCAGGAGATGAAAAGATTAAAACTGAAAATGGCAACTTTGCTTGAGAGAAAGAGAAATCAACAAAGGGTTGTTTTGTGTGTATTTTCCCGGTAAAAAGGATCAGGGACAATGTACTGGTGAACCACAGGTCACCAGAGCAAGCAGTAGGGTGCTCTTTATCAGTTACATCCTTGGCCACCTCAAAGCTATCAATCTGGAGTGACTATATCATTTCCTGAAATCCTAAGCTATAGTGGTTTGTAAAATTCTTTGGCAATGATCAGGGGTTTTGTACATTTACCCTATAATTTGTATCTTTTACTGACTTAATTTGTCTTGTGTTTGTCTTAGCTTTCCAAGTAGATGTAAGCTACTTGAGTGTAGGTAGGGGCCACATTTCATGTTTTTCTGTTTCCTCTTAGCAAAAAAGAGGGGGAGGGAAAGGGAGCATCAATGATGCTTCCTGAGTTTGCTTCTTGGATTTTCTTCCTAGGTAGCACCATTTACTGAGATAGGAACACAGGCAACGAAGCTGGCAGCTGGTGATTGTTGGGGTATATGTATCTGAAGAGTTCTGTACACACTGACTTGAGATTTTTATAAGATGCTGAATCTGAGATATCTGGTAGGCAACTGGACACACAGGTATGAGCCCACTAGTAGCTTCACTTGAATATGAGAACCTCCACATTAATACTAACCTTTGTCCAAGTGTCATTAAATGGGCCCTGTTATAATAGCTAACTTTATAACTATAGTAATAAAATTACTTTTGACTGTGCTTCGAAATTACCCAGCTTCCTACCTTATTTGATTTTCTCTGGAAGTTTTTTCAGTAAGACCTATGTTTAGATGAATTTTAATTTCGTATCATTCAACTACTTAATTTCAAAAATTAACATCAACCTTTTTCAAGTTTCATTCTATTACTCTTTTTTCATGTTTTAAGAAAATGGGTGCTAGCCAGCTTTGCCTGAGTTTTAAACAGCTGGTCTTTACTTTGGCTTCTAGTTATTCAATTCTTCCCATAGCCTTAGGCCTTTAATAGAGCCTAAATACAACATTTGTCCTGATTTACTGTCAGACAGTAAGTAGGGAAACCAAAGAGGGGTGAGCTTCTGTCCTACAGACTACTCACTCCTACAGATCACACTTAGGTCAACTCGACCTGAGAAGCACTATGTTTTATTTTTAGTTCAGTGATTATAGTTGGCATCACATCTGACTATATTAGATTTTTACAAGAACGGTAATTCATCACAGATTTTGAAATCACTTGTTTGAGTTCACGTTTCTTCCCCTCAGTAACAGGACACTCTCTAATAGTTAAAGTCAATTGTTTATCAGTCAGAAATACTTCACCACCACCACTGAAGAGCAGTAAAAGCTTAGGGACTGGTAAATGGGAGGAAGGGCTACAGAAGAAGGAAACTACCTGGATTAGTTCTGTTTCTCTCCTTGGTGAAAAGTGGCCTATATGACCTTGACCGATTTGTCTTTCTATCCCCAATTCAATGCCTAATTCTTAAGGGTGTGGTAAAAGGATAAGATAATATTCATAAAAAACTCTGAAAGGCACAGTTTAAGAATGATGTGTTGTTTCACAACCCTATCTTTAATGATTTACTCAATGATGTTTTTCTAGATCAGAGGTTAGACATAGCTGAACTCGCCTACTTTGTCAATACCGCCCGCAATACTTAAATCTCCAAAGGAAAACATTCCTGTGGTTAATATAAATGGTGGATGGTCAATGCCTATGTTCTCTTAGGGTAAAAGATCAAATAGAAAAGAGATGTGATAGAGAGCTGAAATGACAATTTTTTAAGAGTCTAGAATGTGGGACGGATGGATTCAGGTAGTCTCTCACTGCTCTGTAACTACCAATCATCAATGTAACATCACTGATGACCAAAATAGATTCTTTTTGACTGAAAAAGATCAACAGAGAGAGTGAATGATGTTTGGATGAGAGCTAATCTTAGAAGGAGGAAAAGATAATCCCAGGAAAACAGAAGGGGAGAGAAAGCTTGAGACAATACTTTAGACAGAGTGGACCAAATAGTTAAGAGTTATAAATTAATTTAGCTTGATTCTCTTTAAATACAGGAAAACATAAAAATGCATTGTTCGCCCTGCTTAAAGGCAGTAAGAGTTGTAATTTTTGCCAGATAATAATCTGAAGTTATGTTCCCTAATTCCTTACTTCTGGTCCTTTAAGCACAGAAAATATAAGTATGTTCAAGGGCCTGGATAAGTCTGCTGACAAGTCCTCACTCTTCACTGGGAAATGCATCTACCCTTGGCTATTTCACATCTCTGTATCTTTCATACCTGGATACAGGAATGCTCTAAGGGCTATGACAAAACTGTGAGTGTGTGTGTAGTGGAGAAGACGAGCATGGGGTATGGAGGTTTTTCTTCACTGTCTAAAAGGCCATGTATAGTTGTATGTGTAAAGTACTGAACAATCAAGTTTTCTTTCCCTAGAACTGAACTAGGAGAAACAGTAAGAGGGTAGGCAAATGTGACATAGGAAAGTGAGAAATAAAGTTCTTAAGATCACAGAATAGAAAGTGGCCTCTTAAAATCAGACAGCTTAATACCTGATTTCCAGGTGGTTGAAATGCTAATTATCTAAATTTGGATTTAGATAGAATTTAGATGGATTTAGACAGAAAAAGATTTCAAAGTTGGGGTTAAGGAGAGATCAGAATTGTGGGTGATGGTGAGATGGGGGTGGGTTCCAAACCCAAGATGTACCTGTAACTCTTTACCCTGTACGAGTCCTCAGTGAGCCACTCTTGCTGATGGCAACATGGCATCTTGCTTAGGTGTGGAGTGGAAGAATAGTTGAGAACTACTTCTTTAAAACAAAAGACATGGGCTTCCCTGGTGGCGCAGTGGTTGAGAGTCCGCCTGCCGATGCAGGGGACACGGGTTCGTGCCCCGGTCCGGGAGGATCCCACATGCCGCGGAGCGGCTGGGCCCGTGAGCCATGGCCGCTGAGCCTGCGTGTCCAGAGCCTGTGCTCCGCAACGGGAGAGGCCACAACAGTGAGAGGCCCGCGTACCGCAAAAAAAAAAAAAAAACAAAAGACATGCAATCCCTTTGTGATAGCTTTCTAAGTTTACTGTGTTCTTAACTAAGTTCAGTAAAAACAGGGCAGAACAAAGGTTCAAAAAATTATGAATTAATACTGTAAACTGGGGGAAAGGAAAAGTGCTTCAGAGGGTGCTTACTGGACATGAAGCCATAATTTGCTAGCTTTTCTGTACCTCATGGTTTAATAAAAGGCTATTATTTAGAGTAGATCTAAATATGATAGAAGCAGTTTAAGGCTTGTATATTGTATCTTCTGTTCCTCGTAAGTTTAGCTAGATTGTCAAATTTATTAAATTACAATAAAAAATATAATTATCAAGGAGATCCTTAAGTTCACTCTTTAACGCATTTTCACCCTATAGCAAAGGTACCTGGGAAGCCGAAATATAATCAGAAAGTTACTTGGTGAGTCAGAAGTCAGAGCAAGGGGTCATTAAACACAACAGTCCAATGTTTCCATCTCCTCTCTAGGAATGTAATAGGCTCACAAAACAGACACTTCTGTCAAACTATTTACTTCTTAAAAAATTTTTTTCCCTCTATAAAACTGATTTTTGCTTCTATCATCCCAGGTAAGACTATGCATGCACGACCATATTACATTACATTTGGTGTTAATTAATGTAAACAAAAGGAGGGAGGGTTCAGAGGCAGTGAAAGGGGATTTTGGACTGGACGGTGTAAAGTTTAAAGATGACAGTTCCTGGAAGTGGGGGAAGAAATATCCCTAAATGATATAACTAAATACTGATTTGATGAGAACACAAATCTAAATTATTTATCTAATGAGTATTATAACTAAGAATTCTTAGAAAACACTTTGCAATAGACTTTAGAAAATACTACAGTAATTTCAGACAAAGAGGACAGACCTCTGCTCATGGTTGATTTGAAACTGCAAAAGTGTCTGTCCCTAGACCTAGACTCACTGAATTACTGAAACCAGATTAAAGAGCCATCTGATCTTAAAGGCACAGCTGACATTCTAGGTCAGGATACATGAGAGCTCATGACAAGTCAGTGAGTCTAGTCTATTTCCTTTTTTGTTTTTGTATCTGTCAAGTAGGGGTTTAAAATCTATGTTGTTCTTTGGGGGAAATTGCTCTTCAATTCCCTTTAAATGACCAGGACGATGATAGACTAAAAAAATACCACTGTTTAGGCAGGATATAGAGGCGCTCATTTCCCCAAGTGAGAGAAAATGTACCACATCATGATGCTCTCTTCAAGGGGGTAAAGGGAAAGAAACATTTGTCAAGGCCCAGCAGTGGCCAAGGACTGTGCACAGTTTCCCTGGAGTGCAATTGACAGGAGTCAGTCCACACAAGATTTCCACTACAAGAGGAATATATTTCTTTTGTAGTAATAATAATGACGATAATAATGATAACCTCAAAAACCCACACTACCACTTTGCAGGGCACTGTGTATGCAGATGGAGACTTAAAGGAGGCATGGGGAGCTGACACAAACAGAAACCAAAAGAACATTTAAGAGTTCACATGACAGATCTCTGCAACACAAATGTTTTTCCCTCTCAAGAAATAAAGTGGTATGCCTTTTGACATATATTCCTAGTTTCTTTTTCGGTGAAAGGAAGAGGGGAAACTAGCAGATTACATAAATATCCAAATAAGCAGTTATCTAATAGTGTCCTGAGTCTTCTGTGATTTTTATGGGATCTTCTATACCTTTTCTCATGTTCTCTTGAGGTTCTAAATCTCCACTCTTGAAACCATACAAATCTGTGCCATAATCCTTAAGAGAGGCAAATTCTACTTTTGTTGTCATATAATAAATCACTTAAAATTGACACAATGACGGCACTCCTAAGTACTGTATTAACTAATTATTTAAAGGACCTAGACCACTTTGTAAAATGTAAAAGGACTTAAAATTTAAAATGATTCCTAAGGTAATTTATACAAGATTTAATGTTATTTCTCACGTGTTCACCTCATGAATGTTAGAGGAGGTATATATACTTTAGAATTTAAAGTACAGTAAGAAAACTATTTTTATGTCTACCATTCTCTCTGGGGTGCTCTTGGAATTAATGGTCCTTTTATAACCATCCCTTATCCCACCTCTCTCTGGAAACACTCAAGGCTACTGTTGGAGATGTACTGGAGTGAGGGGAACTAAGCAGAATCATCTGTATATTTGAGGTTTATTTAGGAATATTGGAAGACAAAATATAAGCAAATGTATATGCATATGTACACACACAGGCACAAATACTCAACTTAGGTACTTACTCTACCTCAATCCTTATCCTTAGTTTCACCACTTCTCTTGCTTCCAATATACTATCCAGTTCACCTATACTGATTCGACTTCCCTTGGAGAATACTATATTCTAAGCTCCCTGTCACTATTTCTCCTCCTCATTTTACAGTTTGCTGCACATTACCCAGAACTGCCATCTTCCTAAAGACCAAATATGATCTCGTCACTTTTTCTGCATAAAATTTCAGTCAATTTCCCACTGCTCACAGTCCATCCTCTTTTAGCACCTTCTCCCTGTGGGCCGTGTTCTTTCTTTCTCACTATACTCTCATGGTTTGTGTCTATCTTTTATAAATAGCGCTTATGCTGCACGGTAACAGCTGACGTGGCTACCCCCTCCACTGGATTGTGAACCTTCCTATAGGTCCAGGACTTTGGCCTTTTTAAAGCGGTAGCCTCACTGCCTAAAAACTGGGGCTTAGTACATCTCAGGCATAAGTAAGTGATGAATAAACTAACCAAATAAATTACTATGTAGTGAAAATAATTTTCCCAAGACACTTTTCAAGGGAACTGAAAAGGGCAGAGGTAACATTCTGACACATAATCAGAAGGGAAAAGAAAAAGCTTTCAAAGAAAATGAATTCAAATCAAGGAGGCAGGGAAAGGAAGGGAATTTTGAAGGTCAGACAGTAAGAGTGTAGGCTCCAAACTGTAAGCACACAGGAGGTTGCTGGCACCAAAAAAACAAGTATGAAAAGGTATGGTTTACATAATGGCTTTCAGAAGCCATTAGAATTTGACTGCAACCAAGAACAAGAAATACTTCTTACAAAGTAACTCAGTACACACATCACATCCTAGTTTGTATGTGTATGACAACATATAAGATTCAACAAAATATTTATCTGTATTATATGCTATGTACTCTGATTCTTTTTTCTTTTTAATTTCTTTTTAAAATGTTGGTTAGAACCCCCTGAACTGATCTTATAACTTACTAGTAAGGTATAACTGGCTGATTAAGTTTGCAGAGCTGGTCTACACAGACTCACCAATTCCTAGCATCTCACGAGAGTCTGCTACCCTCGTTATTTTCTTCTTAGTCCATCTCTATCTAGCTAAAATTATACTACTAGGTTTTCCTGGGGAAAATGTCTCAAGTCATTTTAATAGACGCTGAAATGAACACCTCTAAACTGTGCTAGCTATGATCTGATTTATCTGTTTGAAATGCACAGAACTCCCATTTGGTAAGAGTGTAATTAGAATCTCATTAAACAGGCAGTAGAGTCCCCAGATTCTTTCACTGGAAAACTAAAGGTTTGATGATTAAACACATAAGCACACACACATCCCCACAATCCCACCTAGATCTTACATTGTGTTATACAAACTACCACCACATAAAAAGAAAAATCTACAGATTCGAAGCATGTAAAATTTCAACCTTGAAAATACAAAAAACTCTATACAGTGGAAAGGAAAATAAATTCTATAAATTCTTCTACTTTCCAAACAACTTTTATTCCACTTAATCTTTGAAAAGAAATAAAGAATGATTGATAATTTTGATAATATTCCTCTCAAACAGGACCAAGAAATCAGAAAAGCAGCATTCCAGGTTTCAATTATAGTTCCAACATTTCTCCATCTCTCATTTTACAGTTAAAACAAGATTGGCTGCCCAATATCCCAGTCTAATATAAACTCATCTGCCTCACTTTCCAAGTTCTAATCAATATAAACAGCTCCCTCCACAACTTTCAATGGGATTTTCTCACTCTCCTTACCTCTCATACTAAATTAACTCCTGCCAGGTGCTTTCACTCCTAGTTTTCATTTATTGAGCACTTGCAAAGAGCCTGGCATAGTGCTAAGTATTTTACATACAGAATCTCATTTAAGCCTCACAGCAAATCTATGAGGTGGGTCGCATAAACCCCTTTCACACATAAGAAAACTAAGGCTCAGAAAGGTTCAATAACTTGTCCAAGACCATGTACTAAGAAAGTAGAAGGGCTGGGATTTTAAGCCAGGCCCATCAAATTCTATCTCTTAAACTTGGGATATTCTCTACTCTTCTCTCTATGCCCTACCTATTCACCTCTTCCAGCACTGAGCCAATAATGCTGATTTCTACTTAACAATGAAGTTTTAAATGCCTCAAATGTAATTTCTTTACTGGGAATTTCATAATTAAATACAGGTTTAATTCTCTTCCTAAAAAGCAATGTAAGTTTATTCAAGAATAAAATTAGTTGATTTAATTAATAGCTAAGGTTTAATTAAAGTGAATCTAAAAGAAAAAATTAGATTAAATCCCTCATTCTAAGTTGAGTCAAGAGTGCCAAAGTGGTGTAAGTATAAAGATAAGTATAATGGTTTGGAATCATGAGTATTAAGGGCAACTCATTACGTGAGGAGGGCGGGCAAGTCCCTTAAAGACCTCAAGTTCTTATTTTTCATTTTAAAAATGAAAGATTAGGATGGGACCAACAGTGTTTAATCAGTGGGTTAATAAACCCACTATGGTCACAACAATGTGAATATACTTAACACTACTAAACCATACATTTAAAAACGTTTAAGTCTGTAAATTTTACATCTTTTGACACAATTAGAAAGAGATCTGTTGAATAAACAAACTTTAAAAATGCAAACAAAACAAAAAAACCTGTTACAATTTGAAAATATATAACATGTTCAAGCCTCACTCTTATAAACTGATCCAGGCATCTGTATTGTTAAAAGATTGATTTTGATTGAGTATATCCAGAACTCTTTGTGCTCTAACATTCAAAGCAGAACTAGTCTGCACACAATCAGAACAGAAATTATGAATAACATACTTTAAAATTAATCAGAAAAAGTAACTGCTCAATCTAATTTTTGCAAAAGTACTGTCACATTCATACAATTCATAACAAAAACTTAACAAAATGGATTTGCTTTAAATAAAAGGCATAATTTTCCTTTAGAAAATGCTGCAAAGACCTAAGGTTTATAAGAACTTATTATTTAATAAAGGGTTGCTACTGTATTTCTCAATGTTTGAACAGATATAATTGGTGTTATTTGTCACACATTTAAATAGACAGTTGCATTTTTAACAGACGCAGAGTTGAAATGGGGCCTAAAAGGCATTCAGGACAACGCTCACTTTACAGACGAAAAAAACAAGTGATCTTTCTAGTATACCAAGTTGCAAGAAATTTACATTACCAAATAATCCCTTATCACTCCAAACTGCTGATCAAATAAAAGTGGGCAAGAAAAGTACAATGAACATTTTAAAACTACCAGTCAATAAACAACAGTATTCTTACATGCCTATAAAAAGCTCCAGGCTCAGTAAGATTTCATACTTATGAATTCTGATATACTTTTGCTTACTTCCATGCTGAACTCCAACCAAATCATGACTTAAACTATTCATTATATAACTATCAATCTTTTAAAATGTTCTGAGAACATTTCTTTTCCACTAACCTCTGAAGACAAGCCTGTCTACTCCACCTGTAAACGCAGTTTGATACACTAACCACTTCCCCCTAAACAGCAAAAAGTCCAACAACTTATAAGGTGAATATGATGACTAAAATTCTGTGTTAAAATGCTTACCATTTGGAAGCAAATAATGATAAAGTGGATACTCTGAATACAAGAACAGTTACCTCTTAATGTTACTTAATAAATAAATACTTTGTTAAAAAAAGGTTTTCACTCATTTCAGCTACAAAATCTAACAACATATGACTTGGGTGTATGTTTTTACACTTGAATACAAGTGTCTGGTGAGAGGAGTTCACAGTCCTTGAGGAAAAAATAACAACTCCACAACTCAGAAAGCAGATACCATTTTCCATTTTTTCCACTCCATTTCCCTTATGCAGTTTCCCTGATTCCTAAGAGTTCCTGAATTAATTCCAAAGTATCAGCAGAATCAGAGAAGAAAATTTTGGATTAGAAGAAATAAGTCCTTTTTAAAAATCAGGTCATAACTGAAGAGCTAAGTATCAACATGAAGATAGGATCACTAAAATAAATTCACTGATGAGATGCTAGATTATAATCCTACTACAACTGACCTGGCCACCAGTTTAAAATGGATAATGACAAGAAACACGTAGCTATAGCTTTATACAAAGAAATAATAATTAGGTTTCTCGAAAAATGTTCTATAGACACATGGCATAACTGAGTAAGGGGAACAAGTAAAGCCAAGGAAACAAGCCTGTAGTACCAGCAAGATTTCCGATTTTATAAACATCAGGCCAAAAGGCACAAAGTGTTAGCTAGGCAGCCAAAGAAATGAGACAAAAAAAATTAACTAAAAGATAATCTAGACCAACTACCAACAATAACATCATTAAAAAATACAAAATTCCATTAGAAATGACTGCAAATCACTTCAACCAGCCTATATTACACGAGTATCATGAGCTTGAAAAAGGAGCTTTCTAAAACATTTTGCTTATCATTTCTGATCTTTATCACTGTAAAGTTGTTTTTATCAGTTGTCTATCAACTGTAACAACTTTATCAGTTGTTCCTTCCTAACGACTTTACAACAGAAATCACTTTGTAATACAAAACTTTTTTTATACCCCGTTTCTAAAACCCACAATATAAATTGAGCAACATATATGCTGTTATTTGTCTGGTAAAAGGAAATACCAGCATTCTCCCAAGAATCTGAATTACTATAATAACCTTGATTGATTGACAGTGCTTTCACACTTATGCCTCAAGAGCGAACAAAAATGAGTAAATCATTATTCTTTTTGGCAAGTAATCCCAGAATAAAGTTTTACTCTAAGGAGATTATGAAAAATTAAGTTCAGCAAGCAGGTATTACGAAAATGTCAATGTATCTTGTTTAGCTGAAAATATTTAAAGTGAATAATCCAATGAAGAAAGCTGAGGTAGGGGGAGTATCAAATTAGTAGAGAGACAGGGTTACAAGGCAGTACCGAATCCAAATACTGAAGCACAATTTTGAAGCAGCAACTTCTAGTTATCTAAGGGATTTCATCTGGAAATAATTTATCACAAAAAATTACAAACTTTGATTACCAAGTGCATTTACAGTGCACGTTGAAATCTTACCCCTTTTGTGGATTTGTAAAAAAAGCATCATAATCTTAAGAAGTAGAAACCAAGCTTTTAAAACAGTTTTCACAACAAAATTTATTAGAAGAATAGTGGTTTTGAAAAGTCTAGCATCCAGTGAGAACTACCATACACAACATTACAGCTGGGAATGTTTCTCCAAAATGTCATGGTCAAATAATACAATGGAACCATTAAATCTTACACATGCACGAAAGAACTAGCGCGTTTGACATAGAATGGAAAAAAAAGGGGACCACATGGATTAAAATTTTAAGTACTCATCACATACATTAAGACACAGCTTATTTTTAGTCCAGTCAAAAATCAGAACTGCATTAAAAAATTAATGTAGTGCAATCAAACCAAAAAACTTAAATTGTGATCATAAGTGCTCTACTACATAAATGTTGATCATAGCAAGGAACAAAAAGTTCAAATCACACAGTACAAAAAAAATCTGTAAATAAATATAAACTACAGTACAAGAGAAATATTAAATTATACAATTCCGTCAAACTGTAAACAGTATATTGAAATGAGGTCCATAAGAGTAAAGGGGGTTCCTGTTTTGTTGCATGACACTTCTAGAAATCTGAAACTTCTAGAAATCTGAAAGATGCCATTTTCCGTATCTTCAAAGGCTATGGGTTTTATATATGGAGAATTCCTTTTAAATGTAAGATATCAAATACTAAAGCAGAGGAATAATCTATTTTGTTAACCACAGACAGTACTGCAGAAAACAAAAGGAGTTTTAAAGAATAAAGACCTCTAACAGACAAGTCTTAACATTAGAGATGCAAAGGGCTAAAACACTGGAATTAGAACTTCACATCAGAAGAAACTTGTCATTGAGGACTTCTAGGCTACAAAATATACTGACAAAATTGTCTGCTGATATGTAGTCCTAGACCTCTGCTAACTATTTTTTGACATTTACATACTCATGTTACAACACCAACTTTGGCAGAATCACTACTAATAAAATCAGAGCACTCCTGGCCCAACGGTTCCATCACAGTGGCCAGTGCACAGAATTCTCTAAAGACATTGCATAAACTAGAATGTAGAGGTCAGACACCCAAGGACCAGTGCTTGAATTTAGTAGTAGTATGGTGAAGAAGCAAGAGCCACATTGAGGAAGAACTGCATCTGTTATAGTTTACAGAAGCAGCAAGGAATGTCATTTAATTGTGCTGGCTATTAGTGGCATTTAAATATATATAGTTTAACTGTGTATGTGTATGTGTTGCATGTGCTGGCTATACATTTATGCACATTTTGTCTTTTTAAATACACTGTTAACAGGAACCCCCATATTATCTGCTCAGTAGTAATAACTGAATATATAGAATGCCACTATAAGAGTGTGAGGCACCGTGTGCTGGAGAGTTATATGCAGCTTTAAAATCTGTTTGGCTGAGTTATACCTGGATACCTGAACTGAGTTTTTAAGTTGACATTCATCAAGGATGTGCTACCAGCACGTCAAAATAAAAGCAAAACAGAAAAATACAAGTCACTGTTAGGTTTAAGAATAGCATCAAAGTACCTGAATTGAGTGAGAATAGTGTGTAAACTGTCCCTGAGGGTTTTTAAACAGTGTGTACAAGTTGGATTCCTAAGAACATTAGCTATATTTAACAGTGTGGACTGATAAAATACCAATGTTTGACAGTTTAAAGTGGAGGTTATAAAGAATTATACGCAAACACTCCGAATGTATAGTTTATACGTTTCTTCTCAAAGCAGCAACAAGCTGCTGTAAAGTATACATCCCATCAGAACAAGCAACATGTGGGAGTCAGATAAAGGTTTCTATCTTAGTCTGGTTTTCTGACAGCACAGCATATCAATATCCAATGACTATATCTTTCCTAGATCAGAATGTAACTATAATTTTGACTAGCAATATAGGATTAGACTTTTAATCAAACACTTTGCTATTACATACTAAAATTCCTTAAACTTACTAATGCTGGTATACTAACCTAGTTAATTATCCCCCCCTTCATTTTAGAAATATACCCTTCCACAACTTAAAAACATTAAGATCCATTTTCAGTCCTCTGATGTAAAAAGCATGTCAGTGAATTAATATTAAAAATTTACACAGTAAAAAGGCCTGAATTTCAGCCAAAGATTCTAAATACTGCTCATTCCCTGAAGACTTAAAGGGAGAGAGAATCCCTACCCATTTTCCTAGTGATTTATTTTTCTAAAACTGTCTGACACAATTTTTCATTTTGGGGAACTTCCCCCTCACCTCCTCTCAAATTCCAAATTCTTAGCCTGAAATGCTTAATGAAATGGGGAAAATGAGGCAATCACTTGGAATTGCTTGAAAGGTACAAAATGTTATTGTCTTTTTAAAAAATAAGACAAGAATTATTCATATAAATGTGATCTGACCCCATATTATGTAGTATGTTTTATATTTTTAAATAATCACCCTAAAACTTACAGTACCTAAGACTCTGAAGATAAATTAAGACTTTAGTGTTGTAACAGAAAAAGTGCTGAATTATCCCTTTTCTAGTACTTTAAACATTTCAGACAAGTGCTTTCCTAGTGACAGTAAAGTTTACTATATACCCTTCCACCAAGCAGGAAACAAAGTCACCTGGATGAAACAAAAGACTTTTAGGAGTGTAGCACCGGGTATTTACCAAATAACAGATGTTGTTCAACTCATTCTGAGGGGCTAAAAATATTGTAGATTGAAATTCTATTTGGCTATTGTATGTTAAAAATCCCTGCCCTACTGTGTCAGTGTCCTGTGTCCAACCCTCCCACCCCCCTCCCCCAGTCCCCTTACACACTATCCACTGAGAATCTAATCTCTAAAGAGATTATTTTAAAATTTATGTTTTCAGGACATACCTGAGAAAGGGTGCAATTATGCAGAACAAGGAACCCAAGACTGCACTAATACTGGTTACAGGTTCATAAATTCTTTCCCAAGACAAATCTAAAAAGTCTAAGAGGTATGGATCTTCAAATATGTCTTACTGCTTTAGATTTTTTTGGTATGTGTGTAGGGTCATTTCCAGTGTTGAAAAGATCATCCTGAGCCTGTTCAATGACAGTTCAAGATGGGGTAAAGAGTTTAATTCCATATTCAAACAATAAAGATTAAATATTATGATTATAATATTTGCTACATCCAATAAATTTATGATTAACTAAAAGTGCTTGCTTTTCGGCTTTTATTGATATAGCTATAAATGAACTGGAAACCTTAAAATTACCCTCCTAATAGTTGCAGAATTAACTCATATTTTATTGTCAAGCCAACATTAATTTGCCTTTATTCTCACTTTTCAAACACTCTAAAAGATTTTTCTGACTATCAAATGAAGGTGGCCCAACTTTACCATGTTATCTATCCTGCAACTCATTTTTAGTATTGTAGGGCAGAATCTTTAGCTTTTCCTGATCTACATACTTTCCCCATCCTACTTCCCAACTCCCTCCTCCAATCTCCTTCATAACACTTAGGGCACACAGCTACAGGGATAATGTCTGCTTCTTTAAAAGGCAACTGGGAGTTTATTTGGGAATAAGAGACAGAGAATATGCAAAGAATTTCCTCTATTTTCCCTTCAGTCACCATGTTCACAAATCCTACTTAAGTCTCAAGGACAGAATGTATCCAAAAAAAACCCAAGAAGACTTTGGAGGTCTGCATTCCTTGTACCACGATTATACTTTTTTCCTTTTCAGTAGAGCTTGAAAGCAATTAGATTAAAAAAATATCCCTATATAGCTTAATAAAGTTTCCAAATGGGCTGTTTGGTTAAAGCCATTAAGTTTAATAACACTGGCTTGACCGTAGTATTAATGAAGACCTAATTATAATGGAAAGGTAACAAGGAAAACAATCTTTGATATCTTCATGAAGGTCAAAATTTAACCTGTAACTTTTAATGTCTCCTATAAAAGACTAAGTGGAACAATTCAGTCTATTGCCATATTCCATCACCAATGACAGCAACCTGAATATATACATATCAGAAAAGGATGGTTCACATGAAAACAACCTCTGGCATTTAGTTAAAGAAAGAACAATTTCAAAAGCAAAAATATGTAGCTTCAAAATTAAATCTACAGGGATAATAGCTGTTAAGAAAATGACACTGAGCTGTCATATCTGCTGTAACTACTCTAAATAATTTCAGGTTCTGACATTGGGCTGCCTCAATAATTTGTTTTATAAAAATAACTGAATCCAAGCTTCACTATTGTGGGTCAATGAAATATAAGAGCCTCACAAAGGCTTAGAACCCAGCCTCGCACCATGTGCTTACTTGGGGGCAGGGGGAGAACACATAGCTCACTAGCAGCTCCAAGGCTGCTACGTACTGCCTAATGACAGAAGGTAGTTATGATATGGGCCTTTGCAGGTAGTCATTTTTAGTTTAATTTAGAGTTCTCTCCAGAAAATTGGGAACTAAACTTCTCATTGTGCCTTACTGTTTTACTATCTGATCCCATATAGTTCATCTTATATATAGCTCAGGTAAAATGTTGGGGAATGGAAATGCCAATTGGTTGAGGTAATGGTTTATATAAGATAACCAGAGTTCTAAAAGCACTTCAATATTGTAAAGTAAAAGTGTACCAAATAAAGCTAATACACACTTCACACTTGTTGAGCTTGCTCACCAGAACTGAACAGTAATTAACTTCACTTAAGGACCCCTATTATCACACAAAGCCTTACTCATATCCATGATCTGCTGCAGCAAAGGTTTATCAAGCAACATCTAAACTTCAGAATAACAACAAACTGAACATTAAAAAGTATTATACACAAATATAAATTATTTTTCCTGAAAGAGAGACCTTGTCCTTCATGGTATTTGGGGAACAGAATAAAGTGTATAGCTCATCACAAACACAGTTCAGTCACCTGTAAGCCTACTAAACAAATATAGTACATTACTGTCAAGCTTGATGACTGTTTCAAAAGTGAGAAAGCTAATAAAAATACCAACTAGATATCCTTCCACGGAATTAGTGTTTTTGATTTTATAGTGCCATAGCTTATCTACTCTACATCTATGTTCTCTCATAGAAAAATGTAGGAGTTGATTTTAAACACATTATCTCCTAATATTATTTTGAGTCATATCATATGGTTGGAGTAATGTTATCATCCACCTACTGAAAAATGAAAGGAGAAAAGGCTTTTGTGACAAAGATGGCTGTGAACTATACTTTCCCATACCATAAAAATGGTCAGCTGTTATCTGGGCCATGCAAAACTCTGATTAGCAGAAATTAAGCATGCGAATAGACCAATCTCTATTACACATTTATGAGGATGTTCCCAAACTAGAATATCTACACTGAAAGTGCCAATACAGAATAGTGGCAAATCAAGAGGGAAACCAAATATCACGGGATCACTGCGGCACCAAGACTGACATGACAGCCAGCCACGTGATGAGCCACATCCAAGAAACACATGGTATAATGGAACTCTGAACACAAAATTTAACATTAAAAGTGCACCTGAATATTACAAACTAACTTTACAAAACCTACAATAAGGTAAAATATATATCTTTTGAAATATTCAGCAGCTTTCTGTATTTTTTTAATTTTTTTTTTTTTTTTTTTTGGAGAGGCTCATGAAATTTAAAAGGGACCACTATCTAATTTCAACCATGCTTCACAAAACAATAATGGCTATTTTATATTGCAGTTACCAGTGTAATGCAATTAGTGCTTTAAAATAATCTACACTCAAAAAGAAAGAGACCGACCGACCTTTGGAGGAAATATTCAAAAGCTTCTTGGAAAAGAAAATTTACCTGAATATCAAGTCATGACTGATCTCAAGTGTAATGTTTAAAAGCTTCACAGACATGAATATTACAATCTTCAGGTCTCAGGACTTTTAATCTGAGAAAGTTTAGAGTTTGGTTTGTTTTTTAAATTCACTTTCTAACCAAAACAAATAATAGAAGTACTCAAATTTTCACTATTTACAACTCTCAGCCTACAATCTGAAATGACACAATACAAGTTCTCTTATTTAAACTGCAGCATTAAAGGGTAGGCACACCATTCTTCTGCTGCTCGATTGTCATCCACTGAAACACACATAGAAAATATTTATGTTAGTAAAATGATCACTCCATGTACACTACAATGACAAAATTTACATAACTCAACTCATACATCACTTTAGAGACTACCACATAGGATTAAAACCTCTCTGAACAGTAAAACTCTACAAAAGTTGAACTTTTAGGGCCAGATTTTTAAATGGGCCTTTAATGATGCCTTTCTGAGGGGATAAAAACAAGCACAGATTAATTGCTCAAAGGACCTTTTTGCAGCAATCTTGGGCTACCGCATACCCCCAAACATCATGCAAAAAGGTACCATGGCTGCAATTAACTGTGTGTGACAAATCGAGTGTGGAACAAAGGAGGTGTTCCTTCATAAGCTTAGTCCTTTGCTTTCAGCAAAATTTCTACAACTTCCTTCAACTGCAGATGAAAACCATACGTTTCATTAAGTATTTTTTATTGCAACTTCCAGCTAGGCTAGAAAATACTGCAGAGTCATACACTGCTCTGAACCCAAACTGCTTTTTCTGTTCAGAAGACTAGAAAGCTAAGAGGAAACAGGCTCAGTCATCCACTGATTAAACTGCTACACAAAATAACCAAACCAAAAGAGGAACCCAAGCCCAGGCTATGTCAAGAAAGTGTGTATTTTAATAACAGCAATGGTGTGCCTAACCTTTGAACACACAGGTTGCTGAGGGAAAACTATCCTTAACCTAATTAACTGCTCCAAAGTTTCCAGGCAAGAATTTATGCCTTGGGAATATCTGGACCTACTTCTCAAACTGTTAGTATCCATCAGAAATCATCAACCTCAATTTAACGCTCCAAGTTTTGATTTTACTTTACACAAAAACTCCAGTGATTTTTTTGTTTTTGGTTAAGCATTTAGAAGGGGCTGACCACCTTTCTCAGCAGATTAGAATATAGGGTGTATGTGGGGTGGATTTTGTTTTGCACAAAGAGTAATTTTAATTTGGTCACAGTGCAAAATTAAATTTCATGGGCTTTATTCACCTGTTATTCTTGCAAAAAAGTTGTAGAAAATAAATGTTCCAAACCGTATCACTGTAATTTTAAAAGCCCATCTCAAAAAAACCTTAGGTGTTCTTTAAGGAGTGCTTATACAAAACACAATCTGAAAGGTCCTGAACTGTGTGCTAAACAACCATAAAAATCAGCTAAATATCAGAAAAAGTTAAGAAGGGGATAGTATGTAGGATGCCAAAAAAAAGAAAAAAAGAGTTCAAAGCAACAAATAAAACTAAAAAAAACCCCTGCCCCCTTGTACTAGTATCTATGAATTAGTTAAAAAAGAATTGCTAAGCAGCTTGACTTCTGATTGAATTATTGTTAGAACTGAAATGCAACCTAAATCATTTTAGGTTACCTTGGGGTTGTGTTCTTTCTCTCACCACAAACATGGATTCTTCACTTATGTGGATATTTGAGCAGATTACTGAGGCTGTAAAATCTAGATACCACTTTTGCAATATTATAATTACTCACATACATTTCCCCCCTATTTCTCCCATCCCCCAATAAACAGATCTTAAATATTTTAAAATAGTTGCTGCAACTGACATTTAGTTGTTAGTTAGCACATGATCAAATCTGTAAAAGGATTTAAGAATACAAAGAAACTTAATTTGCTAAAATGAGGCATCCTCTATTGTTTTATGTAATGTACCCTGACTGCTCCTGAGTAAGAACGGAGCTCGTCCTCCATGAGATAAGGCTATATCCTCACTTGTTAGTGAGACCAAATTCTACCCTTAGAAAATCCCAAATGAAATAACAGCAAAGGTAGTGTTACAACGTAATTGAAGCATTTTTGAAGGTAGTGTGTGCACATTTTCCACCTCCTTCCCCCCTCTGGGTGAGCACTAAATAGATTGCTAATTTGTTAAGTAAACTTAATAGTGAGAAGGAAATCATAAAATGTTAATTGACCCAAATAATTATTTATCATTGAATAGCCAAATTTCTTAAATTCAAAAGTTCATTGTTCTTAGTTTCTTTAGTTTAACCCTTAAATTAGTTGAATCTCAGAAGAAAAAATGTGAATAATTTTATAAGATGGCTTTCCAATTTGCAATGATAAAGCTCCCAATATGACAGAGGTGGTCTCTAAAAGGGGGCTTTTTTCTTTTCTTTTAAATAAAGGCAAATATAACTTAAGAAAAAAAAAAGAAAAGCATGCAGGCTCTACAGGCAAGGAGTCCACTTCCATGTATCTGTTCTCTGTGAGGTAACTCAATTCTCTTTTGTAGAGAAACATGCAAAAGGCCAAACAATATCCCGAGCCATACTGCACACGAAAAATTTAAAATATGCAACATTCAGAATGCACCTTTCACCCCTGTACACACAAGTCAATGCAAAATCTGCAAAGAAACAAGTGTCACAGTAAATGAAGTTAGGTGCAAGCAATGACAGCTGAACAATGCAGTAGTGCTCACCCAGTTTGTACAGTAATTGGCACTCTACAGTATTCCTACTCATTTTTTGATTCATTTGCACTTTGTGCTGCCTCTCCCTGGGGATCTAATTCAATCTTTACAGAAACATCTGGCCCCTCCGACCTCATTAACTTCATCTTTTTCTTTGGAGGGTTTTTCAAAGTGCCCAGCCTCTCCTTTACTTTGTACTCCAGTGTACTGTGGGGAATCCCATAAATACTCTGAGCTTTGGAAACACTCATTTTTCCACTCATAACCACTGAGATTGCTTCCTCCAGTATCTCACTGTTGTACTGTCTGTAACGCCCTCTTTTCTTCCGAGGCTGCTTGGAGCCAGGATCTCCTTCTTGATCCGATGTGGGATATGGCTGTCCAGAGGTAGACTGCTCAGCATCTGAGCCCCAAGAATCGGGTCCAGCATCTAACATGCTTTTTCTATTTTGTTTTGGAAGAATAGCCCTTAATTTTTTACTAAGCGCGCTCTCCGTTTGTGAACCCATTACCAAAGAGCTATAGCTGTACTGATCACCAGTGCGATTTTCCCAAGAAAGATCCATTCCTCGAACTTGTGGTATCTTTAAATCTACAGGAGCTGAATGGCTCACATCCTTTTTCCCATCTTGTTTTGCTTGAAGTGCCATTTTTGGAAAGGCAGAGTTTTCTGCAAGAAAAGGAAGGTCACTGATGTTGTTGAGTGCACCATTTCCCCTGAACTTCATACGGCTGAGGTTGAACTCATAATGTGGTTTTGCCCAAGAGGCTTCCCTGGATAATATTAAGTGCTGTCCATGATTCTGTAATCCAGATGGTCCAAGGCTGGCAGCTGTGGACAATTGGTTTCTGCTCAGTAGTTCTTCACTAATCTGCAGGGATCGAGCCAGTGGAACTTTGAGTGATGTGGAGTGTCCAAAACCTTCCCTGGTTCCATCCTGTAAGCTTCTTGGAGGTACCCCATCACCACTCCGAAGTCCGTCTGGGCGGTACTGGCTGGGTCTCCCAGGTCGCCTAATTGGATGGAAGGAAACTGATGTGAGCAGGACTTGCACAGGTAGGGAGGGATGGGTGAGGGGACCACTCCTTTATTAGAAGGCCTTGCTTGGGTAACATCACTTTGTGTTATTTATTTATTTTCTCTAAAATTTAAAAAAAATGGTCTCGGCAGTTAGTTTTAAACTTGTTCACAAAAACAAAAACAAAAACAAAAAACAAAAAAACAAAAAGAAAAAAAACCAAGAGCTTTTGGGCAAAGAAAAATTAAACCTGTCAGCTGGTCTCTGGTTGGGTTCACAAATATTCGGAGAAAAAGTTTCGCGCAACTGTCTGAAAATAGCACCTTAATTATTAATTACAAAGTAATCATCAAGTCTCCGTAGATCTACAAAGAATTGTGTTACCAACGTGACGTTACCACTAAACAAGTACAGTAATAAAAGAGTAAGCCAAATAATTTATTTTAATGCAACATAATTCAACATTCATGACAACCAGCTATAAAACTGGAACAATTTACATTGGTGGAACCCACAGATAATTGCTCATTTATCCCACAGACAAGTTGATGTTCTTATCAAAAAATCAAACAATTCCAAATGACATTTCTTATTTTGCTTGGGAAAAAAAACCATGGCTACCAGCCCCATGGGGGGAAACCCCAAATCAAAACAAAACAAAATACCCATCGAATTATAACTTACCACACTTCTTCATTTTAAAACACCATTAGTTGCAGATACATGAGTACCACTGATTTTCCATTTGAAATAATCCAAGCTTTAAAGAAACTACCCTTTATTTCCCCCAAAACTTTGTTCCTTAAAGTCTACTCAAAGCAATTATTGTCAGAGGTATATAAACAATTTTTTAGCATTTTTCTTTAGTTAAAAAAAACCCTTCTTCTTAAAATACCAAACATTAATTTTAAAATTTTAAGTGGACAGCTTTCAAATAATGTTTAAAAAAATCAACTACTTAACAAAGTTAATTCATAAGGCTTTCATTTTTACAATAGAGAAAGATTATCAATGATAAAACTGGCAACTGGTAAAGCATGCCTAAGGGGAATAATTACATTAACTAGGCACAAAAGTGGAACTTTGCAGAAATAATGGTAAACCAGCTATTCTCCAAAAGTCTACAGGGACTCTGACGTTACCAGTAAATAACATATAACAATTCAGCTAAAAGATGGGCAGTACTGCCGGTGCTTTTGTCTTCCAGAAAACACTACCACAATCAAAACATTTACTTTCCATTCAGAGGGACAAACACAGCAATTTCAACAATATAATACATAGACCTGGTGGCCAAGTTTAAAGTGAATCTTAAGCAAGGGATGCATTTATGCAAACAGCACTTAGGCTTCTCTTACATGTGTCCTTAATTACATAACTCAAGTTTTTTGACATATAAATGGAACCAAATGATTTGGGACCATGATGACTTAGAATATTTAGTATGAACTACAGTGAAAAAAAGGGCTTAAGAAAAAATGGTTAGTAAACTATGCAAAATGGATTAAATTAATGTTATTTTTAGACTGAATAAAGGAGAGAAAAAGGAAGATGATGAAATTTTAGAGAAAATAAAGGGAGCATTTCAGAAGTCAGTAAAGGAATCCTTCAATTTGAAGGTAATTAAGAATAAGTTGAAAAAGGTTATAGTCCATTTAGCAAGTCTGCTTACTCCTTTGGTATCTAAACATCTTCCCCATGTTGATATTCTAAAAGTTAAATAAACCTAAATATTAACTAACTTACCAAAGTTATGTTTCATATTTAGATGAAGCTTATTTTTGGTCACAACACAGTTTTATGGAAATGCCTTCCCAATATGGCATCTAAGCATCTTCATTAATACCTGACCATTTAAAATAGCTACTATGTACACACAGAGGGAAAATTAGACAATTCTTACATCATAAAACTAGGTGGTCAGAAAATTCACTTTAGTCTGCTAATCGCTATCAAAACTGAGCATGTAATAATGTCTTGGCAGCCTAAGATGGTTATCTATCAACATCTACAACCGGTCTTATCTAATTAAAAACAAAAAATACACACAATTATTTTCTGAACTGCCACACAGAATTAAAACTGCAGTTCAAATCAACAAACCAAACCAAACCAAACCAAACCAAACCAAACCAAACCAAACCAAACCA
>NW_021703781.1:51731751-51826672 GCF_005190385.1 Monodon monoceros | reverse complement strand
CAAACCAAACCAAACCAAACCAAACCAAACCAAACCAAACCAAACCAGAAAAAAACGAACAGCCCCCATACTCCAATCATTAGAGATACCAAGTTAAATACTGGAGCCCAATTTTCATTCACCAACCTCAGCACACAGAATACTGCCTTCACATGTGAACTCTGGAATTATTTAGGTTGGGTTTCACACTCCCAAACACTCAACAACAAAAAGTCCAAAGACATTCTTGCCATATTCCTGATTATTTACTATTTGTACTAAACTGGCAAAACTGATCTATATTTGCCAATTCTAGATTTCAGATTGTGCTTTTACTTGATTGATAGACTAAAAGTAATTTTACTAAAGGCTCACCTATAACAGTGTTATTCTAAAGGATCAAGTTTTAAAACATACAGGGGAAATTGGCATCAATCTTTGATAAACTGTCCCCTATAAAACTGTGGAAGGCCACAAATATTTTCCCTTACCCGTTCCCTTGAGTACTGGAGCAACCTGGAGAATGGCTCAGGGAAGTGCTGCCTGCACATGGACTTTTCTTAGTGGATAGATCAAGTACACCGTCTGTAGAGATACAAAGAAACACCTGAGGATATTAAAAACTGGGAGCAAATATGAACTGAATAGGCTAAAAATGTCAAAGCAGTAGGCTTAGTCAACTAAACAGATAAAACTAGCCATATATTTTGAGTTACAAAACCAATTAATAGAATCAGGATATTTTTCCTCCCGAAGTGACATAAATTTAGCAAAGTTTGTTGTATCTCATATATCCAAGGGTTAAATATTTCATTAATAGGGCAATAGAAAAGGTAAAGCATTAACACTAAAGATGTTAAGATATAGTGAGATATTAGAAATAGCAGTTTACACAGTATGAGGTTCTGCAATGGAACTATGAGATGTCATTTTCTAAATCTACCTTGATCAAAGTATATGAGTTTAATGCCACAATGTCATATGAATTATAAAACCAAATTTCTCAAGAGCTAAGTCTACCTGAAACGCCAGGAGTATATAAAAGTTAGATTTGGAAAAATTTAAATACAAAAGTCATTTTAAAAACAGGTTTATATGGTTATAGTAAACATATATAACTGTACAAAATAATATGTAAGATGAACCAGTTGTTAACTGTTTATAATTTGCATGTATCCTAATCACTCTTCGGACACATCTGCAAAACTTGTGTATTTGGAGTCAATCTTTTGGGAAAAATCAGCAGAGATTCAAAATTTACTTGCTGATATTTAATAAAGGCAAGGTTTTTCGATGAATAAGCTATTATAAATTGATGAGCAAAGTTTAAGGAAAGAAAGAAGAATGAAACAGTCTTGATACTGATGGGAGCCTCGGGGGATAACCATTTTTTTCTTTTACTGATGCTAGACCAAATCACAAATTCATGTTATTAGAACATAAAATTAGAAGACTTTATTCTCCCCCAAAGACTTTTTCCCCCCTCATAGACATGTCTAGAAAAGAAAACTCATAGTCTGAATAACTTTTAAAGCTGCCATTCTGTCCAAAATTAACAGAGAAGAAAGATAATACTCAATGCCTCTGATTTTCAGCTGGCCAGCAGAGATGCCTGCTATCTAGGTATGTTAAAAATCACCCCAATACAGAACCCACTTGGGACTTGTATCTGAGGACACTGTAACTCCCTATTTCAGGCAGTTAGAAATAAATATGCAACTGAGTTTATAAACCAAAAAAAGCCCACAACTCATACACAGTAAGTGTTGTCCTTTAGAGTCACTAATATTTCTAAAAACGTAATCTTATAGAACCACGTATCCCATTAGCCATCTAACCCAATTAGATACCTAACAAGCAAATGCACTGCTTAAAATATTCCCAACCAAAGACAGTACTATTTTCAGTCTGTCTAATCATATTATAGGCAACATATTTTAAATCTACCACGGAAAATATTGTGATTTAAGTTGAAAACACATTAAAATTCATTAGGAGATATACTTTAAAAAATTTTGTTTCATTTAAGCTTTATATATTATAATCCTATCATCTAGTTCAAATTTCTCTTGGTAAGAGCATGCCGTCAACACAACATACCTCTCAAGCATAACACTAACCTTAAGAAGTTAGACCACTTTGTATTTTTGTACTGTTAATCTCCATTATTAATACTTTAGATACAACCTCTATGCTGTCATTCTATTGTAAACCTGAAGCTTGTAATGCAATGTTTAGAGCAAACAGATTTTTAATGAAAGTTACCAATCTGTGGTAAAGAAAACAATCCTCAATAAAATAGAAAAGAACAACTTTACAAACATGGTAACCAAAGGTACAACTAGGAGGTCTAGGAGGTCTCCTGCTAGGAAATCTCTCAGAACTTAAGAGATCTTGATTGCTGCTCACTACACACAAAGAGAAAGAAGGCAAAGGAAAGCTATTTAGAAAAATATCCTTTGATAAGCAACTAAAGCCAGTCCATTAAGTGTCATTCCTTCATAAACAACTTAAAATAAGCAAAATAAAGTTCTTTCAAAGAGGTTCTTAGAAGAATTAAACTTATTTACTTTGCAAAATAAACATGTATTTCTCACCAATAAATCCACACTTTTATGAGATTTCTATGGCAATAAAATCTCAGTACTACAGATATCACCAATTTACAATTTGTAGTGGTTCAAACAGTGGCAGAGTTGAAATGCTCACTTCATCTTTGTGAAATTAAAGGTAAAATGAGATCACAAATCAACACGGATATTTAATTTACTTAAGAGAGTAACTTTTCAAAGACTCAAGAAATATCTGCTATGCAAAATTGACACCCTCTTAAACTCTTCACTTAATTAGGATCCTCACCAACAGATTACCTTTTGAAAATACTCTAATTAGTTTATAATATAGTATATGTATGTATGTGTGTGTATTTATAAAATACTGAATACAGATAACAACCTGGAGCGTGTCTACTGTCTTCTCAATATTTCTAACCTCATGAGTTTCTTTTTTTTAAATGCAAATAACACATATTTTTGCCTCATGATCTCATCTGCAGAATATAACTTCTATCTGACAAGATACATTTATTTCTCAGATAGGTGCTAATCCTAAACATTGATGGAAAGGGGGGAAAGTTAATTTTTCAAAGGGGTTTTAAAAACAATGGATATGACAATGCTTGGGAAAGTGTGAACTACTTCTACAAATATCAAGTAACAGCTGTAACCACCTAACTTTCTGGGTGGTACATCAATCATGACTACAAACTACTGATGGGTAAAGTAGCCAATTTATACTTCTTCTCTATCATTGCAGAGTCAGGAATAATTTAAAAGTCACATTAGTTTATCCTATTATTGCTTCTGGTGCCCTACTTGGCAATACTTCTTTTTCTCCCCAAATTAAAAGTATTCTAATTGGACAGAGGAGATCTTGACATCAAACCATACCTTGTTCGCTAGGTTCTGACTGAGACTTTCTGACAGTAAGGTCCAGAGGTGAGTCTTGGTCAGCCATGAGAAGTTTGCTGAGCACAGGGTTCTGAGTAGTTGCAGCCGTGGGAGAGGTGGTGACTGGAGATGCTTTCAGCAGGCTTTGGTTCTTTGTGCTATTGGGCTGGCTGGGGTCCTGAGTAGAGCTATTTTTTGAGGTATATTCAGCAGCAAATTGTTGGATCATTCGCTGCATGATCTCACGGGCCACTAGGGGAATATTGGGGTCGGAGACCCAGGGACTGTCTGTAAACAAAGATTTATTTACTTTTAAAGTGGGACAATGTACTAAAAAGAGACAGCTTTCAAGCAAACAAAATTTCATTTTATTTTTTTTCTTAAAATGCAATATCCTAAAAATAGTATTCCCTCTTAAGAGTTATATTTTTAATCTCCAGCCTTATAAAAGTTGCAGATTTTTAAAAATAAAATTTTAATAAAATTATTTCTAAACACCACCCCCACCCCCGATTATGAAGTCAAATAAAGGGATAACCAATAGTATATCTTATGGGCAAGAATCACTTACCTGATAAAGAAATCCCAAAACCCTTTTTAAATGAAATAATTACTCCCCTGTTTACCACCTATAGATTACATCTGGTTTCCCCTAGATCTTTCCTCAACCATAGCTTCCTATATAATTGAAGAATGGAATGCTCAGTTCATGAGGCTTAATTTACTTTCTGCTAAAAGGCTGAAGGCATATCAAGATTATAAAGGAGATAATATTAAGATTCATGATCGGCTAGGGCAATAGTTGTCACACTTTAATATTCATCAAAATCACTTTGAGGGCCTGTAAAAACAGATTGCTGGGTCCTATCTCCAGAGTTACTGATTTAGCAGTTCTAGAGTGAGCTCAGGAACTGGCATTTCTAACAAGTTTCTAGATACTGCTGGTCAGGGGACCACACTTTTAGATCCTCTGCGCTGAGTTTAAATGCCAAATCTCAAAAGCCTAAGACCATGTACTTTTCATAAGTTCTTTACACTCTACCAACCATTGAACACAATAGATAGGGAAGCAATAAAATAAACATCTAAATTATCAATTTCTAATCAATGTTAATTTAAAAATAAAGACCATATGAATTCATTAACTCATAAAACTTTCAGCACTGGAAGGGTCCTTGAAAGTAAAATAAGATGGAAAATGTTTTGTGTAAACATATTACCATCACATCTCTCTCATTAACACATTATCAGGGAGACTAAACGCTTTTTGAGAAAAGCAGAGATTATGTTTGTTTACCCCTGTATACTCAGCACCTAATCTTGGTGTAAAGTATACATTCATATTAGTTGAGTAATAAATGGATCAATCAAATCAATCAACAAATAGTTCTTTAAAAAAAACAATAAATGAGACAAATGTGATCTAAAGAGTAAGTGGCCTCGTCAAATTTGTACAGATGGCTAGTGGCAGGCCCTTGATTAAAATGTTCCACCCGTGACCTTTATACTTCCTTCCCACACTTCCTAGGCTTTAGAAGATGGGTCTCAGAAAACCTGAGTTTCCTTGCTCTTTTAAAGATTAACCATAGAAGGTCAATTACTTTACCTATAATATTTTGGAGCTGTAAGGAACTTTGATTTAGTCAGCAAAACCGACTAATAGCTATTAATATCTAAAATCACCACAAAAAACAAACACATTAAAATCACACAGGACTCCCAAGAACAATTTTTTTTCTGAAGGACAAGATTCAGGATCAGAAGATAGTCATAAAGTCAGAATATTTATTTAATTCTCTGGAGTTTAACGAGGTTTGCTCTACCAATAATATTTCTGTTCTATTAAGAAGGATTTTTAACCTTAAGTTTCCTCTCTATAAATAGAGACTATGAGCATGCTAGATGGTTTAAGGATAAAGGTATTCAACTAGGTAAGGTTCAGAAGTTACTACAATTCACTGACAATGGTTCCTTAAATGTTCTAATAAACACTTTTAGCCATACAGTGCTTTTTGCAATCTCTACCCACTGGGTTTTCTTATCAATATTTCTTTCTATTTAAGATCCATTTTTTTCTTGCACAGCATACAATCCTCTGAATGACTGTATATAATTTAATGTTTTAATGTTATTGTATCTTTGTATCCTCTGAAAAGTTGGATAATATATAATAAAGAAAGCTTCCAAATAGGAAGCAAAATGAAGTAATTTATGAGATGTCTGTGTTTAACTAGATTAATAAATATTACAGAGACTTGTAAATTACGAGTCAAAGATTTTAGGATAAAGACCATAAATTACTACCTTTGAGCTTTAAATGCCTGCAGCATATTTTGCCTCTTTATTGAATAACTAATATAATCAAGAAACAATTCATGTTTACGAATTGATGACATCTCTGCCATCTGAATTTCTACGTCTTTTGAAAGTTTCTTGAACACATTTCATTCTTTCATTTACTTAAAACACAATGTCTATAAACCTAGCCATGCTTAGGGGAACATGCACAATTGAGTCAAATAAAAACAACAAATCAGGTCAAAGTTAAAACTACAGAAAAACATGTGAATGCTACATCATAGCCACCTGTTATGTTTTTAAAATGTAAACCTAACTTTTAGGAAAGTGTCAAATTTTCTGAGACAACTGACAAAGCAAGCTGAAAAGAAATGATTATGACAGCTGTAGAAGGTTTATTGTTCTTAAACTGGAATTTATTATAGAGTCCATACCACAAAAGCCTACTTTTATTTGCATCTAATGTTTCTACCTAGCTATATATTACCTGTTCATACTCCATTATTTAAAACATACAATTTGCAATACTTGGAAACAAAGGACTAAATCCAAATACCTGAATTATTTATTAAAAACAAAATATTCTCCTCAGATTAAACTGCCTGTTATATCTCTGGATACTTAACATTTTTGGTATTAATTTGAAGACTACTAATGCCCATCTTTGAGACATTTCCAAGAGGATTAATAAAATATCTAAAAATAACAATATTAATACATAAAGGGGAAACTTCCAACTGCAAAGCAATTTCTTTTTCTGAGCATCATATGCCAGTAGACAGACAAATAAACAAACTTAACTTTACACACAATTTCAGAGGATTCTCATCTCTCAAGACTGATTCCAAGGTAAGAATTCCTCTCCAAAAGGGTATGTGCCCCAAATTAAATTTCTAAATAAGAAAATTTACAAGAATTTTAACCTAAGATATACCTACATGACAAAGGGATGGGACTAGTAGAGAAGCAGGTTAGAATTCTCTTCATCTATCTGCTTGTGATTAACCTCATTAACTCCCTCTAAGCAAAGAGTGGATGACAAGTGCTTCCTCCATGTAAATTAGGAAGAGGAGTTCCTCTTTTCAGATAATGCATTTTCCTGCAGCATTAGACCCATGACTCAGTAAACATCCTAAAGGAGAGGAGTAGCAGAGAAGCTGGAAAAATATTTTATTTAGTTAAAAAACTGAAAGAACTGATCTATCAGTCATTTATATGTTAAATGTGAGTTACTTTAATAAAATAATCAAAAGTTCATAAAACTAACATTTTGAACATAATTTTGGAATCAGGGTACTTTATGGAAATGGTATTGTGAGCATGGAAGCCTTGGCTGGGAGCTTTAGGTGAGAGCGTACTAGAGGATATTAAAAGAGAAGTGAGAAGTACTAAAAGATTTAATTTTACCTGGGGATCTGATGGAAGAAGAAAAAAAGTGCCTCTGGAAACAAAAATCTTATGTATTCCTTAATTTCATGTCACTTCACCTCATACTCCCTTTTGAAAATATTGATCACATTAACCAAAAGCTCAGCTGGTCTCCAAGTGTAACCAACCGATTAGAATCTGCATTATCAGACTTTTAACTAGTGTACAGGCAAAAACTACCCCTCAAACTTCAGAAAGAAGAAGGGAATTTCCAAAGGAATGAGAGGTGTAAACTAGAACATGTGAAGAAATATTAAAGAAAGTGGAATCACTGAGTCTGCTGAAGATGAAATAAGGATATTCAGCATTATCAGAAGTTTGTAAAAAACTTCTTTAGAGCCTATCATAGTAACCTCCATCTTGGAACTAGAGGGATGGCATAACTAAGGAATACAAATTCATTTAGAAAGAATTTCTCTAATTTTAATAATTTAAATTTTTTTAGTAAAACAAGGCTGTATTCAAGGAGAAAAAAGTTTGCAAATCTAATTTTCAGATTAAGTTTTGTATTTTTTTTCTCCAAATGAAATTTCAGTGAGGAATTACTAAAATTTTACAGTTTGCTTTATGATTATCAGTGGCTAAAACAGTGACTTCTTTTTTTTTTGGCTGCTCTGTGTGGCTTGCAGGATCTCAGTTCCCTGATCAGGGAATGAACCTGGGCCACAGCAGTGGAAGCCTGGATTCCTAACCACTAGGCCACCAGGGAACTCCCAACAGTGACTATTTATGTAAGAAAATTTGTCTAACAAAATAAAGAACTACTGAGACCGTACAATTTTCACAGTTTCATAACAATTTTAAGAATTATTTAACTAAATCTTACATGGCACCATCACTGCAGAGCAAAAAGGAGGGAGGGGGTTGCCTCACCTTATTCCAAATTTAACTTGACCAAAGGAATATACAGAATTATAAAATATACTATCAATAAAGAAAAATGTTTTTAAAGGTAATTCTTTTTTAAAATGACATTGAAATTAAGGAGACTAAGATAAGACAAGCAGATGCTAAATGTCATTCTTCACTGGAACCAACCTTTTCTACAAAAGACTGCATTGAGGAACTCTTCTGCTTGTCTCTCGAATCGAATGATTTTTGCTTGCTCTCGTTTAAGCAGAGCTTCTTGCCCAGCTCCCGAAGCTGGTTCATCCAGACCGACTAAGTGTCCCTGCAAAAATATTTGGTGAAATATTTGCACAAAAATCTTTCCCCATTCAATATCAAAAGCACAGATCCAAAATCAAAGACAAATGTTAGTAACAGATAAGACAAATCATTTTAATACAATTAAAATATTTTAAAACTTCAGGATAATATTTATCTCCACAAAAGTACAAAAGCAAAATGAATAGAAAAATATGCCTTGGGTGCTTTTATCCATGTTTTTTGATTATGAGTTTTGTTTAAATTTATAGGTTAACTCTAATTGAACTATAATTACTAAAGGGAAAATTTCTTTGAGCATTCAAATACATCGGTTCTTATTACACTACAGCAACAGTTTATAGACAACCCAACTCAGATAAAAAGATATCTTAAACACCAAATCTCATTTGAGAATCATGTTTGCCCTCCTAGTATATTTTCTCTAGACACAAAACAAACATTTTAAAAGGGCCATTAGGAGGGAAAACTCAAAAATAATGCACCTGAATTCCTAATTCTGTCCCTAGAGTACTATTTTATAAATGATAACTTTCGAATCTTTAGTGGGTTGTGAAATTAATAGGTCAAAACTAGCACTAGAAGAAAAAAACTGAAAAACAATGCACTGCATTATAAGAGTTAAATAGTTCAGTATCTTAAGGGTAAAAATTTTATATATATATGTTTGTAATATAAAAATTTTATATATATATATGTTTGCAAAATAAATATATATATATATATATATATGTTTGCAATATAAAAATGTGTGTCCTAATCACAAAGTTTCAAAATGCTGCACTAGACGACTCCCAGAATATGCTCTCAGACTGCAGGAGCACTGGACTAGGCTGACAAAGCTTTACACTTACTTCCACCCTTGTAGCTAATAAACAAACAGGAAACTATGATGGTAGAATATAAGAGTATGAAGAAAAAGTACATCTTTTAAGACTTCAAGTGCATATAATTTTCTTCATTGCAATATATCAACACATGCATTTACTTATACCATGAAAAACTTAAAAGTGCTCTAAATAAGAAAATGGGACATACCTTGGCACAATGAAAAGGAAGTAAACAAGATACCGAAGGCATGTTACAATCCACAAATGATTTCCTCAAAAATTTTAAATACACCCAATGATATCTGCAATTGGTTTTCTATGATTTCCCCATCACCGGACTGTGTCAACAGTGCAACCAAAATATGCATTTTGCAAAGACACATTCAGCATCAATTATATATTGTAAATAGTTCACTATGAAGAACTCTCGCACACTCAAATTAAAACAGTGATCCCTTAACATTTCCATGTAAGACATATTAAGTTTGCCACATAATTAGTTTAAAATTTTTTAAACAAAATATTTTAAATGTTATGAATCATTACACAAACCTCTATTATAGTTGTATTTGCCAACATTCTCTTCTATGGATTAAAGAAATTATTAAGAAAGTAACTTTTAAAAATGAATCACAAAAAATAATCTAAGTTTGATACAGATTTAACATTTAAAATGTATCAGGAACAGGTATTGCAGAGAGTTCGATAAAATCCTCATTTACATTATACTTTAATGCCACTTCATTGTTTACTGATTTTCAAAAATCAGACATTACATGGCACAACTATACTTAAGTCCTTGGCCCTACATTCAGTCAGTGTGGTCAGACTCTGAACAGAATATCTATACTTAAACTATGTTTAATGTAGCATTCAGGCTACTTTCTAACCTAAATCAACACAGGGCAACTAATCTAGCATTCAATAAGGCAGTTGCTACATATTCTTTATTGAACCAAACACCAATTTATCAACTTGTACTCTGAAATATACAGCTTACTTTTAGTTGGTTCCTAATAATTACAGTCACATCTATTCATTTTGTTTTTAAACAGTTTTACTGAGATATAATACACACACCATAGAATTCACCCATTTAAAGTAAAGTCAATGCTTTTTTAGTATATTCACATAAGTGTGGAACCATCACCATAATCTAACTTTAGAACAGTTTTGTATCCCAAAAGGGAACCCTGCACCCAGTAACAGTCACTCCTCATTCTCCCAACCTTGGTCAACCACTGTATTATTTTCTGTCTCTATAAGACTTAACTAATTCCGGAAATTTCACATAAATGGAATTATACAATACTTGGTTTTTTGGTGACTCAGTTCTTTTTCCTAGAATAATATTTGCAAGGTTCATCCAAGTTGTAACATATATCAGTATTTACTTCCTTTTTACTGCCAAATAACATTCCGTTCTAAGGATATACAACATTTTATCCATTCATCAGCTGACGAACTTTTTTGGGTTGTTCCTACTTTTTGTCTACTGTGATATGAATAACACTGCTTTTAATATCTGTGTACAAGTTTTTCTGTGGATATATATTTTCATTTCTCTTGGATATATACTTAGGAGTGGAATTTCTGGATCATGGTAACTATGTTACCGTTTTGAGGAAGTGTCAAACTATGTTCCAAAGTAGCTGCACCACTTTATATTCCCAACAGCAATGAGGATTCCAATTTCTCTACATACTCATGAACATTTGTTATTTTTTTGATTACACCATCCTAATATACGAGAAGTGGTATCTCATGATTTAGATTTGCATTTCCCTAATGACTACTGATGTTAAGCACCTTTTTGTGTGCTATTGGCCAAATATCTCCTTCAGAGAAATGTATACTCATACAGTTTACCCAGCTTTTTTTTTGTTTTTTTTTTTTTGCGGTACGCAGGCCTCTCACTGTTGTGGCCTCTCCCGTTGCTGAGCACAGGCTCCAGTCGGCCATGGCTCACGGGCTTAGCCGCTCTGCGGCACGTGGGATCTTCCCGGACCGGGGCACAAATCCATGTCCCCTGCATCGGCAGGCGGACTCTCAACCACTGCGCCACCAGGGAAGCCCTTGCCCAGTTTTTAATTGGGCTATTTATCTTTTTATTGTTGAGCTGTAAGAATTCTTGATATATTCTGGATACAAGTCCATTATCAGACATATAATTTGCAAATATTTTCTCCCGTCCATAAGCTTTCTTAACACTTCATTGATGCTACTGTTTAGAAGTACAAAAAAGGTTTTAATTTTAATGAATTCCAATTTGTCTATTTTTTCTTTGTTATTTGTGCTTTTGGTATTGCATCTAAAAAACTAGTGGTTAACCCATGGTCGTGAAGATTTACTCCAATGTTTTCTAAAAATTTTATCGTTTTAGGACTTACTTTTGGATCTATAATCCATTTCAACTAAATTTTTCTGTATGGTATAAGACGGGGTCCAACTTCCTTTGTGAAAAATCACTGGCCATAAATTTTACTTCTGGATCTCAGTTCTATACCATTGATCTCAATACATCTGTCCTTATGCCAGTAACACACTATGTTGATCATTATAGTTTTGTAGTAAGTTTTGAAATTGGGAAGTGTGAGGCCTGCCAATGTATTCTTTTATAAGATTGTTTTGGCTATTCAGGGTCTCCTGAATTTTCATATGAATTTTAGGATCAACTTGTCAATTTCTGCAAAGAAACTGGCTAGGGTCTTGACAGGGAATGCACAGATCATCTGGGAGAAAATGCCGTTTTCATAACATTGAGACTTCCAATCCATGAACACGGGATGTCTTTCCATTAATTTAGATCTTCTTTAATTTCTTTCAACAGTGTTTTGTCATTTACAGTATATGGGTCTTCCACATTTTGTTACATTTATTCCTAATATTTTATTTTTTAAAGCTATTGTAAATGGAATTTTCTTAATTTCTTGTTTAAATTGTTCATTGCTAATGTATAGAAATACAACTGTTTTTTTAAAATGCTGTATTCTGCTACTCTACTGAACTTGCTTATTAATCTAATAGTGTTTTGTAGACTTCTTAGGATTTTCTATACACAGTATCATGTCATCTGCAAATACAGATACTTTTACTATTTCTTTTACAATCTGGATAACTTTGGTTTCTTTTTATTGCTTAACTTCCAAAGATAGAACCTCTTGTAAAACGCCAAATAGAGAAATGATGAGAGTAGACGTCCTTGTCCTGTTCCTGATTTTAGGGGGAAACTGTCAGTCTTTTATTATTAAGTACCATGTTAGCTGTGTAGTTTCGTAGGTCAAGTAGAGGAAGTTTCCTGCTATTCTAGTTTGTTGGGCATCTTCATGATGAAAAGGTGCTGGATTTGGCCAAGTGCTTTTTGGGGAGGCATCTATTGAGATGATCATGTGATTCCTGCCACTTATTCTATTAATACATTGCATTACATTAATTGATTTTGGGGTGTTGAACCAACCTTGCATTCCTGAGATAAATCTCACTTAATAATGATGTATAATAGCTTTTATATGTTGCTGGATTTGGTATGCTAATATTGTGTTAAGGATTTTTGGTGGTGATACTGGTGTGTAGTTTTACGGACTAGTGATATTGGTCTGTAGTTCTGTTTTTTTGTGTCTTTGCCTGGTTTTGATTTTCAAATAATACTGGTTTCACAGAATGGGGAAATCTTCCTTCTTTATCTTAAACAAGTTTGTGAAGAAATGGTATTAATTCTTTTAAAAATATCTGGTAGAAATCACCAGTGAAGACATCTAGCCATAGGCTTTTCTTTTTTGAAAGTTTTAAAATGGCTAATTCAATCTCTACTTGTTCTAGGTCGTATTAATTTCCTAGGGCTACTATATTATCACAAACTGTACTCTCTCGAAGCTCTGGAGTCTTGAAGTCTAGGCTCCTTCTGAAGGCTCTGGGAAGAGTCCTTCCTTGCCTCTTCCTAGCTTCTGCTGGTTTCCAGCAGTCCTTGGTGTTTCCTGGCTTGTGACAGCATAACACCAATTTTTTCCTCCATCTTTACATGCCCTTCTTCTCTGTTGTGTGTGTCGGTGTTTCCAACTCTCTCTCTTTATAAGGATACCAGTTATTGGATTTAGGGCCCACTTGAATCCGGTATAACTCCATCCTGACTTCATTACATCTGCAAAGACCCCATTTCCAAGTAAGGTCATGTTCACAGATACCAGGGGTTAGAACTTCAACATTATCTTTTTGGGGGGGACACAATTCAACCTGCAACATATGTCTGATCAGATTTTCTGTTTCTCCTCAAGTCAGTTTCAGTAGTTTGTGTCTTTCTAGGCCTTTACACTGATTTCATCTAAATTATCTAATATTTTGCATACATATTATCAACAGTATTCCCCTTATAATCCTTTTTATTGTTGTAAGGTTAGTAGTGGTCTCTCCTATATTGCTTGTAATTTACTAATTTGAATCTTCTTTTTATCTTGCTCAGCACTAAAGATTTATCAATTTTATTGATCTTTTCATAGAACCAACTTTTGGTTTGATGATATTCTTTATTTTACTATTTCATTTATTTCTGCTCTACTCATGTCCTTATTTCTGCTTATTTATGATTTAGTTTGCTCTTCTTTTTCTAGACCCAAGGTGGACAGTTAGGGTATTGATTTGAGATCTTTTTCATTTAATGTAGGCATTTGTAGCTATAAATTACCTTTTAAGCACTGCTAGCTGTATCTCCTAAGTTTTGGTATATTTTGGTTTTGTTTTTATCCATCTCAAACTATTTTCTAATTTCCTTTGTGATTTCTTCTTTGATCTATTGGTTATTTAGAAATGCTTTGTTTGATTTCCACGTATTTGTGAATTCCTCACATTTCCTCTGTAACTGATTTCTAATTTCATTCCACTGTGATTGGAAAACATACTTTGTATAATTGCAATTCTTTAAAGTTTATTTTTTTTTATGTCCCAGCACATGGTCTCTCCTGGAAAGTATTTCATGTGCACTTGAGAAGAATGAATATTTTGCTCTTATTGGGTGGAGTGTTCTATAGATGTCTGCTAAGTTTAGTTGATTCATAGTGTTGTTCAAGTCTTCCATCTTTGTTGATCTTCTGCCTAGATGCTCTATCCATTACTGAAAGTGGGCTATTGATGTGTCCAACTATTATTGTTGAATTGTCTATTCCCCCCTTCAATTCTGTAGCATTTTGCTTCATGCATTTTGGGGCTCTGTTGTTAGAAGACAATACATTTATAGTTATAGACTGACCCTTTTCTCATTAGAAAATGTCCTTCTTTATCTCTAGTTCCCCAGCAGTGTGCAGCCTCTGATTGCACTTCTCAGAGGATGCTATCTTGAGCATGCACAGTCTCTCTGTCCACCAGGAATAACTATGAATTTAGCTCTTTGGCAGTTTTTTTTCTTGGGTCTCTCCTTTATAAGCTTCTGGTTGATCTGCCTATAGCGGTGTCACAAACCTAGCTGTTAGTCTCTACTAACTGTTCTACTGTTTTTACCACACCCTGGGGCATAAATTGCATTCAGTCTGATCCAATAAAAGTGGAGCCTCATTGCAGGGGCAGGGTGTTGCCAGCATTTGAGGCTTGCTCCAACCCCAGGAGGGTACTTCCTCTTTTTCCTGGTTCTCTCTTTTAAACTTCTAACTTATCTGCTATTTCACTTGTTGCTATTAGTATCATGGAGCTACCAGCCTCCTTTTAACTGTTCACCACAAAGATCTTCATTATTTTCAACATCTTTTCGCAAGCTCTGCTCCAAATAAAGTCAGTCTCCTTGGGAGAGCTACAGAGTTATCTGTTTTTAAGGCCTGCCTCTCCCTTAGGAAGAACCTTTGTGCCACTCTGCACAGGAACTGGGGGCTGCGACAGTGACCCAATTCTCTCAGAGTGACATCTGTGCTCTATGAGTGGGGGTGCCGGATGACTTGCCCCTCCTGGATGGAACTTCTGCGTTATGAATGAGGCCTGGCCCAGCAACTGGGGCCTACTATTCTCAGCCTGCTGTGCCTAGAGTAGACTTCCACTCACAGTAAAGGCTGAGTGAGGGAAGGGGGCCCCTACAGGCCTTTTGACCTCGCCTGCCTGCATGAAGGCTTCTGCAACAATAATCTAGAGTGTATAAAAGAGGCCTACAGTCTGCCCCTCCGGTTCAGAGTAGAGCGTCCCTCAAACTGAGCTCAGGGAAGTGGGTGGGAGTGGTCCATGACTCAAATGTCACTGACTCTTGTTCTTACTGAGATTTACTAGATTTTTTTTTTTTAACAAATGATTCTCCATTTACTGTATGCCCTTAAGATAATTATTCCCTGAGTTTAAATAATTATTTTAAAATAATTTCACAAGTTAAACAGTTGTTTTGATTAAAATAATCCTAACCAAATAATAACCAAAGATGAAAAATATACCACAAAACCATATACTCTTTTCAAGTGCATCTGGCCACCAAGTTAAAAATTTATAGCAATGGTGCATAAACAAAATGCAGCTCATCCTCCCTCACTGTACTTAAGTACACCAAAATTAGTCAACAAGAACAAAAAAGTTCCTATGACACAGAGCTAAAAAAGCTAATACAATAGTCAGGAGATAGGAAGTTAAAACAATTCATGTCATTTCCCCTCCCTCATACATGAATTCTAAAAAGAATCATTATGTATGGTGTGGCAAAAAACAACAAAATGATGTGACATACTCTTCTGTAAATAAAAAGCCACTGTTCTTTGCATTTATTATCCCTATTTATTAAACAAGTTCTTGGCCCAAAACTAAATAGGAATAAAGCTTGAGATCAGAACTGGAATTTATATCACCTACGAGTTGCTTCCTTCACGATTCAGGAATTGGTCTACCTAGACTGGTTGGTTCATAGCCAGAGGTGATTCTGTCATATCAGAATCTACTGTGGGCTTCTTAAAAGCATACATGCCTAGAACATACTCCCAGAGCTTTTGATTCTGTACCTCTGGGGTAGGGAGTAGTCGTTATGTTTTTTAAATGCTCTCTCCTTAATAAGGAACTGAAAAAAAAGCATCATCGGTATCATACTTTAAAAATTATTACATATTTATAAAGTCTTTGTATTTGGGAAGGCAAACCCCACTTGTTATTTATATTTTCCAAAATGTCCTGGTTATTCTAGCTTTATTCTTTCAGACTGCATTTAAAATCACTCAGTCAATTCTGTTCCCACCACCACCCGCTCTCCAAAGAAGACGTGTTTTGATCTGAATAGGATTATATTTAGAAAGTAATTCAGGAAGAAGTAACATCCTTAAAAATATCCAGTCTTCTCTTTTAGGAACTGCTTTACATTTATTTTAAAATTTAATGAATCTCAAAATTCTGTTGTTTATTCATATAGTTCCCAAATATTTATTATTTTACATTTTTACGGTCATGAAAAGAATGTTTATTTTCTAACTGCTAGCGCTGGCAAAATGAAGAATGTGTGCATATGTGCATGTAAAACTTAAAACTTAATTCTGTATACGGCTTTCAGGGGAAAGTGTAGGCCGTCTGTCTCCAGTTGCTATGTTCTCCGGTAGCCTCACCAGTTTATGTCAATTTTCCAACATCCTTTTAAGGGGGCTGTGAGACTGGTAGGGAGAGGTAGAGGAAAAGGGAGCTGCAGCGAGCCATCAACACTTTGTGGTCTAATGACTCATCACCCAAAGCAGAAAAAAGATATACTGAATGGGCTGAGATCTTCAACCAGAAAAGACCTCCAATTCTTTCTTAAGCTTTTGGTTATCTCAAACTACATAATCCATGTAATATATTCTTTTATCTTTTACTACTTTTTGGGGAATGGCAAAGAAACAAACATCCAAAAGATGCTTCCAAATAAGTTTACAACTTTTCTCAACAACTTAAAGTACTATCTCTCTGTACTACTAGAAATGCTGAAGAAAATTCTTCAGGCTGAAGGGAAATGACACTACAAAGTTAAGAGAAATTAGAGATGATGTGAATAAAGAGGAGATAAACCATGATCATAAACTGGAAGGCTCAATATTGTTAATGTGACAGTTCTCTGCAAACCGATCTATAGATTCAGTGCAATCCTAATCAAAATTCTAAAGGGCTTTTTTTTTTTTTAAAGAATAAGCTAATTTAAAAATTTATATAAAAGGTCAAGGATCTAGATTAGCAAAGCAAGTCTGAAAAAGAAAGCAAAGTTAGGGGATTCATACTACTTGATTTCAAGATATAAAGATATAGCAATCAAGACACTGTGGTATTGATGTAAGGATAGACATACAGTTTAATGGCACAGGACAGAGTTCAGAAATACACCTACATGTATATGATCAACTGACTTAAAGATGCCAAAGTAATTCAATTTGGAGGGGGAGAGGAGCTCTTTTCAACAAATGGTGCTAGAACTGGATTATCTTACAGAATATAATAAGCCTCAACACTTAACTCACACACCATATACAAGAATTAACTAGAAATGGATCATAAATCAAAATGTAAGAGTTAACATTACTAAACTTCCAGAAGAAAATATGCAATTTTCCTGTGTTTGATATTGGATTAGGCAAAGATTTCTTCAACAGGACAAAAAACCATGAATTTTAAGAGAAAAAACTGACAAGGGGTTTTAGACAGAATATAATTTTTTTTAAAACAGCTAAAGGTTTTACAATGTTTCACATGGGTATGTATAGAGAAAGATGCTCAACATCACTAGTCATCAGGGAAATGAAAATTAAAATCACAATGAGATACTACTACAGACCAACCAGAATGGCTAAAGTTTAAAAATGTTGTCAAAATGTGGAACGTTGGAACTCCCAATACATTGCTGATAGAAATGCAAAACGTTTCAGTCACTTTGGTAAAACGTATGATAGTATTTCATAGGGTTAAATATGCAATTACAATACTACCTAGTAATTCCAATTCTAGGTATTTATCCCAGAGAAATGAAAATATATGCCCAAAGACTGTGAATAAGCCTAACAGTCAACATCTGGAAACAATTCAAAGTCTATTAAAAAAATGAATGGATAAACAAATAGTGGCATATCCACGCTACAGAGACCTACTCAGCAACAAAAAGGAACAAAACATCATATACAAAATCAGGAATGAATATTTTAAAATTGTGCTGTGAAAGAAGTCAAAACCGAAAGACTACATATCTATAATTCCTATTACAGAAAATTCTAGAAAGAAAACTACAGTGATTGCCTGGGTCTGTAGGTCCAATAAAGGGACTGATTACAAAGGGGCATGAGAAAACGTTTTAAGGTGAGGAAACTGTCCTGTACCTTGACTGTGCTGGCAGTTATCAACTGTATACAATTACCAAAATCCATTAATCTGTACTCTAAAATGGATTTATTTTATTGTGTATAAATATTACCTCAATAAAAATAATTAAAAATAGGTTTAGGGTATTAAAGATGCTAGATACTGAATGTATCACTGAATTGTGACTCCTGAACTAACCATCTGAAATCAAAGAAATGATTTTTACTTACATTTTCAGAGTCACAAAGAAATGTGACACATTTTCAAAAACTCATGTGAATATCTTTCTCCTCAAGTAAGCATACTTTTAGGTTAAAAAACAGTATCTTTTACTTGCCATCCACTTCTTTGCATAGTATTCTGAATAGGTATGTCAGTGGCCGTGAATTGCTGGCATTTTGATTTTTTTTGCTTTATCCTTAGATATAAATGAAGATAAGGAGGCTGATTATTGCCCAACATCTGGTCTTTGTTAATGAAGCTGTATGTAGATTGGACAAAAAATAGGTGTATACGTTAACAGTTCCTCACCAAAGGAACCAGATTCTCCCTACGAAAATGGAATCCAGTACTGGAACACAGAAAAGACCCCAAATGAACCCCAAATATCCTGTACCAGAAAGTAAGAAAGGGTTCAAAAAATGATGGGGACATGTCAAAAATGACATAGGTTAACTTGAAGGGGTTCCCACTAACCAGATCTCGGGCACTAGATGATAACCTATTGAATAGAATAAGAATCTTGACTCCAAACAAATAGAGGGAAAGAGAAAGCTTTTCCTCACAGTGTAAAGCCAACTAAACAATGTGAAAGAAATAACGGAGTTAGAAAGATCACTATTTTCAAATAATTGGAAAAATAACTTATTCCAGCAAGAAACTACCATCAATACTAAAACTGAAATGATTAAAGTTCGATGAGGAAAAAAATACATTGTCTCAACTTATCTGTGTACAAATTACTTATTAATCACAAGGGCAAAAATAGTAACATTTCAGTGGACAAACCCAGTGGACATCAACCTTGCCAAGGTTAACATCACCTACTAAACTGACAAGAATACATCACTTACTTAATATTCTTGCTAAAAGATCATGACCTGAATTTAATCATGAAGTAACAATCTGAAAACCTAAATTGAGAGACATTCTACAAAATGAATGACGTGCACTCCTCAAAAATGTAAATGTCACTAAGAAATAAAAGGCTGAGGAACCATCTAGTTCAAAGGAGACTAAAGAGTAGTGAAAATCAAATTCAATGAGTGATCTTAAATTGGATTTTTGGACTAAAGGAGTGGGTAAAAAACTATTAAAGTAATTGGGACAATTGGTAAAATTTTAACGAGATTCATAGATTAGATATATATCAAAGTAACTTTCTGATTTTTGGTAACTGTACTGTGTAGTTAAGTAAGTGGATATCTTTATTCTTAGGAAACAGAGAAATAAACATGAAAATATTTAGGAGTAAAGAGGTCTGAAGGGTATGATGCCCATAACTTATTCTCATGTGGTTCAGGAAAATGTGTGTGTGTGTGTTACATGTAGTAGCTATGACAGAGAAAGAATGAGAATGAATTAATAAGGCAAATGTGGCAAAATGTTAAATGGTGATTGGCACATGAAAATTTCTGTGCTATTCTTTTAACTTTTTTATAAATGTGAAATTATTTGAAAGTTAAAAGTTTAAAAAAGTAGGCTGGACAAATGCTGAATCTTACTTTTCTTCTACAAGCCAAATCTCCTTTGTTCCTCTCCCACCCTCTTCTCTATAATCCTAGCTGTTCTGCCATTAAATTATATTTGCTTGTGTTGTTGCTCTGATACACAGAGGAAGAATAACAAAGAGAATAGCAAGTAGGATATGGAAGTTAATAACTTTCAGCATTCTCTTAATCTCAACAATCTGATGAAGATATTCAAAACAGAATAAAACATTTTCTGTCAAGGGCCAGATTAGTAAATATTTTAGGCTTTGCAGGCCACATACAGTAACGTATCTTTTTTCCTCCTCCAAAACCACCTCTTTAAGCTTGCAGGCATTACAAAAACAGACTGTGGGCTGGATTTGGAAATAGGTCACAGCTTTCTGACCCCTGATAGAATTATTAAATTTCTCTAAGAACTATACAAAAGTAGCTCTACTGATCCCTGAAAATAGCAAGGACATTACTGAATAAATGAAGCAACAAAATTATATCAGCATGGTAGTTAGTTCTCAGGGCAATAAACAGTTAATAAAGTTAAACTTTAAACAAAAAATAAAGATTAACATTTCTTAAAGTTTCTTTTGTAACTCTAAAGTTTATCACCTTTGAGTTTGGGTTGGGGGGGATAAGAATGGGGAAGGTCACTTACATAGCTGCAGATTTTCTTTCTAAGAGATAACACCTCAGGAAAGGAAATAAAAGAAAAAATAAGTTTCACCTGGGAAAGGTAAGCTGGCCTACATTTAAGAAGTGTGATACAAAACTGAAGGGGTGACATCTTAGAGCTGTTCCTGTCTGAATTCAAGACCATTCCCACGCTGTACTGGGATTCTCCAAATTTAAATGGTATTTTTAAAAAATTCACACCATATAGTATAGAAAATCTGGGAATTAGAAGCATATGTATGCATGCAGGTTTTGTAATAATTATGTTAGAAAGGCCTATGTGGGTAGAACATGGGCCTATAGCTATAGTCATGTCCGCTACCCATGGCTTACTGACATTTCAAGCAATGAGCCAGAAAGAGCTGGCAAGATGTAACTCATTGATTTAAATACCACTCTCCTATGTCTTATTATTTTAAATGCCAGCAAGTCTTAGGGAAAATGGCTCCACCATGTTAAATGCTTATACTCTTTAAGGTCAGTTACCTAAAAAGAAACCTTCTTACTTCGTGTAAATTATTACTTTTTACATTAACCAAGTATGAATTGTTGTGCTTAATACAATGTTTACTGTATGTCAATGTTACCTTCAATTTTGTTAAGTAGACCAACAGGTTAAAGAATAGGAAAACAACAAAGTTTGAAGCCTGAATACATATCAAGAGTTAAATAAGGTATTAAAAATGTACAACAAACTTACCACGAATGACTCTTACCAGTACATATAATTGTTACTACTGTACTTGGAAATTAAGCCTAAAGTGCAAGTACCAAATGATTATTATTACCATTATACTTAATGTACCAGTATCTATAACCAGCACTTACTGCTACAGTTTTCCTTCCATTACACATGTATGGTTTTTAAAACATTAAAAGACAAATGCAAGCCGCCCCAGTCAATAACAAGTGTTTCTTATATCCTTCCACTAGTTGGAAATTAAAAGTTTATACTATTCCAATTATCATCCACAACCCAATTTCAATCAGAAGACTTCCTGAATTTCTAATCTGCTCTCAGTAATGACTGTGGGTTTCCTTAGGTGCCCAAGACCACTATAAACACAAGGATATCCAACTTCACATTGGAGGTAACAGTATTACAAAGCCTAGCTGAGGGTAATCCTGCCTTTTTCTAAACTCCTATAGCACTTTATATATGCTGCTCTCACAGAACTAGTTTTATATAACCTGTATTGTATTTATTTATATATAAATATTTCTTACCTCCTCCACTAGACTACAGATTTCTTGAAAATAGCATCTGTGGCTAAAACTTTTAATTATTCATAGTACCTTTATTTCAACCACAGTGGCTGGTGCCTTTTGACAAAATAAGTGTGAAGTATACAGTTGTTCATTTTAAATTCAGAAATAAGGAATTGAAGAAATCTTTTAAAAGAAAAAATAAATCTAAGAAATAAAAGGGCAAAGATTTAATATTGTTAAGATGTCAATACTGCCCCAAATCATTTACACATTTAATGTACCCTCCATCAAAATTCCAATGGTGTTTTTTGCAGAAATACAAAAATCCATTCTAATATTCATATGGAATCTCAAGGTACTCCAAAAGCCAAAACAACTTTGAAAAAGAGAAAAAAGTTGGAGGTACCACACTTTCTAATTTTAAAACTTATTACAAAGCTACAGTAATCAAAACAATAAGGTACTCGGTTGTTTACATATCTTGGCAATTGTAAATAATGTTGCGATGAACATGGGGTGCATATATCTTTTCCAATTAGTTTTTGTAATCTGTGGATAAATACCCAAAGTGGGACAGCTGGATCATATGGTAGTTCTGTTCTTAATTTTTTTGAGGAATCTCCACACTGTTTTCCATAGTGGCTGTACCAATTTACATTCCCACCAACTGTGTATAAGGGTTCGCTTTTCTCCACATCAATGAATGGATAAAGAAAATGTGATATATATATATATATATATATATATATATATATGTATATGTGTATATATATATATATGTATGTGTATATATATAATGGAATATTATTCAGCCATAAAGAGATGAAATCTTGCCATCTGTGACAACATGGATAAAACCTGAGGGTATTAAGCTAAGTAAAATAAGTCAGATGGAGAAAGAAAAATATCATGTGTGGAATATAACAAACAAAACCAAAAGACCAAAATAATGAACAAACCAAACCAAACACATGGATACTAAGAACGGTGGGGGGGAGATAAAGGGTATCAACTGTATGGTGATTTTTGGTGGTGAGCATGCTGCAGTGTATATATAAAGTAGAAATATAATGTGCACACATAAAACATATAATGTTATAAACCAGTTATGTCAATTAAAGATAAATTTAAAAAAACCAATATGGTACTGACATAAAGACAGACACATAGAATAATGGAATAGAATAGAGAGTCCAGAAATAAACCCTCACATATATGGCCAAACGATTTTTGACAAGGGTGCCAAGACCATTCAACGGGGGAAAAGACCAATGGTGTTGGGAAAACTGGATAACCACATGTAAAAAGCATAAAGTTGGATCCTTACCTTATAACATACAAAAATAAACTCAAAATGGATAAAGACCTAAAACTATAAAACCCTTTGAAGAAAACATAGTGGGAAAAGCTTCATAACATTGGATTTGGCAATGAGTTTTTGGATGTAACACCAAAAAAACAGGCAGCAAAAGTAAAAACAGATGAACTGGTTTACATCAAAATTTTAAAAACTTCTGTTTATCAAATGACATAATCAACAGAGTGAAAAGGCAACCTACAAACTGGGAGAAAATATTTGCAAATCATATATTTGATAGGGGCTGAATATTCACAAAGAACTCCTACAACTCAACAACAACAAAACTTGATTTAAAAATGGGGAAGGTGGGCTTCCCTGGTGGCGCAGGGGACACGGGTTCATGCCCCGGTCCGGGAAGATCCCACATGCCGCGGAGTGGCTGGGCCTGTGAGCCATGGCCGCTGAGCCTGTGCGTCCGGAGCCTGTGCTCTGCAATGGGAGAGGAAACAAAAAGGGGCCCCCCAACCCCAAAAAAAAAAAAAAAAAAAAAAAAATGGGGAAGGTACTTGACAGACATTTCTCCAAAGATGATAAACAAACAACCAACAAACACATGAAAAGATGCTCAACATCACAAATTATTAGGGAATGCAAATTAAAACCATAATGAGATACCATCTTCCATCCATTAAGATGGCTATGTAAAAATAAAAAATAAACAAAAAGTAACAAATGTTGGCAAGGATGTGGATAAACTGAAATCCTTACGCACTGTTGGTGGGAATGTAAAATAAATGGTGCAACTGATGTGGAAAAAGTTTGGTGGTCCTCCAAAAAAGAGAACTACCATATGATCCAGCAATTCTACTTCTGGGTATTTATCCAAAGGAAACAAAAACACCAACTCAAAAAGATGTTCACTGCAGCATGAATTACAATAGCCAAGATATGGAAGTAACCTAAGTGTCCGTAGATATATGAATGGATAAAGAAAATGTGGTCAGTCCAACTATTTATACACACACACACACACACACACACACACACACACACTGGAATAATACTAAGCTTTTTATGGAAATCTTGCCATTTGTGACAACACGGATACACCTTTAGGGCATTATACTAAATAAGTCAGACAAAGACAAATATTGTATGATCTCACTTTTATGTGGAATCTAAAAACAAAACAAAACACCTGAACTCATAGAGAACAGACTGGTGGTGGTGGGAGGGTGCAAAATGGGTGAGGGTAGTCAAAAAGCACAAACTTCCAGTTGCAAAATCAGTAAGTTTTAGGGATGTAATGTGCAGCATGGTGATTGTAGTTAATACTACTGTATTAAAGGGACTTCCCTGGTGGCAGAGTGGTTAAGAATCCTCCTGCCAATGCAGGGGACACGGGTTCGAGCCCTGGTCTGGGAAGATCCCACATGCTGCGGAGCAACTAAGCCCATGTGCCACAACTACTGAGCCCGCGTGCCTAGAGCCCATGCTCCGCAACAAGAGAAGCCACCGCCATGAGAAGCCCACGCACCGCAACGAAGAGAGTAGCCCCTGCTCATGGCAACTAGAGAAAGCCCACGTGCAGCAACGAAGCCCCAGCGCAGCCAAAAATAAATAAATAAAATAAATTTGTTAAAAACAAATACTGTATTATATATTTGAAAGTTGCTAAGAGAGTAAATCTTAAAGTTATCACAAGAAAAAAAAACTATAACTATGTGTGGTGATGGATGTTAACTAGACTTACTGTGATGATCATTTTGCAACATACACAAATACTGACCATTATGTTGTACACCTGAAACTAGTAAATTATATTTCAATTATACCTCAATTAGAAAAAAAGTAAAAAATAATAACCAAAAAATGGTTTCAAAAATGCATTGCTGGGCAACGCAATCTTATTGATTTTCTTGAAACTATCTTTTTTTTGTTGCTGGTACAAGCAGAAAACTCCAAGTAGCAATTCAAGTGAGAGGAATAAAGTTACTATAGCCTATTCCCCCTTGTTATTTTTTTAAAACACTGCCTTCATAGTTGAGAGTCCCTCACTGTTCTTTGCCCTCAGTGTGAGCAAGTCAATTAGCCAGGATTCTTATACGTAGGCATTCTTGCCTCGCTGAATTCCTGCCAACTGTTAACACCTACAGTTACACTGACTATATTCTAACTTCAATAAGAATCTCTCATCACCGTTCAGTAACTAATTTCTTGTTGGTTCTTGCCTTCTTCAACTGTTCCCTCCTTTTAATAACTAATTTCTTCCTCTCCTCCAGTTTCTTTTCTTTCAAGAGTATAAATATCATGTGTTTCCCCCTCCTCACCAAAATATCTTTATTTAAACCAACTGCCCATTCCTTCTATGGCCCTGTTTCCTTCATCATCCCTGACACTGACAACTTTTCAAACTAGTAGTCTATATCCGTTTCTTAACTCCCACACCACTCACTTATTCATTAACCCTGTCAGACTTATAGTCTGGCTCCCACAACCAGTGTTCTTGAGAAGCTATTCTCTCAAAGCCCAATGGAGTATGTTTGGGGGTACTTCCTCAACCCATTTAGGGTCCATTTTAGGAAATGGCATAGAAGTCTGTATCAGAGCAACAAACGTGACAATCCGTCTCCCTACTTATCACCCAGGATGGGGCCAGGAAGATGTCTGATTCAAGATGGGCAACCCATTTATTCTATGATTCTACCTTCCTTTCAATCTGATTCTTCTTCCTACTTTCTAAAACGAAGGTTTTCTTCAGTTTTCACTATTTTGCGCTTTACCTCTCACCAAAGATCTCACCTGCTCAAATAAACCAATCACTGTATGTATTCAGGAACACTCCAAATATGTATTCAGCTCAGACCTCTTCTTTCAACTCAATTTCCACAACTGTCTCCTGGACACTTCCAACTAAATGCTTACTTTCATCGCAAACTGCTTCCAGCAAATAACCTCATTACCCTCACCATAAAAATTGGCCACTACACCTTTCCCCGTCTTACTTCTCAACCTCTGTTAATTCACCATGCTAAGTCAACCTGGCTTAGAAAGCCTAACATCAGTATCACTTCACTCTCCCTTATCTATACATTTATGTAATCATTAAGTTTCAGCGATTCTTTATTCTAGATTTTCTACATACATCCCTTCCTTATGCATCTGGCACAGCCAAGACCCTAGTTCAGGCTTATTTTCTGGATGATTACAAGAACCTCTTCTAATTTTCTCTCCATTACATCCTAAAAATAACTATCAAATTAACTGTTCTAAAACATAGATCCTTTTAAGGTTCATGTTGAATTTGATCTCCTTGATTAAGCAAATTCCAGTGGCATCTGCTGCACCTCTCAACTGCTACGTACTTATATTTTCTTGTGTTATCTACTACCTTTTCAAATATTACATATGAGAATGAAGGAGGGAATTTTACTCTCAATATCAGAGCTCTGACTCTGGGCAAGCAGGATGGAGGATTTAAGTCTCCCTAATTTAGATCTCCTTTAATTCCATTAGCCACCCATGGTCTCACCAACATTCCATAAGCAAGGAGGGATCCACTTTTTACTTCTTTGGTATACTCGCTGGTTTATCACAGAACCAGACACTCAATAAATCTGCCAAATGATCAGTATGATAAGTATATTGGTTAACTCTAACTGCATAAAACTGTATACAGTTAATCTCTGATTAATGGTTTCTCCAAGTCTGTATGTTTGTTTTAGGGGGAAAAAGTCCACAGATTGGGAGTATATATTAAAAAAACACAAAACACACACACACACTAACTGCCCCCGCCCCCAAAAAAACCTCTTTGATATTTAATCTTGGATGAGCACTGATTCACTGTGTCAAGTGGTTTTCCTGAATCTTTTAAAATAATCTATAAAAGGCCTCTGGAAACACAACAAGGTTCGGTCTTGCAATTTAGATTTGTACAATTAACTGAGCAAGTAGTTAATCATGTACTAATTTGTGGTATCCATTTAACTCTACCCTGTATCTATTTAAGTCTCACAAGTAAATAACCCTTAAACTTCTCATATTTGTTTCTTCTTTCTCAGTCTTAATAGATAGGCACTATATTGATACATTTTTCTTCCACAGTTCCTTTTATATAATAGGTACTATGAATACTTACTGAGTTGTGGTACTCTGGGACAAGATGACAGACAAGTCATTATCTAGCAGCACTGAATATGCCCAAACTAATAATTCAACACAAATACATGCTGTAGAATACAATGAGAAAATAATAACTAGATTTAGTATCTGCTCTTACTATAAATTTCAATGTGCTAAAATAGAAATAAAAATTAAAATGTTAGAAGGATATATCTAAACTTCTAATTAGTGTATACTCACAAAACAGAGGAAACTATGAAATGTTCACAGTAAACACATGACAGACTAATGAAATCTATCTAGTTACACGATTCCTGAGGGTAGGTGGGCACTGAAAGAGATCTATAATGTGACTCTAGTCTTATCGCTGGTTACTTACAAAAATAAATGCTCTGCTCCACCCAAGGTGTGCCCCTCCTGTGTCTGCCTATCCAGACCTATGTATTCTTCAAAAATGCAGCTCAAGTCCCACCTTCTTAAAACATCCTCCTAATATGCTAGTCAAATACTGAACTAACAGTCTTATAATAAACTTAAGAGCATAAACATTTTATATTTTTGTACAACATCCCATCTTACATTATCCTTAGTTACTAAAACATCCATGCTCTTTACTCTATAATTGCTATCTCTACTCTACCCATGTACAAGAACAGCCATTACTACAGACTGATTCATTGCTTAGAATTAGTCCATTTTTAGGGATATGAAATAATGAAAGTAATTTTTAATTCTTCCCATCTCTCCAATACTCTCTCACTACTATTGGATCAGCTCTTCATACTATCAACACGATCCTACAATTAATAAAAGCCTCACAAGACGGTTTCTAACAGATATAGAAAGAAATACAGATGTATGTATACATATATTTAAGTAAACATACATACTTCCTAGCTCAGACAACTGACGAGGCCTAGAAGCAGTGATGTTCTAGTACCAATGAGTATACCTAGTACCTTGCTTTCTTATACAATTTTCTAAATAAAAGAAACTAGGATTCCTTGGGGAAATCCAGGGTTGGGACAGGGAAAGCAAAGATAAGTTGTGGAATATTTTTTGGTGCCAAAAAGTAAAGAAATGATAGAAACATGTTTAAAAAAAAAAAAAAGATGAAGAGCCAACCTGAATGGGCTCTCAATGGCCAAATCCAGAACAATTCAAACTACAAAATAAACAATGATTGTAATAAATTATAACCAAAAGAACAAAATAAGAATATGTAAGTCCATATTGATGGGTAAACAAACAAAAACATAAATAGAGAAGGGAAACCTCTTCCTTACAGTAGGTTTCCAGCTAATAGAGATTGAAGAAATAATACAAATAGAAAGTCATCATCTGGTAAACACCATACTAGTAATTTTTTCAGGCAAGATTCATCAATTGATGCTAAAATTAATGTATGATGAGAAACTAGTATGATGAGAAAAAGATACTTACAAAATCTCAAAGTACGTCTCCACGATTTCCACAAAAGGGAAAAAAACAGAAACCTTACAGTAGAGAAAACTGGCAGACACCATCTTAACCAAGTGATCAAAGTAAACATCACCATGTGCTTCCCAATATGGTGCACTAAGGATGACACAACATCAATTCTGTAGAGTTCTTGCCAAAAATGCATAACCTGAATTCAATCATGAGGAATCATCAGAAATACTTAAATTGAGGGGCATTCTACAAATCAAATTGCCAGCATTCTTCAGAACTGTCAATGTTATGAAAGGCAAAGAAAAACTGAGAACTATTCCAGACTAAAGGAGACTACGGAGACATGACAACTAAATACAAAGTGTGATCCTAGATTGGCTCCTGGACCAGAAAAATGACATTACTGGGGTAACTGGTGAATTCTGAAAGGCTTGCAGATTATAGTACTGTATCAATGTTAATTTCTTGATTTTTTATAACTGTACTGTGGTTACATAAGATGTTAACATTTGGGAAACCTGGGTAAAGGGTATAGAGGAATTCTTTTTATTATTTTTGCAACCGTTTTATATGTCTAAAATAATTTTAAAAAGAAGCTAAGAAAAAGTAAAAAGCCTCATGAGTGAATAATACACAGAGAACTTTGTATATATTCTTGGCACATGTAAGCACTCACAACAGTTAGCTATTACTATTATAATTCTCCAACTTTATTAAGCATGCTGACTTCTTAGTTCCTCATTTAGTAAATATTTTAGCATGTCTACTACATGCCCAACAAACAGGAAAGGAAGGAAAGGAAGTAAAAGCCAAGCAAGGCAGGCAGGCAGGCAGGCAGGCAGTGACTCCTAGCACATCTGAGACTGGCTATTTCAAATATACCCATGCCCATTTACACTCTTACTCTCTCCCCCTTTCCAACTGAGTAATCCCAAATGCTTCTTAATTCTTACTTGATCACTTTCCATGTTCGTGTTTCTAGTTTTGTTATCAAAATGCATGTATTCTAAAAACATGGATCAAATCCCAGCTATGTGACTTTGCCCATAACTTAGTCTCTGTGACCCTTCCCATATCTTTATTTGTAAAACTGGGATGCCTTTAACCAACTTTATAGCATTGCTGTGTAGACTAAATGGAAACAAAAGTAAATGACACATAGTATATGCTCAAAAAAAATGTTAGTTGTCTTTCCCTTACAAAATATATTTTCTAACTGCTGAAGTGTAGATGAACAATTGTTTTACTAATTTCTAGCTGAATACTTGTTATATTTTCCAAAGATGCAACTTCATTTTTCACCTAGATATTTTAAAAAGTAAATATAAATAATGTATTTACTTTATCCATTGTAACAGCATCCAATGAAAATCCAATTAACTAAAACATATGCATAACCTCCATCTCATTCCCAAATATCAGACAAGTATTTCTAACAGCTTTTCCAAACATTATCTAGACATCTCGGCATGCCAACCCCAACTTAAGATTCCAATATTGTGCTCTATGCTGCCACCTCTTGGCTGTTACCATTCTCTCCACATATTTCTTCTATTTTTGGAATCTTAAGTCAGCCAAGCCTCAACCCAATGGATACATTTAATTTCCAGATTCTAGTGCTTCTCAGATAAGATGCTCCAAGTGCCTGCAAAGAGTTTCAACAAAATCACTTTAAATCTAACACAACTAAAGCTATACACCTGACAAGTTATATATTCTAGGCTCTTTCTTCCTATTTTCCATAGACATGGCTGTCTCTGAAAAAAATAAATGCCCAAGACAGGTAGTGAAATGCCTAATGGAGAAAACCAGCTTTCCCAGATCTAGGTGGGTTTTCAAACGGAAATATTCTTCCTAATTAGAATACTAACTAAAAATTATAGAACTACGAACAGTAAGAACAGCTGCTACATGGTTAAATGCTACATGGTTCCATGCGTTGCTATTTCTGTTTTCTTCTAAAAATATTCATGCAATATTTTATCCTCGTATAGCAATGGAAAGCTCAATCATATTACAAGACTATACTGTACTCAATTATTGAACATAGAAAGGCTTTCCTCCCAAGCCAATTCTGAAAGAAAGGTAATTAATCATTGGCTCCTTCTATGCTACCAAAATGCCTATTAAATAACTTGTTCAATAGACAGTCACAACACATATGTGTGTGCACGCACACACACACAGACACACAGTTTAAAATGATGAACTTTAACTTCATTGGTAGCTGCTTAATCTTCTGGTCTTTTTCAAACCACAGTAAATTTCAAAACACTTTACTCATTAATTCAATAAAAACAGACCATCCTGGATAGTCACAGCAAAAACTTTTTCATGTACTTGAGCAAGAAAAAGATGCCACAAAAGAAGAACGTTAAGAAGCTCTTAAATTGGCTTTGATTTTAAAGCAACTTTCCAACAATGGTAAATAATGGTAGAGTGGTCATATGCAGGGGTACAAAGAAGCATGTCATGTTTCATGGTCTTCAGAGGTTGACAGTGTAGTCAGGAACACAAGATTCAAACACAGAAAAGGATAAACAACAAAAGGCAGAATATTACTTGACAAATAATTGGTATAATATTTACTACAACAGTGTGAAGGGTGGAAACAGCAATAAGAGCAGAGGTGTACCATTAATAAGAAAGGGGAGTCAAGGTAAGAGTAAGAGCAAGGGGAATTTCAAGCTATAAAGAACAACGGGTATGCAATGCTGTAGTTCAAATGGTAAAAGCTTGTTGTTTACTACAAACGATCAGACCAGTTTTGCATGCAAGACTAGTGGGGTAGCATTAGAAGGAGAAGTGGACTGACCTGTGGAGGGTACTGAGGCACTGAGCATGAGGCTAATGAATCCCAAAGATAATTGTAAAGTCACTGGAGACTGAGTGCAGGGTAACATTTCCACACCATTTGAGGGGTGAGGGTCAGGAGGAGGTAGGGAGGAGAGGGGTTTAACCATGTAGCAGTGTTTCACACACTGAAGAAAACTAAGAGACCAATCATGTTATTTCAGCAGTCCAGAAATAATGCTAAAGGTCTGAACTATGGTGATGACTGTAGAAAGAAAAAGAATGGAAGAACTGATAAAACCTGGTCAATGATTTGAAGTTAGAAGTGTACAGGGGAGAGGAAGGAATTAAAAATGTTTCCAAAGCTTTAAAGCAGGGAACAGAAATACCATAAAAAGAAACACAAGAGAGTAAACCATTATTAATAAATGTTTCCAACAACTGAAATGTTTCTAAACCAAAATTCTTTTTATGTTTAACACAAAGCAATAAAACAACAGAAATGCAAAGGTACAGCCAATTTTTACAACTGAACACAAACAGCATCCATGCTCATATATTATGAAGAAACATACTAAAGCATAAACCACAGTCCATCATAAATCTACATGAATTAATAACTACTTGATCCAGATCCATGTTACTGTACGAATGACTCCCATTACGTGAATTACCATACATTTCATATTTAAAATAAACACAACAGTTTGAGACCTAGTTCATTATTCTGCCTAGTGAACTAAATAAATAGAACAATGCATGATGGGATACAGATTTCAATAGGCTAATCAACAGACTAGAAACAGTCTAAATTGCAAAACTGAGTTACTATCAAATCGTTTATGAATAAATATGGAATCAGTACTCCTACAAATCCTCCAACAAAGTAACCAAATTTTGGAAAAATAAAAACTATAAAATACCACACTAGACAAGTTTCACAAGTTTCTTGGTTACCTTTACTTTATCTCTTCTCAAGCAACAGAACAGACAATTTTCATCAAAAGTCCAATCGGAAATGCTTTCAGGTTCACAGTCTGCAAAAATAGTAGGAATAACAAATTAACAGTTACAAAAGAGGATTTTTCAGGAAACAAATGAGAACTAATTTCAAAAATATTATTTATTTTAACAACAAAAACACCCCTCACTAAGTAGTAGACAAATTCCTTATTTGCAATAATTGCTCACTAGTTAACATACCTTATTCACACATATATCTGCATTATCAACCACACACAAAAAGATGCTTAAATGGATATAGCTTCAACCCACATAAAACTGTGAATAAAGAGGAGAAGGAGACTGGGGCTTAAATCACCAAGGTATCATTTATGTCACCAGGAAGAATTTGAAATGTCAAAAAAATTCTGAATACCTTTAAATAAACTGAGATCTTTTAATAATGCAGGTCCAAACAGCCCTTCAAGAATACTTTCAAACCCTAAAAGGATGAAAAAAAATCCATTATTACAATAATATTCCCTACAGTAAATTTAACCTTGTTGCATGAAAAAACAATGGTGTTTTCTTCCAATTCTCAAGGACCTCCAGATTATTACTGATGGGATGCTGAGAAGAGTATATGACCAATCTAAAGGGAGCATTTGCATTTTTGTCAGTGAATAACACTCAATACAAATTCAGAGCCCATTCCAAGACAATACAAAACAACAGTAGAAATAACCAATGAAGGAATGGAATCATGAGATCTCTTACTATCTTACAAAATTCCAAATACCTCTTTATATAAACTTTCAAACTTCATTTTAAAAAGCACCTTCCCCAATGAGTCAAACTGCTTCAAATTTTCCAATGTTCTGGGTTAATCTAAATGGCATGTTTCTGAATATGAACTGAGATAATAGACTCTTCAATCTAACAGTATTTTTTAAGAAGGAAAATCCTAACTGAAAACAACATCTGTATCACATGCACACACAAAAAAGCCCATTTTAAATATTATAAAAGAAAAAGACTTCTGTAATTAGTTCACACTGCCACGGTAACTACTCACTGGTTCCTTTATGAAGCTAGAACCCACTAGTTACACATACAAAAAGAAAGAGAGAGAGAGAGAAAGAGAATTCAAATATACCTATACATAGATGTTTAAACTATTACCACTCTCAATCAGTACAAAGTAGAAAATGAGGGGACTTCCCTGGTGGTCCAGTGGTTAAGAATCCACCTTCCAACGCAGAGAACGCAGGTTCAATCCCTGGTCACGGAAATAAGATCCCACATGCCACAGGGCAACTAAGCCCACGTGCTGTAACTACTGAGCCTGCGTGCTGTAGAGCCTGTGTGCCACAACTAGAGAGCCCACGCGCCACAACTACTGACCCACGCACCACAACTAGAGAGCCTGCGTGCTGCAACTACTGAGCCTGCGTGCCACAACTAGGAAGAAGCCCGCGCACTGCAATAGAAGATCCTGCGAACCACAACTAACACCCGACACAGCCAAATAAAATTTTAAAATATATTTTAAAAAATTCCTTCAGAAAGTTCTAAAAGAAAAAAGTAGAAAATGAAAACAAAACCTTTTCTAATTTATTATCTCAAATGTTGCTGATTAACTCAATGAAAAACAATGTAAAAATATCTTTGCCATCTTGCTGTTTTCTATGGGTTATTAAGAGTAAGGAGGAAAATGCAAAAGAGAATCAAATTGTACCTTTATACAACATAATACATAATTCATTAGTGCAGCAGTTCCCAAATTATGTATCATGGACCTCATTAGGAGCTCAAATAATTACAAGAGGTCCATGAGTCCATGTCCTTTAAGCATGACCTTTAGAAAGGTCTTGTGCATTCAGTGTACATACAACTTTTCAAATGCACACAAATATTACTGCAATTAAGAAAACATATAAAGTGTTACTGAATTCCTAGTAGTTTGGGGCACTATGTATTTTGTCACATAATGTATTATCACCTAAGGGTTTATAATTTATTTTTAATTGTTAAAAAAGCACTCTTACGTTCAAAAGTGAGGGAACTACTAATGTAAAAATACTATAGCCAGGTGGATACATGAGGTCCACAAACAGGGACACTTCCTAACCACAAATACAATCACCATAAAGGGTTTGGAAAGTAAGAGAGTAGAAAAGATGGTCCCTAGAAACAGTATTTTACCTGGTTGTAAGAGTAACATTGTAATGTAAGGGATTTCTTTGCCCTTAATATTAAGCCATCATTTTCAATAGGGTAATCCCTAGAGTTTGTATCATCTGCACTGTAGTTAGAGAGTTGGTTTTTCTAAATTATTTTCATGATTTCTAGATTCTAGATTTTTCATTTATTATTAAGGATTAATCGTTTTTCAACTCTCCTTAGTTCTTCCCATCAAAATAATTCCAAGGACATCAGCAAAACCAAACTACCCATTCAAGCAAATGGGAGGTATCTATCCTGTTTATTGTTTGCCTACTATAATTAAAACACTGTCCACTAAATTACTATGTCCTCTCTTCCCTACACTAGGGAGGAGAGAAAGTGTTGGGCTAAGGGTTTTGAGAGTGGGGAGGTGGTGATGAGGGAATGAGAAAGAATTGCTAGATACTGCCTATCCTGGGCCTGCAAACTAGATATTTTCAACACTAACTTAAAAAAAAAAAATCCTGCAGCTGCCTCTAAAGCCCTCTTATCCTCAAAACGGATTTCTGACTTCACAAATATTAATGAAAGCACTTCAATATCTGGCAAGTACCAAGTACACACTGCAAATAACTAAAGGGGATTACAGGTGGCCCTTACTCTGAAGAGCGTATCTAATAGGCTTTCACCTGGGTTTATATGAAATTATAACAAATTCCTAATGTGGATGCTTAGCCATAAATTCTTGAAAGGGAAAAATGTAAATAGAGCAAAAAATAATACTAAGGAAAAAAAAGCAAATAAAAGCCTTGGGAGATAAAATTTTAAAAATTACAGAAGATAACAGAATTGGAAAGAATAATAGAATAAGAACTTCATCAATAACACACAAACACTAACAAAAACTGAATCACATTATCAAAGAGCAGTGAAAGGGACAGACCAAAAAGAATCAAACAAGAAAAAAAATCTGGTCATAAATGCAAAGATTTAACTACAACTAATTTTGATCAAAACAGTAACTGTAAACAAGTCACTTCTCTTTTGCTCACGTCTGCAACAATACATTAAACCGTACAAATACTGATCAGACATTGTTAAGTCATATTTTGCTTCCCCCTGTTAACTGAATTTAATGCCATTCAGTTTTATTAATACTAAATACTGAATTTAGCAGTTGCATAGCAACAAGGAATGTCTCACGTGCTATGCTTGACATTAACAAAAGGCAAACAAGAAAAGAACAAATGTATTCAAAATTTATACCATGATCTCACAAAAAAGCCATGAAGATCAATAAACAAAATGCCATGGAAAATTAAATAATGAAAAAGACAGCTATGTCCTTATGTTCAATCACCAGGGCTTAAAAAGCACCGGTATGTAATATATTATTACATGTAAAGAAATATTAATTTTATTGAGCATGACTACTGGCCAAAGAATTCCTATCCAATATTGCAACTGGAATCAAAGCTGGTCTCCAATCTCTTTCTCACTGCAACCTGAAGACAATCACTGTGTCTTCAGACAGTATTCCTGAACACTACTTTAACAATGTGACCATCTGTTCAGAAAAACCCCACTTTGTTTAAAAAACAAATCCCAAATTCCTAAGTCCAGCAATCAAAACTATTTATAATTTGACCCTAACCTACCACTGACAGCCTTATTTCTCAGAACTTTCCTGCTCATTCTCACAGCTCCATCCAGGTTGGTATTCTAATGTATTCAGTCATCTATTATTTCTACCTCCTAATATTTTCTCAAGCCTTTTCATTTCACCTCTGCCCAAATAAATTATTTCCTTCAAGGCACTCTTCAGTTTGTTCAACAAATAGATATTCGCTTATCCAACATATATTAACTGAAAGCCTACCACCTATCAGGGACAGTGGCAGGCACTGAGTAGGCAGGCAATGATGAACAGACATGGTGTCTGCCCTCATGGAGCCTGAGTTTCCAGTTTTCTCATTCTCAGAATTCACATTTCACTCCCTCCCTTTTAAATAAATGTCAACTACCTTATGTTTTCTCTTTTCTGTCACATGCAAAGCACTATGTAAGTATTCTGTAATACAAAATTTGTCATACGCTATCTAAACACTGCTTTTGTTTTTTCTTCTATATGTTTATGTCATCTCCTCAAGGAGATTTACCGCTTCAAGAAGGCTAGGAAGGAAGGCCTTCCTGTTTCCCACAAGGTTCCTCTTACACTAGGGCTCTATGTGCCTGGTTTTTAGCCTTTGCTTTGAATAACCTAGCTCTCAAAAACAAAAGACAAGATTAAAATTCCTCACACATTACCCTCTTCAATCTAAATCATAATCTCTACTCTATTTCTAACCAAAATGGGGAAAACAGATTATGAAAAGTAACAAGATAGGAACATATCAAATATATAGCCAACTAATAAGCAACAGCCTGTACTTTTGAAATAAAGCAAAATACTATGAATGGAATGAAAAAATGGTTCGTGAGTCTTGGGAACGTGTCCTCTGAGATAACAGTACAGAGATTATCAGTCTGAGAGATAAAGAGGGGCTAAAGGAAAACTAGGAGCATATCAGAAAATCAGTAATTTTCACATCAAGGTCCCTTGGATATCTTGCAAAACTTGGTGCCGGTATAAAAGAGCTCAATCTTCAATAGAGTATTATTATTTTATAAAATATCAGTTCAAAGGTGCTTGCTGGTAACAATCATCAACTAATAGCTTAAACAAAGAGGAGACTGATAGTATCTACAGTTCTTTGCTTAAAAGTCAGGGTTTTAAACTTGCAAATACCACACTTAACTTCATTACAAGTGAGTGCCAAAATGGATAATTAAAAAGCACCAGATTATACAATCTTTCACATGCAATCTCCAAAGGAATATAAGGTAATTAATCCCTTTTTACTGATGTTCCAGCTATTTCAGTGTGTCATACAACCAAGTAAGTCTGGATGAACTTCTACAGGTAATGAGCAAAAACCAGGCTCCTCTTCTCATTACTTTACGCAATCCACCCCTGGTGGACAGCTACACTCATTAAGAGTTCTTCCTCGCTCCCTGAGCATCTGCTTCTGGCCCATGCTCTATGAGGAACCCATTTGCTGGCTTACTTACCCAGCACAATTTACCCAGCACAAGCACTGATGAAAAAGAATGGGCATCATCAGAAAATCTACAAACAACAAATGCTGGAGAGGGTGTGGAGAAAAGGGAACCCTCTTGCACTACTGGTGGGAATGTAAATTGATACAGCCACTATGGAGAACAACAGTATGGAGGTTCCTTAAAAAACTAAAAATAGAATTACCATATGACCCAGCAATCCCACTACTGGGCCATATACCCAGAGAAAACCATAATTCAAAAAGCCACATGCACCCCAATGTTCACTGCAGCACTATTTACAATAGCCAGGTCATGGAAGCAACCTAAATGCCCATCGACAGATGAATGGATAAAGAAGATGTGGTACATATATACAATGGAATATTACTCAGCCATAAAAAGGATGAAATGGGGTCATTTGTAGAGACGTGGATGGACCTAGAGACTATGATACAGAATGAAGTCAGAAAGAGAAAAACAAGTATCGTATATTAACGCATAAATGTGGAATCTAGAAAAATGGTACAGATGAACTGGTGTGCAAGGCAGAAATAGAGACACAAATGTAGAGAACAAACATATGGACACCGAGGGGGGAAAACAGGGTTGGGGGGGGGGTGGGATGAACTGGGAGATTGGGATTGACCTATACACACTAATATGTGTAAAATAGATAACCAATAAGAATCTGCTGTATAAAAAAATAAAATAAAATTCAAAAAAGAAAAAAAAAACTGATGAAAAACCTGACCAGACATACTGAAGACAAACAATAACCCAGTCAAAACTAACAGCCCAGGGGCTTCCCTGGTGGTGCAGTGGTTGAGTCCACCTGCCGATGCAAGGGACATGGGTTCATGCCCTGGTCCGGGAGGATCCCGCGTGCCGTGGAATGGCTGGGCCCGTGAGCCATGGTTGCTGAGCCTGCGCGTCCGGAGCCTGTGCTCCGCAGCGGGAGAGGCCACAACAGTGAGAGGCCCCCGTATCGCAAAAAAAAAAAAACAGTCCAAACTGAAACAGAATTAATGAAGAAAAACATCAGAGATTGAAGAAAAATTATAAATAGTATTTCTATTGAAACCAGGGAAGAGCAGCGTTTAAAACTAAAAGCAAGCTGCTCTGGAAAAGAAGTGGAGAATATGTGCTTGGGGAGGGGAAAAAAGGAAAACAAAACTGCCAAATAACCAAATAGAGGTATTAAGTAGAAAAATATACATCAAATTAGTGATTTAAAAAGCCAATTTAAGAAATGTCCTCACAATGCACAGTAAATCTGAAGACACAGAAATCATGAGAAAAAGATTAGAGAGGAAGAGGAGGCCAGGATATTCAATGTCTGTGAAATAGGATTTCTAGAACAAGAAAGAGCAAAGAGTATAAATTTTTAAGAATTAAATTTAAGAAATGGGGGTAGAGTGAGGGGGAAGGAGGAGGAGAAGGAAAAGAAAACTTCCTAATGTTGAATACTGTCTTGAGTCTTCATATTTAATGTGCTCTGAGAAGCTACTGGGGCAAAATACTCAGGGGAAAACAAAGCATATATACATATAAAAACTCTCCTGGCAGAATATCTGAATTTCAAAAATAAAAGTTTAAAAGCTCCGAATAAAGAGAAAATTTTACTTAATTTTACATAAAATAAGAGGAAAGCGATTTAGAATGACAGTCATTTCATAAGTAAAAGTAAATGCTAAAAGCCAATGGAAGTATGCTCACAAAATTCTGAGGGTAAAAAAACCTCACTTTTTTTAGCCAATCTATTTTTCACAGATATGAGTAAAATAAAGAAATTACTGGATATGCTATGATTTGGAAAACAGGACAGCCATTTACTCTGGGTACTAGCAACAGTCACTTAAAGTAGTTGAGATAAAAAAAAAAAATTCAGAACAAAGACCTAAAAATGGAAAACACTGTTTATATAAAAAATAATGGTTAATCAATATACCAGTAAAACTAACAGATAAGTATAAACAGTTGTTACTAATATGGGGGGGGTTCAGTTTAATATAACAGATAAGAAAGGATTCTTTAAATAGATAAACACAATATAATTTTTTTAATTAATGATTTAGGAATAACATCCCAAACTATTACAACACAATCTTGGGTGAAAAAGAGTAAAATATGCTTAAGTATGTAAGATCAAGTGTGCATGTGGGATGAGGGAACAATTTATAATAGTCATTACTGTTTGATGTTGATAAGAAAATGTAGTGGGCTTCCCTGGTGGCGCAGTGGTTGAAAGTCCACCTGCCGATGCAGGGGACACAGGTTCGTGCCCACGTCTGGGAGGATCCCACATGCCGTGGAGCAGCTGGGCCCATGAGCCATGGCCACTGAGCCTGCGCATCCGGAGCCTGTGCTCCGCAACGGGAGAGGCCACAGCGGTGAGAGGCCCACATACCACAAAAAAAAAGAAAAAAGAAAATGTAGCTTTAAATTTGCTTAAAACATATGGATAAAGCTGAAGAATTTCCAATCACCAGAGGAAATAAAGAACCAAAAATGATCAACTATAAAAGTAAATAAAATTAAAAACGAAACAAAAGGCGAGCATGCTAAACAAGAAACACAAAAAATAATTTCAGGAATAGTATCAACCATGTACATGTTACAATAAATATTAATCAACTGAATTAACTACGTAAAAGAGAAAAAAGTGTCAGGTAGGGCACAGCAATATGCAGTTCATAACAGACTCAAAGTGACATAGGTATGCTGACACTAAAGAGGGAGACATAGATATGAGAAAACTGTAAAAAAAAAAGAAAAAAAAGAAAGCAATTAAGGTGGCAGTAACAATCAGAAAAAGAATTATTCAAGGATAAAAGCGTAAAACATAGATAACTAATAAGAACCTGCTGTATAGCACAGGGAACTCTACTCAATACTCTGTAATGGCGTATATGGGAAAAGAATCTAAAAAAAAAAAAGAGTGGATATATGGATATGTATAACTGTTTCACTTTGCTGTACACCTGAAACTAACACAACACTGTAAAGCAGCTATACTCCAATAAAATTTTTTTAAAAGCATAAAACAAAAAAGTGAAGAATTTTTCAATTACTAAAGGGCTAATCTATTTCATGAGTGAAACTGACCTATAACTTTTTTTTCTTATATATGTTTGGGTTTGGAAACTGTCCTCCTCGAAAGAGTTGAGACATATTTCCATTTTTCCTACTTTCTGAAAGAGGTGACAGAAAATTGGGAAGCTTTCTTCCTTAAAAGTTGGGAAGAACTCAAATCTAAAGCATTCTGGGCTTATTCTCTTTGACAGAAGAGTTTTAACTATTAAATTTATTTAATAGTTATAGAATAATTCAAGCTTTTTATTTCTTCTTGAGTCAGTTTTTGGTAAGCTATATTTTTCTTTAATTTCAAAATTATTGGCATATGGTTGATAGTATTTTCCCTTATCTTTTTTAAAGTTGTGGTAAAACGTACATAATATAAAATTTATAATTTTAATCATTTTTAAGTTTACCATTACATATATCTACACTGTTTGCACCATCACCCATCTCCAGTACTTTTTTCATCTTGCAAAACTGAAACTCTATACCCATTAAATAGTAACTCCCTATTTCCTCCTACTCCCAGTCCTGCCAACCGCCATTCTTCTTTCTGTCTATACAAATGTGACTACTGCACACCTCTTAAGTGGAATAACAGAGTATATATTTGTCATTTAGTAACTGGCTTACTTCATTTAGCATAATATCCTCACAGTTCATCCATCCTGCAGCATGTGACAGGACTTCTGTCCCTTTTAAGGCTGAATAACATTCCACCGATACATAGATCATATTTTGTTTATCCATTCATACATCGATGGACACAAGTTGCTTCTACCTTTTGGCTAGTATAAAATAATGCTGCTATAAATCCCTTATCTTTTAAATCTCCTCTTCCTCTGTAGTCTTCATTTTCATAATATTATTTATTTATGTCTTTTATTCCTTGATCAATTTTACCAGGCTTGTTTTCTTAGTCCCCCCTCCCAATTCACTTTTGACTTTTCTTGATCTTCTCTAATATATCTTTGTTTTCTGGTTCATTAATTTTCACTAAGTTTCATTATCTATTTTCTTTGGGTTTATTCTGCTGTTCTTTTTCTAACTTATGACAGAAGCTTAGATCACTTATTTTGAAGTTTTCTTTTTTTTTTTAAACAAAGTATAGGAGTGATTTAAGAGAATTAAACCTTAATTATTTCGTATTAAAAAGTAATCTAGGGCTTCCCCGGTGGCGCAGTGGTCGAGAGTCCGCCTGCTAATGCAGGCGACACGGGTTCGTGCCCTGGTCTGGGAAGATCCCACATGCCGCGGAGCGGCTGGGCCTGTGAGCCATGGCCGCTGAGCCTGCGCGTCCGGAGCCTGTGCTCCGCAACAGGAGAGGCCACAGCAGTGAGAGGCCCGCGTACTGCAAAAAAAAAAAAAAGTAATCTAGGATAAATAAAATGTAGTATATCCATATAATGAGAATATTATTACAATAAGGATGAATGAACTTCAAAACATTATGCTAAGTGAAAAAGGCCAGAAATAAAAGATCATATACTATATGACTCTGTTTATATGAAATGTCCACAAAAGACAAATCTATAGCAATAGAAAGTAGTGTTTTCCTAGGGCTGGGAGTGAAAATGGGAATGACTGCAAATGGACACCACGTTTCTTTTCAAGGTGATGGATTTATTCTAACAGATTTTGGTGATGGCTGCACAACTTGGTAAATATAATAAAAATCAGTGAATTGTATACTTAAAATGAGTGAATTGTAAGGTGTATAAATTATATGTCAATAAAGCTGTTAACAAAATAAGTATGCATATTTGGTAAATATTTATAATGCTTTAAGAAAACTTGGCCTGCTAGAGAGCCAGCCTTGGAATTTTAATCTGAAATGTAGAACTGAATAGCTGATTTAGACCTGGTTGTAGGCTGAAATCTTACTAAGTTTGTATACTGTATTAGAATTCTTACACAACTTAAGAATAACCACATTTATAAGTTTAAATTATATTTACAAGATTTTTTCAAAGTATCTAAGAGGGTTCTGTTAAATCAATATTTAAGGAAAAATATCTATAGTTTTACATTAAAATGTTTTAAGAGTTAACTAAAATATTTATCAAAAGTGTAAGTTTGGAGTAAGATCTATATTTTAGGAGAATGAGGTTTTAAATTTATAAATTTAAATAAACTGAACATTAAATTAGTAATCGAAGTAACTATGCATTATCTTTTCTATATACAAAGCCACCCTAAATCTCACACTTAATAACAAGAACTAATCAAGTGTTTTGTACAGAGCTCAGCAGTGTGGGGATACAGGGGAAATGTTTAAAATATACGCTCTGCCGTTTAAGATTTACACACATTTCTGCTACCACACATATACTGACAACTCTCCAATCTCTTATCTCTTGCTCCAGACGTTATTTCTAATTGCCTACTTCATATCATCACCAAGATATCCCAAATACCTCCAAAAATCCAAATCAAAATCATTCTACCCCTTTTCCCTCATCTCAACCAGTGATGATCCCTGTATTCCTTACAAGGAAAATGGCATCACTAACCCCTTCCCCCAAGACATTCAGATTACAAATCTCACTCAGTCATGATTCCATTCTTTCCCTACATCAGTCAGTCCTATTCATGTTAATTACAAAAGATCCATCCAAATCTATTCTCTTTTATCCACTCCTAAATTCAGGCCTTCACCATTTCTTACCTTAATAATTATAATACATGTCACTCATGTTGATAATAATAGATAATAATTGAGCCCTTAGCTGGTATCAAGCAAGCACTGTATCAGGTACTTCATACCCATTATGATAAAATCTTCAGGGGGACACTGTAAAACAGGTATTATTACTACCTAATACATGTAAGAAAATAAAAGACTGAAGTAGCTATTTTTTTCATACAACTACGAAGACGCAGAGACTAGGTTTAAAACCAGGCTGGTGATTCTAAAGCCCAGGCTTTTCACTTTTTCACACAACCTGCTAATAACATCTCAACTTTTCATTCATCTATTTAAAACATCCCCTATACCATCAAATCCACCAGAATCCATCTTTCACACTGCCACGAAACTTCTTCCGTCTTTTCCTGGTTTTAAAAATCTTTGATGGCTTTCCACTGACAATACTGAAAACTTCAAATTCCTGGCTGGCATGCAAGATCACTGAGGGTCTGTCTAGTCCCAAACTACCTTTTCAGTCTGCCCTGCCATTTTCTTTCTACATATGCTATGCTCTGGCCAGACTGATTTATTGGTCGTTACATACATGTCAATACTTCCATGTCTTTTAAGTACAGCAAGCCCTCTGCCCAGAATGTTCTTCTGCAACCTTTAATCCAGTTAATTCTAAGGCAACCCTTATCTCAGCCCATAAGCCCCAGGCAAAGTTAAGAACATCCTCAACAGTGCTGAAGTTGTACTACTAGTAAACTATACTTCAATTTTTCTTTTTTTTGGCATTTTATCTACTAGATTTTGAGCAGAGAACTGGAGGCTATTCATCTTTTTCTTAACATCAGCCTGCCTGTTCCTTAACTGCAGTGTTTGTTGGATGAATACAAACACACCCTTCCTAATTCCTATATCCTTCTATTTACCTAAGTGATTTAAGATTTTATAATGACTCTATTTCGTGTGTCTCGCATGCTGAAGACCCAAAGAAATGCAAATAAATGAAACAGAAGGGCAAGTGACATCTAATGGAAAAAGGTTCCTGTATCTATGAACTAAAACCAGAATTAATTAATGGCTTGCTTTGCTGCCCCATGAACAGAGATGACAGGACACATTTTTGTGCAAAGCTGTAATCACAGCAAAGAGAGCAATAAATTGAGAGATGAAGTACTGAAAAACAGTGGTATTAATACACTAAGGAGGGAAAAGGGATACATACTGAGTAGCTGGAACATTACTGAAATAATTTCATATAATTGTATTTACATACATCATGCCATAAATGAGATTCCAAGATGTTAAGTAACCAAGACTGCAAAGGTAGTAAGTAACTAGGTCAGATGAATTTAGTTCTTTGGAACTCCCAGGACAGTTTTGGTTCATTTTTTTCTGTTATATCAAACTGTCTTGGGTAGAGTAATTATGCTAAAAAGAAGCCATTTAAATGCAAATCTGAAGCTGATTAGGAATAGGTCAATTATATCAGGAGTTCACAATCTGTGGGCCACAATTCCTTAGAGGAACTCAGTCATTACAAGGTCAGTACGTCCACATACATGAGCACTGTTTGTGAATTAAATAAAAATGTGCTTGCACATAGAGTCACTACTTTTCTAAATGCATTTTTTTGCTATGAACAAAATGCATTATTTCTTTAAAAAGCATTACTGAATTCATAATAGCCTTTTGTCATTACGTATTTTCTCACATACTAAAAATATTATATGAGAGATCAGCGATTTCTATTGCCTTTTAGAAAAGTTGTTGTTTCTGAGCCTTCTGTCCTTGATAGACTATAGATACTTATTTATTTCTATTTACTGAGTGTCTACTATGAGTCAGTCACTAGAATGCAGCTGTGAACAACACAGACAAAAGTCCTTATCTTGGAACTTTAATTCTGGCAGAGGAGACAAATGATATAAATAATGATGACGATGATAATGAATAATATGTGGTGAACGTAAGTAAAAGAAGAACTGGTCAAAGAAGAATACAGCAGACTGGAAAAGACTCTAGGAGGCTGAATTTTTGAGCACTGAATGGAGTGAGCAAGCCATTTAGATATCCAAGACAAAGGAATGTTCTAGGCAGAGGGAAGAGTACTGAAGCAGTAAATGGTATGAAGTATGGTATATGTGAGAAACAGCAAGAAAGTTGGTATGGTCTGAGCAAAGTGAATAAAATGGAAAGCAGAACATGAGATCAGAGCTCTAGAGGCAAGATCACAGAGGCTATGGTGAGAAGATCTGATGTTTGAACTTAAGAGAAATCCACTAGCTTTACATTTGGGTAGTGGTGGAAGTAATGTGATCAGATTTATACTGTTTAAGTTTACCAGGTGGCTGCACAGATAACTGATTATAAGTAAAACATTATAATGAGACTATTATTACAATAGCCTTGGCAAGAGAAAATGGTGACTTAAACCGGAATGGCAGTAATGGAGGTAGAAAGTAGTGACAGAATATAGAGTATATATTGAAGATTAAACCAATTTGCTTTGATGATGCAGTAGATGTAGAATGAGGGAAAGGACACTTAGGCTTTTTTTGGTCGAGAGCTGGGTGAATGGTAATGTAACTTTCTAAGAGAAGACTGGAGGAGAAACAGGCTGGACAGAGACAAGTCTAGTTCAGTTTTGGACACATTAAGTCTGACTTGTCTCTTGCAAATCAAAGTGGATGTATGCAGGAAACAACTGGATAGGTGAGTTTGATCCCTGGTATCAGGGATATAAAACTCGAAATCATCAAAGTACAGACAGAATATAAAGCCTTAGAACTAGATGAGATCTTATCCACTCAATGAGGGCAGATAAAAAGGACCCAATCAAAAAATGTGCAGAAGACCTAAATAGACATTTCTCCAGAGAAGACATACAGATGGCCAATAAGCACATGAAATGATGCTCAAGACTGCTAATTAGAAAAATGCAAATCAAAACTACAATGAGGTATCACCTTACTCTGGTCAGAATGGCCATCATCAAAAAGTCCACAAATAATAAATGCTGGAGAGGGTGTAGAGAAAAGGGAACCCTCCTACACTGCTGCTGGGAATGTAAGTTGGTACAGCCACTATGGAAAACAGTATGGAGATTCCTTAAAAAACTAAAAGCAGAGTTGCCATATGATCCAGCAATCCCACTCCTGGGCATATATATGGGCAAAACTCTAGTTTGAAAAGATACATGCACCGCCCCCACACAATGTTCACAGCAGCACTATTTACAACAGCCAAGACATGGGAGCAACCTAAACGTCTATTGACAGATGAATGAACAAAGATGTGGCATATATATACAGTGGAATACTACTCAGCCATAAAAAAGAATGAAATGTGGGGAATTCCCTGGTGGTCCAGTGGTTAGGACTCTGTACTTCCACTTCGGGGAGCATCGGTTCAATCCCTGGTTGGGGAACTAAGATCCTGCATGCTGTCAGGCGTGACAAACAAACAACTAAATAAAAAGAGTTCTACTTGCTGTTAAAAAAAAAAAAAAAATGAAATTTCCAGCAACATGGATGGAACTAGAAATTATCATATTAAGTGAAGTAAGCCAGTGAAAGACAAATATCATATGATATCACTTATATGTGAAATCTAAAAAAAAAAAAAAAAAAAAGATACAAATGAACTTATTTACAAAACAGAAACAGACTCACAGACATAGAAAACAAACTTATAGTTACCAAAGGGCAAAGGGGGTGAGGGAGGGATAAATTAGGAGTTTGGGATTAGCAGATACAAACTACTATATATAAGATAGATAAACAACAAGGTCCTACTGTATAGCATAGGGAACTATACTCAGTATTTTGTAATAAACTATAAAGGAAAAGAATATGAACAAAAGAAAAAAAGAAAGGACAAAGAAGACTGAATACTAGGGCATTCCAACATTTACCAATTAGGAAGGAAAAGAGACTGAAAATATGACCACGTCTTATTTATGGTTATACTTCCATCATCTGGCAAACACACTGGTTTCATAAGGACTCAAAAAACACTGCTGATCTGAACTACTGTATATGGCATGTAATTAAATGCATATTACACCACCCTACCTCTCATACAAGAGATGACTTTGAAAGGAAGCATATCCCTTTTGATAAAACCAAACACATTTCCTTAAACATATCTAATTTGCAAATTTAAAAAATCATTACTTTATAACACATCTCCAACATACCTTAATATATGGCAGTACAAAATATCAAACTTCAATCTTGCCCCCAATGGAATAAGCTTCACCATGTTTTAGAAATTTTAAAATTAAAGTTTGAGCTAGCCTTCAGATTTATATAATCTTTACATATAAAGTAAATTCTTTACAGTTTCTCTCTGCTCAACAGTATTCAATGATTACCTAATGCGTGCAGAGTAAATTCCAAACTATGAAGTCTAGCTTTTAAATCCTTCCTAAAGTGAACCTTTTCAACATCCTCTCCAAATGTCCTTCAAGCACACTCAACTCAAAGTACTCTGTTTCTCAAATACACCTTGTTTTTGCTTATCTCAGTCCCTCACGTCACCCTGTTTCTTCTGCCTAAAACGGTCTTCTCTCAAATCTCGAGAGTCTTGATCCTGCTTGGTCTTCAAGGACATAGCTCAAAAGTTATCTTTCCTCCCAGCTGACTCCTAGTTATCCTTTGCTTTATCTGTCTTGAATTTTCAACACAAGTGCATATGTTTCATGTATCCAACTGAATTTTACATACTCCAGGAAGTAAGAGACTAGTAGTAGTTAAGAACATGGATTCTGGAGCCAGATTACCTAGGTTCAAATTTCTGACTGTGTGTTATAACAGTTCTATGGCCTTGGGCAAGTTATTTGTCTTCTTTATGTCTCACCTTCCTTGGCTATAAAATTGTTTTGATCTCAAAAAATTAAGATAATTAAGTAAATATCTGCAAACTGTTTAGAATAGTGTCTGAAAGCATAATAGAAGCACTACATCATAAAATGTTTGGGAAAGGAAGAAAGGGAGAGGGGTTGTATTTTGGTAACTCCTTTTTTTTCCTTATGTGATTAAAAAGACAGCTACATACAAAAATAATCAAAAGTTTATGCTGATGGGCATACAATGTATACAGATGTAATCTGCGACAATACAATAACAACCTAAAGACGAGGGACACAGCTACATAGGAGCAAAGTATTTTGTAATACTACTGAAACTAAGTTGTTATTAATTAAGACATTATATATATATATCCCCAGGGCAAACACTAAGAAAATAACTAAAAACTGTATAGTAAAAGAAGTGGGAAAGGAATCAAAATGGTACACTAGAAAGTATGTATATAACACAAAAGAACGCAGTAATGGAAGACTTCCAAAGAACAAAAGTGACATGAGATATGTAGAAAACAAACAGCAAAATGGCAAAGATCCTTCCTTATCAGTAACTACGTTAAATGTAAATGGATTAAACTCTCCTATAAAAGGCAGAGATGGGCAGAATGGATTTAAGAAAAGAACATGATCCAACTATATGCTGTATACAAGAAACTCATGTTAGATTCAAAGACATAAAGAGGATGAAAATGAAAGAAAAGAAGAAGTCCATGAAAACAGCAACTGAAAGAAAAATGAAGTGGATATACTAGTATCAGACAAAATAAATGTTAAGATAAAACTTGTTACAATAGACACAGAAGGACATTATATGATAAAAATCAATTTACCAAGAAGATTTAACAATAACTATAAATGAAATATAACTTTTAAAAATTCTGATTACTATGTTGTACACCTTAAACTCATAAAGTACATCAACTATGCCATAATTAAAAAAAAAAAAGATTTAACAATTTAAAATATAAATACACCTAACAACCAAGCCCAAAATATATGAAGCAAAACTGACAGAGTGGAAAGGAGGAAAAGTTCAACAATAATAGTTGTAGACTTCAACATCCCACTTTCAATAACAAATGAAACTAAGAGATAAAAAGGAAACAGAAAACTTGAGCAACACTATAAATCAAGTAGACCTAAAAGACATACATAGCCCACCAAGAGCAGAATACACATTTTTTCAAGTGCACATGGAACATTCTCCAGGGTAGACCATGTTAAACCACAAAAAAAGGTCTCAATAAATTTAAAAAGTTAGTAATCATACAAAATATCTTCTCCAACAATAATGTAATGAAACTGGGATCAATAACAGGAAAACTGAGAAATTCATAAATATGTAGAAATTAAACAACACATTTTTAACCAGTGAGTCAAAGAAGTAATCACAATGAAAAACAGAAAATACTTGGGAATTCCCTGGTGGTCCAATGGTTAGGACTCCACACTTCCACTGTAGGGGGCACAAGTTTGATCCCTGGTCAGGGAACCAAGATCCCACAAGCCTCATGGTGTGGCCAAAAATAAAAAGAAAAAAGAAAGAAAAAGAAAGAAAATTAGAAAATACTTTGAGAAGAATTAAAAAAAAAAACCCAACATACCAAAATATACGGGATGCAGCTAAAGCAGTGCTCAGAGGGGAATTTATATCTGTAAACGCCTATATTAAAAAAAAGAATATCACTAATCAGTAACCTAACCTTCTACGCTTAAGGAACTAGAAAAAGAAGAAACTAAATGCAAAGCAAGCAGAAGAAAGGAAATAATAAAGATTTGGGTGGAGATTTTTTAAAGTGAGAAAATAGAAAAACAGAAAATCAGTGAAACTAAAACTTCTTTGAAAAGAATAACAATAATGACAAACCTTTAGTTAGACTGACGAAGAAATTAAAGAGTGATGACTCAATTTACTAAAATCAGAAATGAAAGTGGGAGCATCACTACTGACTTTACAGAAATAAAAAGTATTACAAAATATATAACAAACAAGAGTATGCCAACAAATAGATAACACAGATGAAATGGACTAATTCCTAGAAATAAACTACCAAAACTGACTCAACAATAAAAAATATAATAGATCTAGTAAAAGCAAAGAGATTAAAACAGTAATTTAAAAAACTTCTGACAAATAAAAGTCAAGAGTCATATGGCTTCACTGATGAATTCTGCTAAACGTTTAAAGAAGAAATAACATCAATTCTTCTCAAACTGTGCCAAAAAATAGAAGAGGAATACTTCCTAACTCATTCCATGAGGCTGGTGTTACCCTGATACCAAAGACAAAAACATCACAAGAAAACTACAGACCAATATCTCTCATGAATATAGATGCAAGAATCCTCAACAAAATAATAGCAAACAAAATTCAGCAGCATATTAAGAGAACTATGGACCATGGATTTATCCCAGAAGTGCAAGGGTGGTTCAACATATAAAAATCAACCAACTGAAAAAAAACTAAATACCTTATTAACAGAATGAAAGGGGAAAAAATAACATGATCATCTCAACTGACACAGAAAAGGCATCTGACCAATTCCAACACCCTTTCATAAGAAAAATACTCAACAACCTAGGAACGGAAAGAAGATTTTACAACCTGATGATGAGATCTATGAAAAACTCATGGCTAACATACTCAGTGGTGAAAGATTTAAAGTTTCCCACTAAGATGAGAAAAAGATAAGGATATTCACTCTTGCCAAGTATTCAACACTGTCTGGAAGTTCTAGCCAGGGCAATTAGGTAAGAGAAAAAGAAACAAAAGGCATCCGAATTGAAAAGGAAAAAGTAAAAGTACCTCTCTTCACAGATGTCATGATCTTATACATAGGAAATCCTGAAGAAAAACTATTAGATCTAATAAACAAGTTCAGCAAGGTTGCCAGATACAAGAACATGCAAAAATCATTTGTATTTCTGTACATTAGCAATGAATACCTATACACTAGCAATGAACAATCTGAAATGAAGGAAACAATTCCATTTCCAATATTATCAAAATGAATAAAATACTTAGGAATAAATTTAACCAAGGAGGTGGAAGGCTTGTACACTAAAAACTGCAAAACAATGTTGAAAGAAAGAAGTCCTAAATAAATGGAAAAACATCCTATGTTCCTAGATCAGAATGCTTAATATTGTTAAGATGGCAATATACTCCCCAAACTGATCTACAGATTCAATGCAATCCCTACCAAAATGCCTTTTTGGCAGAAACTGACAGACTGACCCTAAAATTCATATGAAACTGCAAGGGAGCCAAAACAGCCAGAACAATCATGTTCTGAAGAAAGCTGAACAAAAAGAAGAACGAAGTTGGAGGACTTACACATCCTGGTTTCAAAAACTATTACAAGCCACAATAATCAGAAGAGCGTGGTACTGGCACAAGAATAGACATATAGACCAATGGAACAGAGCTGAGAATCCTAAGTAAATCCATACATCAATGGTCAACTGATTTTTGGCAAGGATGTCAAGACTATTCAGTGGGGAAAGAATTGCCTTTTCAACAAATGACACAGGGATGCTGGATAACCACATGCAAAAGAATGAAGTTATTAGATTCTTGACCTCACACCACATATAAAAATTAACCCAAAATGTATCAAAGATCTAAACGTAAGGGAGAAAACCATAAAACCCTTAAAAGGAAAACAGGGGTAAATCTTTGTGACTTTGGATGTAGCAATGGATTCTTAAATATAACACTAAAAGTACAAACAACAAAATATTTAACGCTAAACTTCACAAAAATTAAAAACGTCTATGATTCAAACAATATTATGAAGAAAGTGAAAAAACCCAAAAAAATAGGAGAAAATTTTCGCAAATCATATATATGATAAGAGTCCAGCATCCAGAATATAAAAAGAACTCTTACAACACAACAAAAAAACAGATAACCCAATTTTAAAATGGGCAAAAGACTTAAATTCACATTTTCCCAAAGATTTACAAATGGCCAACAAGCACATGAAAACAAGCTCATTAGTCACTAGGGAAATGCAAATCAAAACCATGACATACCACTTTATACCCACTAGGATGGCTATTTAAACAAAACAAGGAAAAATACCAAGTGTTAGCTAGGATGTAGAAGAAATTGGGACCTCACATGTTGCTGATGGTAATGCAAAATGATGCAGATGCTGTGGAAGTTTGATGGTTCCTCAAAAAGCTAAATATAGAATTACCATGTGACCCAGCAATTCCTCTCCCAAGTACATACCTAAGAGAAATGAAAACAGGTGTTCAAACAAAACTTGTTACAGGAACGTTCACATCGTCAATATTTGTAATAGCCAAAAAGTAGAAACACCCAAATGTCCAGCAACTGACGAATGGATAAACAAAACAGGGTTTAAGCATACCACGTAATAATATTCAACCATAAAAGGAATTGTTTGGACTTCCCTGGTGATGCAGTGGTTAAGAATCCGCCTGTCAATGCAGGGGACACAGCTTGGAGCCCTGGGCTGGGAAGATCCCACATGCCGCGGAGAAACTAAGCCCATGCGCCACAACTACTGAGCCTGCACTCTAGAGCCCACGAGCCACAACTACCGAGCCATGTGCCACAACTACTGAAGCCCACGTGCCTAGAGCCCATGCTCCGCAACAAGAGAAGCCACCGCAATGAGAAGCCCACGCACCACAATGAAGAGTAGCCGCTGCTCACCGCAACTAGAACACAGCCAAAAATAGATAAATAAATTTTTAAAAAAACAGAAAGGAATTGTTATAGACTGAATGCTTGTACCTCCCCATACGTATGTTGAAGTCCTAACCGCCAATGTAACTTTTTTTTTTTTTTTGGCCATGCTGTGCGGCTTGCAGTATCTTAGTTCCACAACCAGGGATCTAACCCGGGCCACAACAGTGAAAGTGCCAAGTCCTAACCACTGGACCACCAGGGAACTCCCCAATGTAACTTTATTTTAATTAAGGTTAAGGGGAAATCAGAGCTGATCTGATAGGATTAGTGTCCTTATAAGAAGAGATATCATTATACTAAATGAAGTAAATCAGAGAAAGACAAATATCACATAATATTGCTTATAAGAGGAATCTTAAAAATGGATACAAATGAACTTATTTACAAAGGAGAAATAGACTCACAGACAGAAAACAAACTTACGGTTACCAAAGGGGAAAGAGGGGGTGTAGGGATAAATTTGGAATTTGCGATTAACAGATACAAACTACTATATATAAAATAGATAAACAAGGACCTACTGTATAGCACAGGGAACTATACAGCTTGTAACAACCTATAATGGAAAAGAATCTGAAAAAGAGTACATATTTATATATGTATGTATAACTGAATCACTTCGCTGTATACCTGAAACACTGTAAATCAACTATACTTCAATAAAAATAAATAAATAAATAAAGGAGATACCAGAGAGAGCCCCTGACTCCCACTTGATTACAGAGAAAGGGGCCATCTGAGGGCGTAGTGAGAAGGTGGGCATCTACAAGCCAGGAAGAGAGCACTCACAAGAAACCAATCATGCTGGACCTTGATCTGGAATGTGAGAAAATTAATATCTGCTGTTTAAGACATTCAACATTTTATTACCGCAGCCTGAGCTAATACAGGAATGTAATACTGATATGTATTGTATTATGGATTAACCTCAAAAATAATATGCTAAAAGAAGCCAGACACAAAAGGTCATATGTTATACGACTCTTTATATAGAATGTCTAGAATAGGCATACCCATAGAGACAGAAAGGATATTAGTGATTGCCAGAGGATGGAGGAGGGGAAGGAGGGAGTGACTATAATGGGTATGGGGTATCTGTTTGGGGTAATGAAAATGCTATAAAATTTGATAGTGGTGATGGTTGTACAACACTGTGAGTGTAGTAAAAACTACTAAATGATACACTTTAAAATGATTAAAATGGGGAACTTTAATTTTTTAAAATAGAAATGAATATTGATAGCTGCAACATGGATGACTCTCAAAGGCATTATGCTGAGTGAATGAAGCCAGTCTCAAATGGTTACTTTCTATATATATGATTCCATTTATATGACATTCTCAAAAAGACAAAACTATAGTAATGAAGAACAGATCAGAGGTTGCCAGAGGTTTGGAAAGGGGTAATTACAAAAGAGTATACAGGAGTTGTTTGGGATAATGGAATTATTCTGTATCTTGAATGTAGTGGTGGGTATACAAATTTATACATAGAGTAAAATTCCTAGAACTGTACACAAAAATGATCAATTTTTCTATATGTTAATTCAAAAATAAAATCTTTGCTACCAAAAACTCCATTGGCCTATTTTGCACTTGGAAAGGATCCATGACCTATGCTTGATTTATGTCAGGTACTGGCCATTTGGAAAGTACTATTTCACTGAATTATGTGACTCTTCCAATGTAGACATATTTCATTGTACCATATCCCACCAAATAAAAAAATCACGTTTGTTAATATGACCACTAATCTCATCAGAAAAGTTTTTTAAGGGGAGTTGTCACACTCAACAGTAGTGGATAGTATGTTTTCCAAAATTCTAATTTTTTCTTGAAGCTGGAATATTATCACTGGCAAACAAATACTGTTATTTCCTCCCCTCTCCACCCTGTATAACAGGCTCATTTCATTCATTTTTGAGAAAATGTCTGTCAAATACTAAAGTCTGAATAATCAGTTTGTCAGACATTCTTCCAAGTAAAATGGTGTTCCATGAAAAAAAAAGCATCTAATTTAGCTCAAACTCAATCACGTAAGTGCTTTATGCATACTTCCCATTTCATCACATATAATATTAACAAGATGTGTACTCAAGGGTTGAGTTTTAGTAAAAGCAGTGTTTCTGTGTCATCAACAGTATTCATAGGTTAAACTGGCATTTTTTACTGCAAGTGTGTGGCAGTGAAAAACTGCAATGAAACTGCAATTAATAGATATATCTTCAGAATACTGTGGCATTTCTTTAGTTCTCAGTTTGCTGAGGAACAGATTATACGGTTATGTGCAAATACTGGTTTAAAGATAGGAAGCAAGTGGCGACTTTTTGACTAGAGAAGTGAAAGCAATAGGATACTTCAGCATTTAGTCTAATTATTACCAGTGCTCAGAAAGAGATGCAGAGTGGAGTAGTAACAGATAGCACAAAAGACTAGATAAATAGTCCAGTAAAATCTCTGAAGTCTCTGCAGAATAAAGACTAGTATGTTCGTGTAAGTACAAATGAATACATTTAAGGAAAAAAACTCAAATTATATTTATACAATGACTGACCCTAAGTAATCAGTAAGTACTAGATGTTACTATATCATGTTCTTTGAATCTACAATTACTAAAAAGTGTGTTATAACAGTGAAAAGAAAACACCAGAACTGCTGGGTATCTCTGGGAAGAATATTATACACTAAATATTATCCCTACAATATAGTGATGAACTGATCCTTGAAATTCTGTGTGTAGTTTAATAACAACAAATATAAAGAACTGGAATAATATATGACACAGTCTTTAAAACCATTAAGGGGAACATATATCAAGAAATATTAGAACAAGGCATTCTTATTGACAAAAATGTAGAATTTTAAAATACTCCATATTACAACTTTAAGTAGAACATAACCAACCCAAATTCTCAAAATAAAAAAACACCTGAGGGGCTTCTCTGGTGGCGCAGTCGTTAGGAGTCTGCCTGCCAATGCAGGGGACTCAGGTTCAAGCCCTGGTCCGGGAAGATCCCACACGCCATGGAGCAACTAAGCCCGTGCACCACAACTACTGAGCTTGCACTCTAGAGCCTGCAAGCCACAGCTACTGAAGCCGGCGCACCTAGAGCCTGTGGTCTGCAACATGAGAAGCCACCGCAATGAGAAGCCCTCGCACCACCGTAACAAAGAGAAGCCCGCGCACCATAACAAAGAGTAGCCCCCACTCGCCACAGCTACCTAGACAAAGCCTGCCTGCAGCAACGAAGACCCAACGAAGACCCAAAAATTAATTAATTAATTAAAAAAAAAAAAAAACACCTGAGAACACCAAATGTTGGTGAGGATGTGAAAGAACAGGAATTCTCATTCATTGCTGAGAATGCTGCAAAATGGTATAGCCACCTTGGGAGACAATTTAGCAGTTTCTTACAAATGAAACATACTCCTACCATACGATCCAGCAACTGCACTCCTTGGTATTTACTCAAATGATCTGAAAATTTACGTCCACAAAAAAAACCTGTACACAGATGTTTCTAGCAGCTGTATTCATAATTGCTAAAACTTAGAAGAAACCAAGATGTCCTTCAGGTGAGTGGATAAATAAACTGTGGAATATCCAGACACAGGATTATTATTCAGTGCTAAAAAGAAATGAGCTATCAAATCATGAAAAGACACGGAGGAAACTTAAATGCATATTACTAAGTGAAACAGGCCAACCTGAAAAGATTACATACTATACTCTGAACATTCTGAAAAAGGCGAGACTATGGAGACAGTAAAAAGATCAATGGTTGCCAGGACTGGGGCGAAAGGGGGGGATGAATACGCAGAGCACAGAGGATTTTTAAGGCAGTGAAACTATTCTATATGATACTACAATGGTGGATACATGTGTCAAAACCCACAGAATGTACAAGAATGAACGCTAATGTAAACTATGGACTTTGGGTGATAATGATGGGTCAATGTAGGTTCATCAGTTGTGATAAATGTACCACTGTGGTTCTATATGCCTATAGTGGGGAGTTTATGTGTATATGGAAACTTTTAGTACTTTCTGCTCAATTTGCTGTGAACCTAAAACTGCTCTAAAAAACAGACTTTATTAATTAAAAAGAAAAAAAATCACTCATAAAGTTTTGGTGTTGTATCCAAGAAAAACATCCACAGTTATTTGCAAGACTATTAAAATATTTCTCCCTTTTCCAACAACATTTCTGTATGAGACTAGATTTTCTTCAACGAAAATAACATATGCAATAGTTGAATGAAAAGGTAGATACAGGGATCCAGCTATCTTCTATTAACACAGACTTTAAAGGAATTTGCAAAATGTACAAACAATGCTCCTTTTCCCACTTAAGTTTTTTGTTTTGGAAAACAATGATTTTCACTAAAATGTTAACATGTAATAGGTTGATTATTGTTATTTTCAAATAAATTATTAATATAATGGCTCTTCAAAGAACTCAATAATTTTTAAGGGGTCTTAAGACCAAAAAGGTTTGACAACTGTTTCTCTAGGGTATCAAAACTCAAGCGATAAAAGGAAGCTATTATCAAATAAAAATAATTAAATTAGTGCTATTCAAAGAAAAGAGAAATACCTTGAGAAATACTTAATTACAGTCACCAAAATGTGGTGTTTAGTGGATAACAGACTTAATGGTTTCTAAGAGGATAGTCCCACTATAAGAATATATCAAATATCATGGTACCAAAAATACTGGCTAATGTTCTCAATTTACCATTGCTTCACATCCCAACAGAAGAGCAGACTTGATTATTTGCTATACACCATATTCATAAAAGCAACATACAAACATCATTATTTTATATCACATATTACAGAATTATAATAATGCCAGCTAACATTCACTAAAGCTGTATTTTTAAACTTGACATTCATTATTTTATGTAATCTTCCCAAAAATTCTGAGACAGGTATTATTACTCAGGATATTTTATTTACTTATTTAGTGATATGCGGGCCTCTCACTGTTGTGGCCTCTCCCGCCGCGGAGCACAGGCTCCAGATGAGACAGGTATTATTACTATCCCCCATTTATAGAGGCAGATACTAAGGTCAAACAGATACAAAAAGGAGAAGCTGGGATTCAAATTTAAGTATTCTCCTCTTAGAGGAGAGCTGGACAAACCTTTTCTGTAAAAGGCTATATAGTAAATATTTTAGGTGTTGCGGGTCATATATAGTCTCTGTCCCTGCCTTTTTTTTTTTTTTTTTTTTACATAACCCTTAAAATCCTTAGCTCTTGAGCCTTACAAAAACAGACCACAGCCCAGATCAGCCGTTCTCAATCAGGTTCCCTGAGAGAAATAAACCCAAATACCCTAAAGCATCCTTCTATATAATGAATTTACTTCTTGTCTACGCATCTAGAATGGTGTCCATTATATGAAATCTTTGGGAGAATTGACAGCCACTCAAATAATCATCTGTGCTCAGTGGTTCACCTGCATTCAATACAAGAAACAAATACTAAGTGTTATATCCAATCTGGATAAATAAGGATTGGCATTTTTTTCCCCAGAAACTGTACTGATGGCTCACTAATGCCAAGAAAGAAAAGCTGAATTAAATCGTACACTGTTTTACACTTATTATGTGGTCCTCAAGAATATTAACCTAAAAAGGCTAGCCATCACCATCATCACCTTGTAGAGACTGAGTATATCCTCAAGGAAAAACAAATTAATAAAACACTTTGCAAAACTGTATAATTTCAAACTGACAGAAAGTTCATCAAGATTACTAAAGAGGAATCTGAACTAAAAAGCTACACTGCCTTTTGGGGCAATGAAAGGAGTAAAAGAAATAAAACCAAGGAATTCCCTGGAGGTCCAGTGGTTAGGACTTGGGGCTTTCACTGCTGGGGGCCAGGTTCAATCCCTGGTTGGGGAGCTAAGAAAGCAGTGGAGCCAAAAAACAAAAAGGAGTAAAATCAATAACTGATTGCAAAGAGGCCAGCCAACTCAAGGATTTTCAACATTATCATTCAAGCAACTGACACAACATTAAATAGGAGAAAATATGAAGCACCCAGAATAACATCAGTCCACAAATCCCAAACCAATACTTGCAGCATGCCAGACATGTAAACAGAATGATAAAGAGGCACTGTTTTTCTTTTTAAACTGAGGTATAGTTGATGTATAACATTACGTAAGTTTCAGGTGTACAACACAGTGATTCACAATTTTTAAAGGTTATATTCCATTTACAGTTATTATAAAATATTGGCTATATTCCTAGTGTTGTACTATACAACCTTGCAGCCTATTTATTTTATACATAGTAGTTTATTCCTCTTAATCCCCTACCCCTATCTTGCCCCTCCCCACGGTAACTACTAGTTAGTTCTTTATTTCTGTGTTTCTTTTCTGTTAAATTCATTACATTCTACACATAAGTAACATCATACAGTATGTCTTTCTCTGCCTTATTTCACTTAGCATAATACTTTCCAAGTCCATCCATGTTGTTGTAAATTGCAAAATCTCATTCCTTATGGCTGATTAGTATTCCACTGAGTGTGTGTACACACACACCCCCATTTTTTTTATCCATTCATTTGCTGATGGACACAACTTAGGTTACTTCCGTATCTTGGCAACTGTGAATAATGCTGCTATGAACACTGGGGTGAGTGTGTCTTTTTGAATTCGAGTTTTCTTTTTTTCTTTTTCCCAGATAAAATACTCAGGAGTGGAATTGCTGGGTCACATGGTAGTTCTATTTTTAGTTTTTTTGAGAAACCTCCATATTTTCCATACTGGCTACACAAATTTACATTCCCACCAATAGTGTACAAGGGTTCCTTTTTTTTCAAATCCTTACCAACATTTTTTATTTGTGGTCTTTCTGATGACAGCCATTCTGACAGGTGTGAGGTGATATCTCACTGTGGCTTTGATTTATGTTTCTCTAATGATTAACGATGTTGAGCATCTTTTCATTGTCTTTTGGCCATCTGTATGTCTTCTTTGGAAAAATGTCTATTCAGGTATTCTGTCCATTTTTAAATTGGATTTTTTTTTGATGTTGAGTTGTATGAGCTGTTTATATATTTTGGATATTAACACCTTATGGGTTATATCATTTGCAAATATTTCCTCCCATTCAATAGGTTATCTTTTTGTTTTGTCCATGGTTTCCTTTGCTGTGCAAAAGCTTTTAAGTTTAATTAGGTCTCATTTGTTTATTTTTGCTTTTGTTTCCTTTGCATGGGGAGAGAGATCCAAAAAAAAAAATACTATGATTTATGTCAATGAATGTTCTGCCTACGTTTTCTTCTAGGAGTTCTATGGTTTCCAGTCTTACATTTAGGTCTTTAATCCATTTTGGGTCTACACATGGCATAGAGAATGTTCTAACTTCACTCTTTTACATGTAACTGTCCAGTTTTCCCAGCACCACTTACTGAAGAGACTGTCTTTTTTCCACTGTATATTCTTGCCTCCTTTGTCATAAATTGACCATAAGTGCGTGGGTCTATTTCCAAGCTCTCTATTCTGCTCCATAGATGTGTATGTCTTTGTGCCAGTACCATATTGTTTTGATTACTGTAGCTTTGTATTATAATCTGAAGTCAGGGAGCATGATTCCTCCACTTCTGTTCTTCTTTCTCAAGATTGTTTTGGCTATTTGGGGTCTTTTGTGTTTCCATACAAATTTTAAAATTATTTGTTCTAGTTCTGTGAAAAATGCCCTTAGTATTTTGATAGGCATTGCACTGAATCTGTAGATTACCTTGGGGAGTATGGTCATTTTAGCAATATTAATTCTTCCAATCCATTAACATGATGTATCTTTCCACCTGTTGTGTCATCTTCAATTTCTTTCATTAGTGTCACAGTTTTTCAAGTACAGGTCTTTAACCTCTTTAGGTAGAGATTTATTCCTAGGTATTTTATTTTTTTTGATGCAATGGTAAATGAGATTGTTTCCTTAATTTCTCTTTTTGATAGTTCACTGTTAGTGTATAGAAATGCAACAGGTTTCTGTGTATTAATCTTGTATCCTGCGACTTTACCAAATTCATCGATGAGCTCTAGTGGTTTTTTGGTGGTGTCTTTAGAATTTTCTATGTATAGTATGTCATCTGCAAACAGTGATGGTTTTACTTCTTCCTTTCCAATTTGGAATTCTTTTCTTCCTTCTTCTTGTCTGATTGCTGTGGCTAGGACTTCCAATACATGTTGAATAAAAGTGGTGAGAGTGGACATCCTTGTCTTGTTCCTGATCTTAAAAGAAATGCTTCCAGCTTTTCACTGGTGAGTACAATGTTAGCTGTGGGCTTATCATATATGGCCTTTATTATGTTGAGGTATGGATAAAGATTCAGTATTGATAGATATTTTCCTACTTAGATAACCATTACATTCAAGAAGACCTCACATAAAAACCTGCCTAGGTTAAGAGCACCTTGAGATATAATTTCTACAGCTTTTGTATCAGCACTTGCAGCCTAACAGGTTCACTTTATTTAACTCATTTTTACTCTGGAACCAAGCTGTGTGGGTATGAGTCCTAACTCTACCTTTTCATGCTGTGTGACCTTTGGCAAGTTCCTTAATTTCTCAATGCCTCAGCTCTAAAACATGCAATACACTTACCTCACAAGGTTTTCATGAGGATTTTAAAAATTAATATTTGAGAAATTAGAGAGAATAGTACCTGGCACAAAGTAGGTATTATATGCACAAATCTTAAATGGAAAAACAAAACAAAAAAATACAGAAACAATGTCAGGCTCATGAAGTGAGAACTCACACAGATAAGGAGCAATGTGAAACTGACAATGAAAGGCCTTCTCATGGCAGCTGTCTCATATCCTTGGTTCTTAATATTCAGCAGTACTATATTCATAATACATACCTACTATGTGGAAGAGACTCAAAATTGAATTCTTTATCTTCTCTTCCAAACCTGCTCCACTCACAGTCTCTCCCACCTTTGTTAAAGGCAACCCTGCACTTTGAATTGCTTGAACCAAAACCTTTATAGTCCTCCTTATCTCCTCTCTCTCATGCCCCACATTAATCTAATCAGAAATTATGTTGCCCCTACTAATCCTAACCAATCTCTGCCAATTTAATATATTTACAGTCCTAATCACTTCTCCCTTACTGCTCTACAGCAGTCCCCAACCTTTTTGGCACCAGGGACCGGTTCTGTGGAAGACAATTTTTCCACGGTACGGGTGGGTGGGACGGTTCACGCAGTAATGCAAGTGATGGGGAGTGGCAGATGAAGCTTCACTCATCTCTCACTGTGTGGCCTAGTTCCTAAGAGGCTGCAGACCGGTACCTGCCCACGGCCCAGGGATTGGGGACCCCTGCTCTACTAGTATCCAGTGCAAGCAACCCAACTCTCACCTGGACAAATGCAAAATCTTCCAACGTGGTATCTGTGCTAATACTCCTGCTCCCCCTTCTCCCGGCCGATTCTCGACACAGCAGTCAGGTAGTTTGTTAAAACTAAGCCAGATCATCATGTCAGTCTCCTGCTCAAAAACCTAGCATGCTCCTGATTTTACTCATAGTAAAAGCCAAAAGTTCTATCTTCCCCTCAATTTTGCTGTGAACCTTAAACTGCTCTAAAAAATAAAGGAAATAAAATCAGGTTTGACTGTCTGAAATGCAGCTGAGCTTTACTTCAAAGGATTAAAGTAAATTATGGGAGAAAGAGGCCATTAGGGACATATCCCACACCTGCACCCAAAAAAACAAAAGTCCTCACAACAACAGCCTAATACACCTTACATGATCTAACTGCCCTCTTTCACTTTTCATGATTAGATTCATGTTAATTTTTGTAGGGTAGAATACTTCACAAGTAGCGCTATGCCTTTCCTATTTTATCAAATCAAGAGACATATATCTGCCTGTTCTACTTTCAGTGATGCTAAGACAGAACAGTGAATTCTGGGTATTAACTTGAACCCACCATTATAAAGTTACCTATCACCTTTCACCTAATAATTTTAGTATACATCAATAATCTGCCTAGATCTATTATTGTACTATGAGCACAAAGTGGTGACTTTTCTAATACCTTCATTCCTTCCTCATTTATTAACTGAAATTCTTCAGTAAAGAAGAGCTTTCTGCTATCAACTATTTGTTTAGTTTGAATACATTCTGCAACAAAATACATGCTACTTTCTATGCATAAATTTTCATAAGAATGAGTTAACACCCTTGAAATCTCCAAAGGTTATCAATAGTTATTTTTGCTTTTTATTTTTAAAATATCATTATGGACTCCTGGAATTTTACTCATTTGGTATAGTTCAACCTACTGCAGTCCTTTTTTTTTTTTTTTTTTTTGCGGTACGTGGGCCTCTCACCGTTGTGGCCTCTCCCGTTGCGGAGCACAGGCTCCAGACGCGCAGGCCCAGCCGCTCCGCGGCATGTGGGATCTTCCCGAACCGGGGCACGAACCTGTGTCCCCTGCATCGGCAGGTGGACTCTCAACCACTGCGCCACCAGGGAAGCCCAGTCCTTACTTTTTTTACATTCACGTTTTTCATCTTAGGCCAGCGGGAGCACCTTTGAGATAGCTTCATGAACTTCTGACACAACTTACCTTAACATGATAGGCAGAAGATTTTAACTTGCAGTTTAAATTTGCAATTCCTCAATTATAATTAATCTTGAACAATTTTCATGTTTATTGATCTCTTTGAATTCTTTGTGAAATCCCTATTCATTTTCTCATCCATTTTTCTAGTGGGCTAGTAATCCTTTTTGCTTTCTGAATTTTACGAGTTCATTTTAATATATGGTAGAGATTATATATTAATAAAAGCTGCAATCTTATTCCTCTATTTCCTTTTTGATTTTATAGCATTTTTGTCATGTAAAATACACTTAATTTTTAAATAAAGCAATCATTTCCTTCATAATTCTCAGTTTAGATCTGAAGGCCTTCCCAAATTCACTATGATAGAAAAAAACTGCCTATGCTTCTTCTAATTCTTTTATGGCTTTTTTCAATATTTAAATCTCTGATTTAGCTAATTATAATTAGCTGTTTATAAATCTATTTCCATTAGAATTTGGGATCTTCAAAGGCAATGACTATCTTACTTATTACGAGACTAAGAATTTTGCCTCTGGACCCAAGTGTTTTCAAACACAGGGTTTGAGGAGGTGATGTTGATGATGAATAGTCATAAACTCCATTCTCTATGCCCTTAAACTTGGGCAAGGCAGTCCTACTGAACCATGCTCGCTAAAGAGAAGATGTAGCACAGGGAGGAAAAACTCTCTGTTCTGCTTAATGCTAGATATTACATGTGCATTGCCCTGACATCTTGGAACAATTTTAAGAGGTGAGGATTGGGGGTGGGGTGCAGAAAATAAGTTTGGGAATTCAGCTTCCAAGAAGTGATGTCTGAATGGAGTGTGAAAGAACAAGCAGGTATTATTATACAGACGAAGAGCCTGATAAAGAGCACTCCAGAGTACAGAGTGAGCAAAAGGTATGACATGGGAGTACATGATCTACCTGAGGAATAAAGGCAGTTTATTATGACTGCCTGGGCCAGTGCTTGGTATATAAAGTAAGTACTATATAAATGTTAGCTATTATCATGCTGATTATTGGGACATGGAAATAAATTAGGTAAAACTGTAAGCAGTAGGCTAAGATGCTCCTGGAAAGCCACGTTAAAGTCCGGATTTTATCCTGAAGATGATGGGGAGTGTCTGAAGGATTTCTGACGGGATAATGGCGTATTTTAGAAAAATTACATTGGCAGTGTGAATAAAAGACTGGCTGGACTACAGATAGGCAAAAATCATAAAGAATCTTCAATGATGGAGTATATAGTAGTGATAAAAACTTTTACAAAGTGAGGAAAATTTGCAAGCCTCTTTTAAGATCTAAGATGTCAGCATACTGATCTCTACGAAAAGGGACCAGATGTCTAACAGTTTTATCACATGGGAGATATATACGCTTAATAATAAATATTCCTAGACTATCTGGAAAGCTTTCCACTTTAGTAAAGGTTCACACCCAGTAAATCATTTTCAACAAAATTCCTTCAGGGTCATCAAATGCCCCATGTTGTCTTTTCCACAAGCAAGAAAGGCTGGTGAAAGCTCATGAACGTTTCCCAGTCAACCAAAAGGCTGGTTTTCTAAAGACTCCATGATGTAAAAGCTAAATTATGGCTGCTGATGCTGATGGTACCCTGTCCCAAGCACTCTGAAATTTCTGCAGGCTCAGCAATACTTGTTACTGACACTGAAGTTATGATGTAAGCCACATGTGCCCTAACAATGGAGTTCACACCTAACTCTAGCTATGTGGACTATTGGACACAGAATGTGAGTTAGCTACAGATTGTGAGACAACTTCTGGAGAGCAAACACAGAGCTAGTTTAGGGGCAGTTCTCATTTCAGGTGTCTTACTGGTGAGAAAGAATGATTCTATGTGGCACAGACTATTTGGGTCCATTTGGGACTCTACCAAAAGTGACAAAACTTCTTAGGGAGGAGATGAATTGAGAACCATGATTCTATCTTGAACTCTATGAAATGGCAGGTATTGTGACTTTTGAAAGTTACTGAATTTGGTTGCTGTTATTGCTGTTTTGTAAGTTATACCTCCTAAAAGCAGTTATTCTTCCCTGCCTACAGGGAATTGTTTCATGGTTCAACAATGAACCAAATACTGTGGCAATCGCCTTAGAAAAGGTCTAAATAAAGTGAAGTTCTTCTATTCTGATTCTCTAAAAAAATATTTTGGAGACTCAGAAACTCCATGTTACAGTAGCTCCCCACAGATATCTATTTCTACCTTTACATTTTTTAAGAGCAGATGTCAGTTATATATATATATATATAATTATATTAATTATACAAAGTATTTTTACAAATCAACAAAAATAAAACATTACCACAATTAGATACCATTTCACAACCACTAGAAAGGTCAAAATAGGAAAGACTGACAAACACCAAATATTTGTGAGGACGTGGACTAACTGATCTCTACATACATTGTTGGGGGAATGTAATGTGGAGATTTAACTTCTTTGGAGAGCTGTTTGGCAGTTTCTTATGAAGTTAAATATACATTTCTACCCTATAACCCAGCAATTCCATTCCTAAGTATTCACCCAAAAGAAACAAAAAGACTTATACAAAAATGTTTATGGAGTATCTTTATTTATAGAAACCCCAAACTGGAAACAACCCAAATGTCCATCAGCAATGAAACAGACAAACTGTGCTATGTCCATACAATGGAATACTACTCAGCAGTAAAAAAGAATGAACTCAGCAATCCCACTACTGGGCATATATCCTGAGAAAACCATAATTCAAAAAGAGTCATGTACCAAAATGCTCACTGCAGCTCTATTTACAATAGCCAGGACATGAAAGCAACCTAAGTGTCCATCATCGGATGAATGGATAAAGAAGATGTGGCACATATATACAATGGAATATTACTCAGCCATAAAAAGAAACGAAATTGAGTTATTTGTAGTGAGGTGGATGGACCTAGACTCTGTCATACAGAGTGAAGTAAGTCAGAAAGAGAAAGACAAATACCATATGCTAACACATATATATGGAATTTAAGAAAAAAAAAAAGTCATGAAGAACCTAGGGGTAAGATGGGAATAAACACACAGACCTACTAGAGAATGGACTTGAGGATATGGGATGGGGGAAGGGTAAGCTGTGACAAAGTGAGAGAGTGACATGGACATATATACACTACCAAACGTAAAACAGATAGCTAGTGGGAAGCAGCCGCATAGCACAGGGAGATCAGCTCGGTGCTTTGTGACCACCTAGAGGGGTGGGATAGGGAGGGTGGGAGGGAGGGAGGCCCAAGAGGGAAGAGATATGGGAACATATGTATAACTGATTCACTTGGTTATAAAGCAGAAACTAACACACCATTGTAAAGCAATTATACTCCAATAAAGATGAAAAAAAATAAAATAAAATAAAAAAGAATGAACTGGGGCTTCCCTGGTGGCGCAGTGGTTGAGAGTCCGCCTGCCGATGCAGGGGACACAGGTTCGTGCCCCGGTCCGGGAAGATCCCACATACCACAGAGCGGCTGGGCCCGTGAGCCATGGCCGTTGAGCCTGCGCATCCGGAGCCTGTGCTCCGCAATGGGAGAGGCCACAACAGTGAGAGGCCCGTGTATCGCAAAAAAAAAGAATGAACTAATCATGTCCAGAATAGGCAAATCTATAGAGACAAAGTAAATAAGTAATTGTCTATGGCTGGGGGGTTAGAAAGATAGGGGACAGGATAAGCAGTGACTGCTAAATGGGTATGGGTTCTCGTCTGTAAACCGAATATAATGATACCCATTGGGGTGACAAACATGTTCTAAAATCTCATTGTGGTAATGGTTGTACAACTCCATGAATATAGTAAAAATCATTTACCTTTTATACATTAAATGGGTAAATTATTTGCTATATGAATTATATCTCAATAAATCCACTTAAAAAAAGGAATGAACTATTAATGTAACAACACACACAAATATTTGTTTAAGCAAAAGAAGCCAGACACAAAAAGAGTACATACTGTAAGATTCTTTTATGTGAAATCTAGGATGTAGGCAAAACTAATTTATGGTGATAGAAATCAGTTATTGTGGTGGTGAGCAACTGGCTGGAAAAGGACAGGAGTAAACTTTCCACGAGGTTTTTTATCTTGTTTTGGATGGAGGTCACAGGCGTATGCACAACTGTCAAAAGTTAAGATCTGTGCATTTTAATATCTCAATTTAAAAAGGTGGTAAAAGAAAATCACTCCTATTTGAACTTGGAAAGAGAAGAGGGTAAGGCAGGAGTGCCTACCAAATAATGTCTTCATGCTTCCCCAACGGAAGTGACTGCACGGCTCTCCATTTACAGAAATATCCAGTGCCTGAGTACACTCTGTCTTTCTTCCCTGTAACATTTTAATAATAAACTCATCCAGTGCTCCCCACCCCCCAGAATTTCACATGTGTCAGTTTCTCTAATTAAAAAAAAATAGTCAAAGAATATTCTACAGCCAAAATTGAGCCTAAAGCATGCTTAAGTGCCACCAAGTTGTGAAAATGAAATATAAATATTTATATAAATCAGAATCCTAAGAGGGAAACCATGGTCTATTTTCTTTTTCTGTCTTCTGAAAACATGCTCTGATACCCTGTCTGAAAGAATTCTCTCTACCTACCACTCTTCTCCTCTTCCTTCCCCTAATTAGTTACCTCTTATTCATTTTTCACTTCTCAAATAAAAATTTCTTAGAAATTCTTCCGAATTTCTATTACTCCAATCTGTCCCCCTCCACAAACACAATTACATACACAGAGAGAACAATGTCTCCTTGCAGAGCTCCTATCTCATTTCACAGTTATAGGTTTCTCATGTAATTAATGGCCCTATTTCTCCTGTTAGACTCTAAGTGCCATGTAAGCAAGTACAGTCTCCTAAATATATCACTGTATCCCTGCATCTAGCATAATGCTTAGTAGTTAGCATAGATGTTCACAGAACATTTCACTCAATGAATAGATTAAAAATGCAATTCAACCAAACTATCTAAACAAAGACTGTTCCTAAAGCAAAGAGGCTGTCCTTGCTTGAGAAATCCATTAAGTAAATATACCTTTATTGGACAGAGAACATTTTGGATCAGTATCTATGAGTCACTGAGTATCTACTTCCTTACCAACTTGGTTCTCAGAATATAAGACTGTTCTCTGAGTCATCAGTTTCTACCCTTATTCTGCCTATTGTTCCCTTCTTAACTGGGCACATTTATTCTTAATATCTTTAATCTCTGTTGTATATTCTATTATATGCTTCTATAATGCGTTAGATGTCAGATTTTGAGAAATTAAACAATAATGTTCATAAACTCATGCCAAGACAATATTTAATGGCATTAATAGCTGCAAAAACATAACTGCTTAGAGAAGAGGGTTTCAGTTCAGAATGCAAAGTGACATTACTACCAAAAAGCTCAAAATTGTTCTCCCAACATTCAGTAAACAAAATGCTGACTGACACAGAAAGAATGAAGTGCCAAAAAGAACAGATAAAATAGGCAACTTGGAGACAAACAGCACCATGAAAGAAGGCATCTAGCATTTTGTAGAACTCACTAAATGTAAGCAAAAACATTTATAGAAATCAACTTACACCAACTAGATAAAGAGTCTACTTCAGCAAACACCTACGGTGAATACAAGACCAGACCTTCGGGCAAAATTTGAACGATTTTCTACAATCCTTCGATGCAGTTTAAAGAGACGGCATAACACCAATCTATGCTTTCTTGAAAGGGTACAAAAGGCATGCTCAGAAAAACCTGGATGGCTGTGCTGCACCAATCACACACCGCAGGTCTCCTAAAGCAATAACAAAGCATCTGAACTTTCAGAATCAATTCTGAATTATGTGAAAATCCATTAGTTGAAGGGAGAGGATCCAAAAATCTTTTTCTAGTAACAATCATCTCCTCCCTTTCTTCCCCATTAAAATATTATTATTACTTTCACCATTGGCAACGTATCACAATCACTGCAGGAAGTCAATTCAAGATCAAATGTAAATGGAAATGTCTTTAAAAATAAGAGGCTCAACCTCACTGATAAAGAGAACGCTAATGAAAACTACACTGAGCATATTTTTTACCTATCAGATTTGCAAAAATCCACAAGTCAGACACAATACCATATTGGTAAGGTTGTGGGGATACAAACATTCTCCTAACAGCGCTCTCTTACACTGATGGAGGGAATACAAAATTATACCACCTAGGTAGAGGGCAATTTGGCAACACCTATCACAATTACAAATACATTTTACCCTTAACTTAGTAATACCATTTCTGGGAATGTATCCTACATACACCAGTACATACAAAATAACATATACAACATTATTCACTATAGCACAGTGTTAAGTGAAAAGTGAAAACTCAGATGTTCAAAAACCACCTAGTTTAATATATCACAGTACACATCCACACAATGGAATACAATGCAGCTGTGAAAAATGAAAATGCTCTTTAAATACCGAAATGGAAAGATAGCTTAAATACATTAAGTGAAAAAAGCAAGGTACAGAAGAAGGTATTCTGTATGTATCTTTTTATGTAAGAAAGGGGGAAAAGTCAAAAAATACCAACATCTGCTTTCATTTTTACAAAGAAACACTGAAAGAACACATAATAAAAATGCTTATAGGAGGAAAGTAAAACTAGAGTAAATGTGGAATGGGTGGGAGCAAGACTTCTCATTGCACAAACTAAAATTTTGTTTTTTGGGTTTTTTTTGCGGTACGCAGGCCTCTCACTGTTGTAGCCTCTCCTGTTGCAGAGCACAGGCTCCAGACGCGCAGGCTCAGCGGCCATGGCTCACGGGCCCAGCCGCTCCGTGGCATGTGGGATCTTCCCGGACCGGGGCACGAACCCGTGTCCCCTGCATCAGCAGGCGGACTCTCAACCACTGCGCCACCAGGGAAGCCCCCCAATTTTCTTTTGAAGAGTCAATCTGCTCCTCCTTCAAGCCATAAGGGAGGGCTGAACTTAAGCCTCTTTCCAAAGCCAGGCACCTGTCACTGGTTGGGTCAGAGAATCACACTCCCACAGGCCTCAGTGACATGAACCCTTCCATCCTCCCAATTTGGCTGCTGCTATACAGAAAGAGACACATGTGGACTTTAAAAATTATGTAAGTCTAGAGCTGCCATTGATCATCTTTACCATCATACCTGCTCAAAAAGGAAACCAAAAGGAGAAATGAATGCTTAGAGATGGAGATAAGCAGATATTCCTGATGACATAAGTAAAATTTCTGGATCCAGTCATATCAGAACCTAGCTTTACCTTTATTCTGCTAACTCCCAGTTCATAAACCTACAAAATGACCTTCTTGACTTAAATTAATTTGAATTGGGTTTCTGAACTTGCAATAGAAAAGAGTCCTGATAGATACTGGCAGAATACTGCCATATAATTGAAAACAGGGCCTCACTTTTCTTCAGTTATTTTCTCAAACTTGTCAAAGAGACCGGAAGAGCCAGTAGAAAAAGAATAGCTTGTATCCATGTCCATTCTCTGTCCATCATGCCATCCTTCATGAGGGTTTTAGAATCTAAAAGTTACAAATAAATTCATTCATGCTTGTTAAAAGTATGGATCTGTAAACTCCTGATAGCAAAATATAAACAATATTAAGGAACTCTCAAGAGTTATAAAAACCTAAGTATGAATATTTAAAAATAAAGCATTCATAAAATCTTTTCTTCTCCAATGACATTCCACATCTCCACCATCCCTGAAGCATCAACAACACTACATGGTGGCTAGAGTGGTGACTAAGTCATATTGAAATACCTCTTTCTTGCCATATCACCACTTTGAGAACATTCATGATACTCTTGTCCTTTAATATAGCTAGCATTGCTCATGGTTCATTTGTTTCTATCTCAAGCAAACTGTGTCACACACACAGTATGTTAATAAATGTTCCTGAACTTTTGGAGAGAATGTCAATATTTTTTACTCTTACACAATCGGAACATTCTTCTTTCTCTACCTGCTGCCCACCTCCAACTTTTACCTATTTGTCTATGGAAAATGCCCAGCCCTTTCCTATCCCTTTTGCTGATACTTCAGAAAACTCAAAATAATATACATATTCTGAACAAAAAGGAAAAGATTACATTTTGAAGTGAAACAAGACAAAATAAAGAAATAATGTTTCGCCTGTTAAAGAATGGGTTTTACTTGTGTTGTCACACAATTCACATGCAAAGAAACTGGTCCCTAGTATCCAGTAATACAGTGGTTCTCAAAGGGACAACTCCACCCACCTAACCACCTTAAAAATCACTGTGTTAAAGCCACTGAAGGTACCACAGATTGTGTCCAGAATATCTGCACTCCCTGTTTCTCATACTAATTTTGTTTTTCCTTGAGTCACTGTAAACAGAACACTACTACTCAATTTGCGTAGTTTGTGATATTTCAAAGTCCTGTTTTCTACCTTTCCACAAATATTTACTGGGCATCCACTGTGTGCCAGTCACTTTGCCAAGTACTTAAAATACAAAGAAAAACATGACATGGTTGCTGACTTCAAGGGTCTTGCAAACTAGAAGAAGCAGAATTGGAGAAAGGAAGGTAAGAAGGTGAAGAAAGTAGTACAATAATGCTTGCACACTAGAAAAAGAGTGACCTGTATTTTGTGGTCAGAGGACTTGAGAAATTAGAGAGTAGGGACTGGGCATCATATACAAAAAGAGGGTAAGTAGGCTGGGAAAATTAATGAGGGTCTTATATGCTCCTTAAAGTAGCTTTATTTTAAATGCCTGTGGTTTTCAAACTTTAGTGTGTACAAGAAGACTCACTTGAGATACCTGTTAAAAATAGATTTCCATGCCCCATCTAAGAAGATTTGGATTCAGCAAATCTGAGGTAGGACCCCAAATTTTCAAAGTTCACAGATATCTCATGTGGTCAGTGCTTTGAAACAATGCTTTAGGTAGGTGTTGGTCTCAAGTTTCCCAAGTAGTCCTAGGGGTGAGGGGAATGTTGGGGGAATATTCATTCATACCCTCAAATTTCATTGCTCTGTAGGTGACAAGATCATTAGCTGAGTGAGAAGCAGGAATGCACAGGAGCTAAAAGAGAGCCACTGTGGTTAAGCTATAGAAACTGACCAAGAATACGCAAAAAGAATTCCCAGTGCTGAGAGTCCAGCTGAGGCTGGACACTGTAAATATGTAGTAGCACCAATCCACACAGTTGTTTTACCACGTATAAAATTAAAATAATACCCAGCTAGTGAAGTTATTATGAAGATTAAATTACATGTGATAACAGATGTAAACATGTAGGGATAATGGCATATTGGAATTCAAGATCTCAACATCTCCAGGTAATAAAAAGAACCAGGACATGGCATTGGGAATAGATGTCTGTTCTTTTTATTTCAAGAATACATTACTTAAACCCTTCAATTTACTTAAATCATGTTTGTGGGCTGACCTGGTATCATGAACCAATGCTGTTTCTTAGTGAAAAATGTGTTGTAAAATAGAAATAAGCAAAAAAATAAAATAAACTCTTAACACCCAAATGGGCACTCTCTATATATTTATACTGTACTTGGAACTCAAGAAGGTTACTGAAGAATTCACTAAGAAAGAATGAAAGAAGTGAATGCCTTATAGTAGTGAGTCTATTTTCTCAACTTACTAAATCCCCATGCTGTACTTTGTTATGTTCCTTTCTGGTACAGTATCATCCCAGTCAAATCATCCCTCCCCATTTCCATAAGGCCAGAGAATTTGGCTTTTACACTGTTTACCCATAGTAAGCTATTGATTTTCTACTCCCCTTAAAGAGATATAGTCTTTCTGGCACTTAAAAAAAAGTGTTAGTAAGGACTTCTGGTTGCAAGTAAACCCAAACTAAATAGGCCTGAGCAAAAAAGATAGGTATTGACTCAAAAAGGCTTTTTAGAGCTCCTTTCATGAACAGTTAGATCCAAGTGCATAGCAATATTTCTCTCCCCATTGTTGTGTTGTCTTACACAGAGGCACACCACTTCACTCACAGGTAGGCTCTCCCCACATGGTAGCTGCTTCCTGCTCATAGGCTAGTAGCTTAGCTACCCCAGAAAAAAAAAGATCTTTCCCAAGAATGCCACCAGCCAGTCTCAAGGCTGACTGATCCCTGAACCACTCACTCACTGTGACCAATGGCCAGGCATAAGTCACAGAAGTGAGTCAGCATCATCCAAACCACACTGAACTCAAGAATGTTAGGAAAAGTGGCTCCCTAAAGGAAAGCCAAGGTACTGCTACTGAAAGACAAGGGAAAAGATTCTGGGAGGAAAAAAACAAGATATGCAGTACAGAATACATGATAAAACACACACATCCTTATTCCCCAAAATAAGGGAGAAAAAACTTAGGAGGAAAACTAAAAATCTAACTTACATGATTACAATTATGTAAAAGCCTATAAGCTCTGAAGTCAGACACTCCCAGATTCAAGCCATCAGTTCTATCACATTTATCATTTAATCATTCTAATTCTGTTCTTCATAGTTAAATAAAAAAGCTATCACACTCTTTGCATGTTGATTGTACTTATTAAATGAGACATGTTAAGCATATACTGTGTACTTGATAAATATCTACTATCATGAACACTTACATGAAAAAATGAAACTGTTGTTTCCAAAGATAGATTGCAAACGGCCCCAATTCTTCATTCCTTCATATATCCAGGCCCTTTGCTATGTAACTTTATAATACCCTCCCACCATCACGCTTGGCTCAGTCATGTGATTTGTTTTAGCCAATGAGATACTAGCAGACATTACAAACCAGAGACTTGAAAAAGTGCTTCATTATTTTTGCTTGCTTTGTGTACTTCTGCCATGCCATAACAGATCCAAGGTAGCCTGCTAAAGGTTGAGAAAGGTGCAACAATCTAGTTGCTGCAGTCATCCCAACTTATGTCAACCTACATCAGCCAGCTCATCCCCAGACACAAAGCAAACCCAGCCAAGGTGCCTAGGCAATCCAGAGTTGACTACATGAAAAACAAGCTAAAACCTCAGAAAAATTTTTTTTTTTTAATTTACTTTTTGGCTACGTTGGGTCTTCGTTGCTGCGTGCGGGCTTTCTCTAGTTACTGCGAGCAGTGGCTACTCTTCGTGGCAGTGCATGGGCCTCTCATTGTGGTGGCTTCTCCCGTTGCAGAGCACAGGCTCTAGGGGCACGGGCCTCAGTAGTTGTGGGGTGCGGGCTCCAAAGTACAGGCTCAGCAGCCGTGGTGCACGGGCTCAGCTGCTCCGCAGCATGTGGGATCTTCCCGGACTAGGGCTCGAACCCACATCCCCGCATTGGCAGGCAGATTCCTAACCACTGAGCCAGCAGGGAAGTCCCAACCTCAGAAAAAAACTTTAATGAAACAGAGATAATCAACCTGATAAAATGTTAAAAAGTAATGGTCATAAAGATGCTTGCTGAACTGGGGAGAAGAATGGATGAACACTGAGAATTTCAATAAAAAGATGGAAGGGCTTCCCTGGTGGTGCAGTGGTTAAGAGTCCGCCTGCCGATTCAGGGGACGCAGGTTCATGCCCCGGTCCCGGAAGATCCCACATCCTGCGGAGAGGCTGGGCCCATGAGCCATGGCCGCTGAGCCTGCGCATCCGGAGCCTGTGCTCCGCAACGGGAGAGGCCACAACAGTGAGAGGCCCGCGTACTGCAAAAAAAAAAAAAAGATGGAAAAAGTAAGAAAGTACCAAACAGAAGTCACAAACTTAAAAAACACAATAACTGAACTGAAAAATAAGACTAGAAGAGTTCAACAGCAGACTGAATGAAGTAGAATAAAAGATCAGTCAACTCAAAGACAAGGCAGTGGAACTCACCCCATCAGAAGAGCAAAAAGGAAAAGGAATGAAAAAAAGTGAAAATAGCTTAAAGAATTTATGGGACAGCATCAAATGGACTAATATTCACATCATATGGCTCCCAGAAAAAGAAAAGAGGGGCAGAAATCTTATTTGAAGAAATACTGGCTGAAAACGTCCCTAACCCAGGGAAGGAAACAGACATCCAGACCCAGAAAGGCCAGAGAGTTGCCAAGTAAGAGAAGTCCACCAAGACACATTATAATTAAAATGCCAAAAGAGAGAATATTAAAAACAGCAAGAGAAAAACAACTTGTTACATATGAGGAAAGCCCCATAAGCCTATCAGCAGATTTTTCAGCAGAAACTTTACAAGCCAGAAGGAAGTGGAACAGTACAGTCAAAGCACTAAAAGAAAAACTTCCGACTAATCATACTCTACCCAGAAAAGTTATCATTCAGAGTGAAGGAGAGATGAAGAATTTTCCAGACAAGCAAAAGCTAAATTTTTCATCACCACTAAACTGGCCCTACAAGAAATGTCAAAGGGACTTCTTTAAGCTGAAAAAAAGGGTGCTAATTAGTAACAAGAAAACACATGGAAGAATAAATCTCACTGAAAAGGTAAATATGTATAGAAATGGTAGTGGATTAATCACTTATAAAGCTATTAGGAAGGTCAAAAAACCAAAGAAGTAAACACTAAGATTACAAGTTAGCTGCAAAAGCAGTTCTAAGAGGAAGTTCATAGCAATTAATGCCTACCTCGTAAAACAAAAAAAAGTCTCTAACACCCAACTTGACATGGTAGGAACTAGAAAAAGAACAAGGCTCAAAGTAAGCAGAAGAAAGGAAATAACGAAGTAAGCAGAAATAAATGAAATACAGACTAAAAAAGACAGTAGAAAAGATCAATGAAACCAACAGCTATATCTTTGAAAAGATAAACAAAATTGACAAACCTCTAGCTAGACCCAACAAGAGAAAAGACGACTTAAAGTCAGAAATGAAAGGGGAGATATTACAACCAATACCACAGAAATATAGAGGACCATGAGAGACTACTATGAACAATTATACACCAATAAATTGGACAACCTACAAAAATTGGGTAAATCCCAAGAAACAATTAACCTACCAAGACTGAAATCATGATGAAAAATAAAATGTGCACAGACTGATTACTATAAGGAAACTGAATCAGTAATTAAAAAAACACCTCCCAACATAAATAAATTCAGGACCAGACACCTTCACTAGTGAATTCTACCAAACACTCAAAGAAGAATAAATAACAATCCTTCTCAAACTCTTCCCAAAAACAGAAGGAGAACTCTTCCAAACTCATTTTACAAGGCCAGCATTATTCTGATACCAAAACCAGACAAGAATGCCACAAGAAAAAAAACACAGGCCAATATCCCTGATGAACAAAGACGCAAAAATCCACAACAAAATGTCGGTATGAATTCAACAATACATTAAAAGACAACAACCTATAAAAATACATACACCATAATCAAGTGGGATTTATTCCAGAGATACAAAGATGGTTCATGATACACCACATTAACCAAATGAAAAATAAAAATCATACGATCATCTCAACAAATGCAGAAAAAGCATCTGACAAAATTCAACATCTGTTTATAATAAAAACCCAATAAAGCAAGTATAAAGGGAACGTACTTCAACATAACAGAGGCCATATGGCAAGCCCACAGGTAACATGACACTTAACAGTGAAAAAGTGAAAGCTTCTAAGATCAAGAACAAGACAAGGATACCCACTCTCACCACTTTTATTCAACATAGTATTGGAAATCCTAGTTAGACCAATTAGGCAAGAAAAAGAAAGAAAACATATCCAAACTGGAAAGGAAGAAGTAAAACTGTCACCACCTGCAGATGACATGGTATTGAAAACCCTAAAGACTCCATCAAAAGATTGTTAGATTTAATAAACAAATTCAGTAAAGTTGCAGGATACAAAATGAATACACAAAAATCTGTTGTGTTTCTATACATTAATGATAAACTCTAAGAAAAACAAATTAGCAATATACAGGTTCAATACAATCCCTTTAAAAGTTCCAAAACCATTTTTCACAGTCATAAAACAAACAATCCTAAAATTCGTATGGAACCATAAAAGACCCCAAAGAGCCAAAGCAATCTTGAGAAAGAAAAGCTGGAAGCATCACATTTCCTGATTTCTAATTATATTACAAAGCTATAGCAATTAAAACAGCACAGTACTGGCATAAAAACAGACACAAAGATCAATGGATGGGAGAAAATATTTGCAAATCATATATATGATAAGGGAATAATATCCAAAATATATAAGGAACTCATACAACTCAAAAGCAAAAAACAACAACAAAAAACCCCACAATCTGATTAAAGAGTGAGCTGATCTGAATAGACATTTTTCCAAACAAGACATTACAGATGGCCACAGGACATGAAAAGATGCTCTATGCCATTAAGCATCAGGGAAATGCAAATCAAAATCACAATAAGATATCAACTCACATCTGTTAGAGAGGCTACTAGCAAAAAGACAAGAAATAACAAGTGTACGGGGCTTCCCTGGTGGCGCAGTGGTTGAAAATCCACCTGCCAATGCAGGGGACACAGGTTCGAGCTCTGGTCCGGGAAGATCCCACATGCTGCGGAGTAACTAAGCCCGTGCACCACAACTACTGAGCCTGTGCTCTAGCGCCCACGAGCCACAACTACTGAGCCCGTGTGCTGCAACTACTGAAGCCTGCGTGCCTAGAGCCCATGCTCTGCAACAAGACAAAGCCACCACAATAAGAAGCCCATGCACCACAACGAAGAGTAGCCCCTGCTTGCTGCAATTAGAGAAAGCCCGTGTGCAGCAATGAAGACCCAACACAGTGAAAAATAAATAAAATAAATAAATTAAAAAAAAAAAAAGAATTAACAAGTGTTAGCAAGGATGTTAAGAAAAAAAGAACCCTTCTGCACCATTGGTGAGAATGAAAATTGATGCAGCCACTGTGGAAAACAGTATGAAGGTTCCTCAAAAAATTAAAAAGAGAATTACCATATGATCCAGCAATTCTACTTCTGGGTATTTTCCAAAGAAAATAAAAATGCTAATTCAAAAAGATGTATGTGGGGAATTCCCTGGAGGTCCAGTGGTTAGGACTTCATGCTCTCATTGCCAAGGACCAAGGTTTGATCCCTGGTTAGGGAACTAAGATCCTGCAAGCCATGCAGCGTGGCCAAAAAAAAAAAAAAAAAAAAAAAAAAAGATGTATGCACCCCCATTCACTGCAGCATTATTTACAATACCCAAGATATGGAAAGAACTTAAGTGTTCACTGATGTATGAATGGATAAAAAAATTGTGTGTGTGTGTATACACAAATACACACACACACTGGGATATTGTTTAGCCATAAAAAAGAGCAAAATCTTGCCATTTGTGAAAACATGGATGACTTTGATTGCATTATGCTAAATGAAATACGTCAGAGAAAGACAAATACCACATGATCTGTTAGACCTGAAACAAACAAGCAAACAAACAGACAAACCAACCTACCAACCAACCAACCTCACAGATACAGAGAACAGACTGGTGACTGCCAGGAGTAGGGGGTGGGGTGGTGGGTGGGAGAAATGGGTGAATTTTTTAAAAAATGAAATTGAATAAACAAAAGAAAATGCATTTATATCTTTTTATATGAAATGCAGATATAACTATTATTAGCTAAATGAGACTAAGTTCCTCTCACCTTGTGAGTGTTTAGCTAATATTCTTAGTGAGAGAAGTTAGTTATGTATTTTGCATGAGTTTGAGGAGCTGTTGCCCATTCCTTACACATCCTGCTTTCTACTTAAAGATGAAGAGTCTTCATTCCCATGAACATTTTAGAAGACATTTTTTTTTGTAATTGGGGTACAGTTGTTTTACAATGTTGTGTTAGTTTCTACTGTACAGCAAAGTGGAGTTCCCTATGCTATACAGCAGATTCTCATTAGTTACCTATTTTATACATATTAGTGTATGTATGTCAATCCTAATCTCCTATTTCATCCCTCCTCCCCTTTCCCCCCTTGGTGTCCATACGTTTGTTCTCTACATCTGTGTCTCTATTTCTGCCTTGCAAACAGGTCCATCTGTACCATTTTTCTAGATTCCACATATATGTGCTAATATATGATATTTGTTTTTCTCTTTCTGACTTAACATCACTCTGTATGACAGTCTCCAGGTCTATCTACGTCTCTACAAATAACCCCATTTCGTTCCTTTTCATGGCTGAGTAATATTCCATCGTGTATATGTACCACACATCTTCTTTATCTGTTCGTCTGTCGATGGGCATTTAGGTTGCTTCCATGACCTGGCTATTGTAAATAGTGCCGCAATGAACACTGGGGTGCATGTGTCTTTTAAGACAAACATCTTTGAGCACATTATTTAGTTTAGCTTTGCCGCCCTGTTATACACAATATGAATATTCTATTTCCTAATGGATTTCATGTCAACCATCCCCAAACTATTCAATTGTGAAAATCAACACAGTAATTTTTCTTGAAATATTGTAATCAGGTTCTCCAAGACGTTCTCATTTTACAAATAAGGAAACCAAGATGCAGAGACATTAAGTGATGTATTTGCTTAAAATCATACAGTTGTAGTCATACTTATGCCAGAACCCAGTGCTCCTGCCTTGAGGTTTTTCCCATTCCATTCCACTGCCCAAGATGCAACAATTTTTTAACCTAGAGAAAACCTACTATTTCTTTTTAACCTAAGAAAAAACATGTAGTAGGTTCTCTTAGCTGGCAAAGAACAAAAATTGAGTATTTTTTGCTACTCTAACCTGTAGGATATACCAATAAATGTCATAATGTTAATCAAACATAAATGTCATCACCCAAACCATTACAGGAACTTGTAAATATGTAAAAGTTTTGGGTAGACCAAACACAGTGCAACTTAAAATCCAGAGAGAACAATTATTGTTCTATATTACAAAAAATGTTTAAAAGAAATTAAATTGTGTTATTTTAAGAGTATATCCAAAGAGCAAACTCTATGGATCAGCTTCAACAGTTTTTTTTTTCAAGTAATCTATTATTTATTAAGCAAAGACAAAGTTCTCTGCCTCTTTCTCAATTCTCACAACCGTCCTACACAGTATTTATTATAGGAATAAACTGAAATTAGTTCTCTCTACATCCCATAGCTGGTAAAGTGTGAAGATAAATTTGTACCCAGGTCTGCCTGACTCAAAGCCACCTTTTATTATTGTTTTAATGTGCAAGTGTTTCCAAAATGGACCTCTACTGTTACTATTATATGCAAGTATTTTCAAAATGAGCCTCTGAATGTGGTAAACAGTTGGAGAACTAATGAGAGGAATTAAACTTCTGAATGCAGAGTACATTTAATCACCTCTTCCATCCTACCGAGATACAATCTTTACAGGGTTAGCTAGATACGATTAATATTTGAAATGCACTTAAATTCATGTCTAAAATTATTTTTTAACATTGTTTTCTCTATAAGTTCAAATATTCTTCATATGACGTGGCATAAAATAAAAAGTCCATCAACAGATGAATGGATAAAAAAGGTGTGTTATATATCTACAACGAACACTACTCAGCCATAAAAAAGAATGAAATTCTGCCATTCTGTAACATGCATGGACTCGGAAGGCATTATGCTAAGTGAAATAAGTCAGAGCAAGACAAATACCACATGATATCACTTACATGTGAAATCTAAAAAATACAACTAGTGAATAAAACAGAAAAGAAGCAGACTCACAGTTTGAGAACAAACTAGTGATTACCAGTGGGGAAAGCAAAGGTGCAATACAGGGGTAGGGGATTTAAAAAAGGGTTATTATGAGATTATATGAAATCACATGTGTGAAACTTGAAAACTGTAAAGCACTAAAGAATTTAAAGAATCATAAAGATTTAAACCATCACTGGGATTGACATATATACACTGATACTGTGTATAAATTAGGTAACTAATGAGAACCTACTGTATAGCACAGGGAACTCTACTCAATGCTCTGTGGTGACCTAATGGGAAGGAAATCCAAAAAAGAGAGGGTATATGTATTCATATAGCTGACTCACTTTGCTGTACAGTAAAAACTAACACAACACTGTAAAACAACCATACTCCAATAAAAACTAAAAAAAAAAATCTTTCAGTATTAAAAAATAAACTAAAAAAATAAAACTAATTTCTTCAAAAAAATGGAAGAACTGATGCTTAACTTCAAGAAAGATTGTACCCCTTAAGTTTTTTAAAATTCATAGAGAAAGCCAAAAAGAGACAAAACTATTTGCATTATATCAAAATAAAACTGTTTTATGAACTTAACAGTGATACAAATACAGCTAAAAATATTCACTAAAAAAAGTTTACTGAATGTATTTCAACCCTTATCTCTGTCTAGTGAATTTCATTCTCTTAACTATGACCACCATTTTTCTACTTCTAAAGTCATTCTTATGCATGGGCTTCTGAAGATGTCTGTTACCCCAGACTAAAATACATACATATTTATTTTTTAAATTAATTCAGTTTACTTCTCATTTGATGTATTCCAAACATATATCAATTTATGTTACATGTACAAAAAGAGAGAAAAAGAAAAGTGTATAAAGAAAAATGGAGATATACAGAGTAGGGAAGAAATATGAATAAGAAGCTACCTCATGCAAAAGCAAGTGACTCATTCCTGATTCTTGGCAGAATCCTAGACTGTACCAAATCCTTACTGTACCAAACATCTGAAGTTCCTGCAAATTCTGCCATCTGAAAGTAAGTATCCTTTCAGTGTCAAGTTTTAAAGTGTGCTGCTGGACTTCCCTGGTGGCGCAGTGGTTAAGAATCCGCCTGCCAATGCAGGGGACACAGGTTCCATCTCTTGTCTGGGAAAATCCCACATGTCGTGGAGCAACTAAGTCTGTGTGCCACAACTACTGAGCCTGCGCTCTAGAGCCCATGAGCCACAACTACTGAGCCTGCACGCCACAACTACTAAAGCGCACGCGCTCTAGGGCCCGTGTGCCACAACTGCTGAGCCCGCACGCCTAGAGCCTGTGCTCTGCAACGAGAAGCCACCGCAATGAGAAGCCTGCACACCGCAACAAAGAGTAGCCTCCGCTAGCTGCAACTTGAGAAAGCCCGCTTGCAGCAATGAAGACCCAGCACAGCCAAAAAGAAATTTCTTTTAAAAAAAATTAAAAAAAAATAAAGTGTGCTGCTTATTTCACAATCCAGTTATATGTAACATCATTACCATCATTACTTACACTTCTGTTCTTAAGTCACAGAAACCAGACATTAGCAGCAGCATGACTTGACAACAGATCCTTCCTGTTTCTTAATATAGCCTTTATTCTTTACCTTCTTTTCTGCTTATAACTGGATATACACTCATATTCCTCAAATCAGTTGATCTCTGGATTACTTGCTAAAGAATATCTGACAAAATGTGGATTGGCTGACTTAGGTAGAGCAATATCTAAAGGTATTTTACCTAGACATCTTCGTATAGTTTTAACAAATAATTCCTATCAAGTAGTAACATAAATACAAAAATATTAATCATTTAACAATAACAAACCTTCCACTTTTTCCAAAATAAAGTTTAAGTTCTCAGGAAAAGGGAAAAAAAAGGCAAAAATTGTCTGGGTTATCAACACCTCTGGTTCCTTGTCTTTACCACAATGTCAGCTCATTTTTTATCAATGTAATTATATCAGAATACTCTTCTCCATTAATTTACATTCCCTTGGTTTTAAAAGATCAAAATCTGTGGATAATTCAATCTTCTTAATAGTTTAACAGTCTTGACCAAAACAACTCATTCAGGTTGGACTATCACTTATGTGGCCTACTTATTTTTTACAAAAATTAAGTCCCACATAGGTTTACAGCTTCTTATAATTCCTACCTAAAGTCTTCTCACTTAATGTGGAAAATTCTAGTTTCTCTTCTTTATCTTTACCCCATTTATGAATTTACCCTTGCCTATCACCAATAAAATAAAACAATCTTTGATTTGGATATGTTACATGAAAATTAAATGGAAGTTCTTTGCCTAAGGAGAAAGGGGACAAAGGGAATGTTATCTTTTAGATAAGATTGCAGCCATAAGCCATGGGTCTTGAAGTGGTTATCAAGAGACTATATGGATTTGACTCTCTGTACCTGCCTGTTTATTTTAACACGCCAAAATCTATTTTAGTAAATACTCCACAGTAAAAATCTATGCATAGAAAATATATGTATATACAAATAAATATTGGTTGTACAAGTCTCACATGGTACACAGCCTTATCACTTTAATCATACCTGCTTTTCTTTTGAAAAAGTCATACAGCAAAACTTCAGTACCTCTCAAAAAATTGTTAGAAATTAATCCATATTATTTCATTATTTTTATCCTGATGTATTCTCTTTCCAGAACAAAAACCAGCTCTAGATAGGGTATCTAACATATTAAGTATTATAAAAATACTGCTAAGCATAATTGTTAGGTTTCCAATAGATAAACAATAAGTAAAATATTAACACATTGATCGTTTTACGTAGGGGTATATTAACTAAATCATTTTTTAAAGATGTATTAATTACATTAAACACTCAGAAAAATGACCAGCTTAAAGGTTTTTTTCAATAACTATTCCCAGATTTATGGACTTCTTAGCCCACCCATAATTAAAGTATCATTTTATTGTGATCAAATAAATTAAATCAATGCCCATTTATACAAGATAAACGTCATCAGTTTCCTTACTAGCTGAATGAAAATTCACATAACCTAACACATATGACAAGATTAGTATTTATATCATTAACCATGCAACGAAAAAGCCACATTTCAACACAGGCACATATACACAGATATTTATGTTCCTCTCACTTTTTATTCTTAGTGAAGGCAAAGAGCTTCCCATTTTATTTTGATGGGAATTTCTCCCACTTACCTTTGTCACATCTTCCTGTATCTACTAAGGTAGCATTAGTCTGAGACGGGTGATGCTTGAACTACCAAACTAGCGTATCTTTTAAAAAATCTGCCAAATTGCTCCCTCCCCTTCTCAGCAATTATACACTACTCAGCAACTTCGCTTTCCATCACATGTTTTGAAACATTTATAACCAAGTGCCAAATCTAAGTCATAGGAAGTTAGAACTCAAAAAGCATTTGACTAAAATCCAGGAATCCTGAATCTTGACATCAATCTGCTTTACCCTGTTTGCCCCTCTGTCCACACCTGAGGTCTCTGGGAAGGATATGCATAGAAGGAAAGGCCAGGTAACTACACACTGTTACTACAATGCTTTTGTTACAAATTTCAAAGTGCTCTGTCAACTAAGCTGGTCCACGTGGAAGGCTCACCAAGCTTAAGGCCCAGGATCACCTGGATATCCTTTGCTATCTTTCCTCTTCAAAACCTATGCTCAGATCTCAGCCAATGGTGAAGAAAGGCCGGTCTAGCAATGTATGAAGGAAAACTTAAAGCCAGTGGAAGCAGTCAGCTCAAAGCTACTTAGCTCTGACAAAACTAAAAATTTGAGAAGAAAAAGGATAGACAAACTAGACCGTAACACTGAAGAGAAGAGGGCAAGACATTTTAGGCCGGGGTATTGAAAGAATTATGCTACCATTTATGATAATATTATGAGTAGAATTCTTTACTGTAATAGAAATTGAGTAAGCCATCAGTAGTAGGGAACAAAGAAAGAAAAGGCAACTTGGTGGAACCAAATAAGAAAGTCTAAAAAAAGGGCGTATGCTTTAATTTTTTATAGCACAGGCTTTTGAATTCCCATCCCAGGTCTACCACTCTTTAGCTGAGTGACCATAAATGAAATCCTTAATCTTTCCAAATTCCGTTTTTCCACCTGTAAAACAGATATTAACATCAAAGGGCTCTTGTCTGGCACATAGTAAATACTCAACATATGATAGCTCTTAAGGATAAGACAAAACAACCACCAGTCTTCTCCATATTTAGATAATATCTCATTTCTTTAAATTTATGAACCACTTGACGGGGATGGGAGGTGGGAAGAAGGAGATGATATTATACAAGCAGGTTGCAAAAAGATTCAATACTAAATATAATGTCTGGGATTTGCTTCAAAATAATCTTGTGGGAATGAATAACAGCCATTCGTTGATGTAGCTGGGTGTTCACTATACTATTCTTTCTACTTTTGTGTATGTCTGAAGTTTTCAAAAATGAAAGATTTTTTTAAAAATTCTTTTTCCCTTTAATATGGTTGGACAAGAAGACAAGTTCTAGCATCCCTTCTACTTCTGATAAATCATGCACCTAAAAGATGGAAAGATAGGTAAAACAGAACAGGAAAATATCCTGTGGATAGGTATAGAGGAAAATACCTACAAATGGCTTAGAAAATATGCCTACATTGACTGAGAGGAAGGGGAGCATTCAGGTAAAAGCCCATAAATACCAATGCATTGGGACTTCCCTGGTGGTGCAGTGGTTAAGAATCCGTCTGCCAGAAGACCTAAATAGACATTTCTCCAAAAAAGATATACAGACTGCCAACAAACACATGAAAGAAGGCTCAACATCATTAATCATTAGAGAAATGCAAATCAAGACTACAATGAGATATCATCTCACACCAGTCAGAATGGCCATCATCAAAAAATCTAGAAACAATAAATGCTGGAGAGGGTGTGGAGAAAAGGGAACACTCTTGCACTGCTGGTGGGAATGTGAATTGGTACAGCCACTATGGAGAACAGTATGGAGGTTCCTTAAAAAACTACAAATAGAACTACCATGTGACCCAGCAATCCCACTACTGGGCATACACCCTGAGAAAACCATAATTCAAAAAGAGTCATGTACCACAATGTTCACTGCAGCTCTATTTACAATAGCCTGGAGATGGAAACAACCTAAGTGTCCATCATTGGATGAATGGATAAAGAAGATGTGGCACATATATACAATGGAATATTACTCAGCCATAAAAAGAAACGAAATTGAGCTATTTGTAATGAGGTGGATAGACCTAGAGTCTGTCATACAGAGTGAAGTAAGTCAGAAAGAAAAAGACAAATACCGTATGCTAACACATATATACGGAATTTAAGAAAAAAAAATGTCATGAAGAACCTAGGGGTAAGACAGGAATAAAGACACAGACTTACTAGAGAAGGGACTTGAGGGTATGGGGAGGGGGAAGGGTGAGCTGTGACAAAGCGAGAGAGAGGCATGGACATATATACACTACCAAATGTAAAACAGATAGCTAGTGGGAAGCAGCCGCATAGCACAGGGAGATCAGCTCAGTGCTTTGTGACCATCTGGAGGGGTGGGATAGGGAGGGTGGGAGGGAGGGAGACGCAAGAGAGAAGAGATATGGGAACATATGTATAACTGATTCACTTTGTTATAAAGCAGAAACTAACACACCATTGTAAAGCAATTATACCCCAATAAAGAAGTTAAAAAAAAAAAAAAGAATCCGCCTGCCAATGCAAGGGACATGGGTTTGATCCCTGGTCCGGGAAGATCTCACATGCTGCAGAGTAAGTAAGCCCATGCGCCACAGCTACTAAGCCTGCGCTCTAAAGCCCACAAGCCACAACTACTGAGCCCGTGTGCCACAACTACTGAAGCCCATGCGTCTAGAGGCCATGCTCTGCAACAAGCCACTGCAATGAGAAGCCTGTGCACCGCAATGAAGACCCAATGCAGCCAAAAATAAATTAATTAATTAAAAAGAAAAATACCCATGCATTGGGGACAATAAAAAATACGTGAAAAACAAGAGAGATCAAACTGAACATAAGCATGCCTCAATTTAACAAATTCAACAATTCCTTCCTCTACACACATGGTACACTTATTTTTGAAATTTGTATAAACCAATAATAATTCTACATGTACTAGTGGAGCATGTTTCTTATATTAAATCAGAGATGAATTCTGTTGTAACACAAAATACATTTTTTGTAGTACATTCACATTTTCAGATGTGGGATTTTCTTTTACCAAGCAACACACAACCTGTAGATCCTTTTTTTTTTTTTGGCAACACGTGGGCCTCTCACTGTTGTGGCCTCTCCCGTTGCGGAGCACAGGGTCCAGACGCGCAGGCTCAGTGGCCATGGCTCACGGGCCCAGCCGCTCCGCAGCATGTGGGATCTTCCCAGACTGGGGCGCAAACCCGTGTCCCCTGCATCGGCTGGCGGACTCTCAACCACTGCGCCACCAGGGAAGCCCTGTAGATCCTTTTAAATTAGTTTTTCTTCCCCTTTATATTGGCAGCTTAGGAGAGGGAGAACATGCCTTTACCCTCTGGAAATCTCTAAAAAGTCAACTAATAAGAAAAAAATATACAATAATCATGTATTAATAATGATGATAATAAAATGACTCAGAGCTTATGAAAAATAAGCTAATCATGAGACCAAATAACAGTCACAGACTATCTATTATTAACAACGAAAATGAAAATGTTCATCCTACAACAGTTTTTCCAATAATAATAATTCTCATGGGAAATAATACTGGTATTCACAGCTTCTAACCCAAAAAGTTAGTCTTGATGTGTACCATCATTAATAGAGGTAGAAAACTACTATGTAATTTCATACAGCAATTGAAGCAAATTCAATTAAAAAGTCTTTCTGGAGAAGTTCAGCTCTGTATTCTACTTTTACCTGAGAAGTTAGGTTAACTATTTCAAACATTAAAATATCATAAAATTATTTCTGTGGATAAGAGGGAAGCATTTATGCTAAAGAAAATCCCCTTATTACTTTAACAAGAGTTATTACTCAATGTTTCCCAAAAGACCAATAGTTTTTTAATACCCATCTTTAATTTTCTACATTTCTAAATAAAGACAATAAAATAATGTGAAAGTTTTCTAAAAAAAATATAAAATGTGCTGTGCAGATATAAGATGGTAACACCATGAACACTAGACACAGAATAGATTCAGACAAAATGTCTATATAGAGAAAAGATATCCTTCTCCACCCAAACCTTGGTTATATACTATCCAAAACTCAGGTGTAGAACAGATTCAAATAACATGGTTTACCACATTATTTGAACTTGAAATATGAACCCTCACAAAAAAAAAAAAAAGGCAAAAACTTAGAAGATTTGGATAGTAAAGTATATCTGTGTTATTATAAAACTCCATCAAGTAACAATTTTAATAATTCATGGAAAAGGATGTTTAAGGAAGCCTTTCCTGAGTAATTCTGGTTCTGATCACTCCATTACAACATCCATTATTCCCTTCACAGGAATAATGCTGCAGATTATCTTCTGATCTAACTACTCTCAAATTGAGGGTACGGTAAGAAAAAAACTTTTGCAAATCATATACTGATGTGGGTCTAGTATCCAGAATATACACTACAACTCAACAATAAAGACAACACAACTTAAAAAATAGGCTAGGGATCTGAAGAGACGTTTCTCCAAAGAAAATATACAAATGGCCAGCAAGCAAATGAAAAGATGCTCAACATCAATGGTCATTAGGGAAATGCAAATCAAAACAACAATGAGATACCAGTTCATACCTACCCACTAGAATGGTTATAACCAAAAAGACAGACAGTAACAAGTGTTGGCAAGGGTGTGGAGAAACTGAAATCCTCCTACACCGCTGGTGGGAATGTAAAATACTACAGCCGCTTTAGAAAACAGTTTGGCAGTTCCTCAACATTAAAAGTTACTATATGACCCAGCAAGTTCACTCTGAAGTACGTACCCAAAAGAAGAAAAGATAAACGTCCGCAGGAATAATGCTGCTTAAGTTCACAGCAGCTTCTCCATAATAGGCAAAAAGTGGAAACAACTCAAACGTCTGACACCTGAAGAATGGATGTACAAAATATAGTATGTCCATACAATGCAATATTAGCCAAAAAAAGCAATGAAGTGCTGATATATGCCAGTATATGGATGAATTCTGAAAACATGCTAAGAAGCCAGACACAAAAGGCCACATATTATAATATTACATTTATATGAACTGTCCAGAACAGGCAAATCCACAGAAACAGAGGTAGATTAGGGGTTACCAAGGACTGGGTCATAGGAGAAATGCAAAATGACTTCTAATGAGTATAGGGTTTCTTTTTTGGATATGAAAGTGTTCGAGAATTAGTGATATTTGCACAACCTTGTGAATAAACTAAAAACAACTGACTTGTATGAATTAAAAGGGTGAATTTTATGGTATATACATGATATCTCAATTAAAAAAAGAAAAAATTCAGGGTATGGACCACTGGACTTGGGATACTTTCTACATACAAGAGACAGTCAATAAAATTAGCAAATATTTCACACTGGGATTATCCCAAAAACAATGTGCAAGTATAACTAACAGTAAAAAGATTTTTTAAAATATTTGCAAATAGAGTAAAGATAATTTGGAGGGTAGTAATGGCAAGTCTTTAACTTGAAACTACAAAAAATAACAGCTTTGTTTACTCACATCTACCCAATATCCAGATTCCATTCAGCAGACAGGTGGACATAAAGGAAATACAAATCAAGAGAGAAGTTCAGAGGCACATCAAAACAAATCAAGCCCCTCTGCTGAGCTTTCAGAGCCAGTTTGCAAGGCAGGAAAAAAAACCAATCTCATTATTTTATATATACCTTTATTTGTGGCAGAAAATATTCTTTTCTGTTTCCAAATACCAAATCCAACCTCTAAAGGATGAAAATTTCTCAAAACTAAGGGGACTCAATGAATGAATATGCCACTGACTTTAGGCAACTTCGAAAATGAGTTTTGTGCAATGGAATAAGGTACAACCTCCAAATGAGCTTACTTAGAAGAGACACTGCTGTGGATAACAATATTGTCTCTGCCAAGGTGATTTAAAAAAACAACCAACATCATTATTGTAGAATTTTACAATGGAATCCTTAAATAAAGGAAACATTCTTCTCCTGAGCTAAGGAGAGAGGTGTGTTGCAAACCCCAAGTGCCTAACAAAGAGACTCCACTTTTTAACCTGCATTAGAAAATCCAACAATCTATCTCTGCAAACTTATCACCCATACATTTCCTACACCAATCTTGGACTGCAGTTTAAACAGACAACTCACACTTGTCCTTTTGTACTTTTGCTTATTTGTTTCACGTGACAGGAATGCCTTCTCCATTTTCATCAGAATGAAGCAAAAATCCACCACCTTCTTCATGAAGCCTTTCTTTATCATCTCAAGTGATTTCTTTCACTTCCAAACACCCCCCAGCACTTGCTTTCACTATTGTATGGCACATTTTGCCTTGTACTGAATACACTATATTTTTTCTAAGGACTAATAAAAGTTCTTGAATGTTAAGGCAGCTTCCCCAATATCTTTGTTTGCCCACAGTGACTAATACAAGACAGATGCTTAATAAATATTTAAATAAAGTAATTATGTACTTACCTAACTGCCTTTCGATCCTAAAAACAGCACTAGTACAAGTAGCTAAGTGATTAGGCAAGTACTCAGAAGTGGCAAGTCCCCACAGACATTGAATACCTAATTCTCACTCTGGAAGGAATTCCAGGCCATCCTGTGTAACCCCATAAGGCTAAAAAAAATGGCATTATTCAGATGCTTCCTAGAACTGCTCCAGCTATAAGCATATTTGAGGGAATTAGGGCAATTTGAAATAACTCTCTGTTAAGTCAGAGACTCATCCTGCTATCCTTTTTCCACCAAGTTAGAGCTAAGCTGAAATAATCACAACTTCCCCCATGTTGTGAAGGGCTTTTCGAGAATATAGCAAAGATGAGGAGCAGCCAAGCAATAGGTTTCATCATATTAGGCAACAGAGAGAACCTCCATCTTCCCAGAATGGAATATCATTCTAGTCCCAGAGGACTCAATAATCACCTGGTTACCAAATATCCATCTTGATCATAATCACTGCCTGAACCTGCTAACTCCAATTCCACTAAAACCTAATAATGGAAACACAAACACCTTCACTTCCACCTCTACAGTCCTGACCCTCAACCCCCTCCAAAAAATAAAGTAGAATGGAGCATGAGATTTTGGAAATGAGTGAGAATTCACTTTCAATCCAAAGACTGCTATAAATTATTACTTTGGAACCAAATGACCCTAAAGTATTAAGATAATCAGTAAAGAGAATCAAATAGAAGAAGGTTAACTGTTCAGAACCAATCCATTAAAATAAAAGAGGAATTATTACATTTGCTAGTGACAAACAGAGTTGCCTTTTGGATTATACATAAATAAGAATCACTGCCACTGCTCTATATATAGAAAGTTAACACTACATTTGACTTACTTAGAACTCTTTTCCTAAAGAACAAAATTACATACAATAGAAAAGAAAATATGAGACGCAACTGATTTTAGTTGGGAGACTATCAACTATATATTACTGCTCAGACTAAAATACTGATCTGCACTCTGGACTCTAATCTCCTGAACTTTACTACCTCGAAAGTGGATATTTGGAGTTAACAGAATGCTTTTAAAGAAAACTGATTACTAGATTAAAATTCTCCCTCAAAAAAAGAATCTAAAATTTGATATTCAATTCAAATACTTACAGAAAGATTTTATTAGTTAAAAAAAAAAACCCAAAATCAAAAAACAAAACGTCTTGTCAAGCAGCAGTAACTCGCCACTAACACTAAGCAATGACTGATAAAAAGGGGGCCTGAGGCAAAAGGCAAGGATTCAAAGCAAAAAGAATCAGAATAAGATAAACAACCATCTAAACTAAAGCAACAGTAATTTAAGAAATCTATAGGGTTATAGTTTTCAATTTCAAAATCTTTTAAAAACTAAAAAGCCCTACTGAAAAAAAAGACCAATCATTAAAAAAGTGAAACAAATACAAGAACTAAAAATTCTTCGAAATAATTTCAGGATTTTGTATTAACTTACAATTCTGAAAACTCATTAATTTCATGATTCTCAAAACCTCTACATGCCTTATAAGGTCTCATATGATAGTTACAAATAACACGTAATTCAATAAGTGCTAAAGCTGATGTAACATTTTAGCAAACCTAAGATAGGTTTCAAAGAATAAAACAAGCAGAGACAGAGCAGAGTAAATGATAACTAATAACCAAAAGGCTGATTCCTGGACGGCAGAGCTGGGCTGGGATTGGCAGGAGGGAAATTTTCAAATATATCCACAAGACAAATTACACCAAAAAACGCATTCATACTTTTATTATTTACACAAGTATATGTTTTAAAATATACTTTTAACCTGTGGACAACCAAAGTGATATCAGATACTGTAAAGCATTGTTGCCTATATTAATTTTGATAGTACAGTCTAAACCCTTAACAAAATTCACATACATTTTCATAATGAAACACCACAGAAATGGAAAGGTTTATATTCTCTAACTAAAGGTTACCTTATTTTTCACTTGTTTAAAGTTTCAGTTCTGTTTTTTAATCTATTATAGAAAATAACCCTTGTGGGACATTGTAAAGGGCATACCCTCCTGTCAAGCCAGAAAGCTCAAACACAAAGACACTGAGCTAACCAAGTGCTGTAATTCTTCCAAACTGAGCTTCTCCACACCCCCTCTACCCTTCCCCCCAACAGATATGTCTATTAAATCAGTGTCTGTTCTCCCCCTCGCACAACAAAGAGAACTTCTCACCGCATGAAATTGCCGCTGAATGGACACCAGAAAGCAGGATTTGCATAATTCCTTCCAACGAAACCCTGTCGGGAAGGAGGGGATGAGGGGCCCAAGCGAACGGAAAGAATCTCCTAGATTCTGTTGGGAAGACCAAGATCATTCCCCACAGGGGGGATGGGGGGCGGTTTGGAATTCTGGGCCTCCCCGAGGACTGGGCGTGGGGGACGGAGGACGACAAGAGACATTTCCCCACACATTAGCAGCACCGAAGCAAAGATGGGGAAATAACAATGCTGGAGCACAGGAGAGTCAGACACAGGACGGACTGGGGCTAGGGGGCGGCGGGCGGGGCGGAGACACCACACGGGCCACTTACTTTTTGGAGGGGGGTTAAATATATGAGTTAAGCCCTTATGGTCCCGCCGGCCGCCGCACAGAGGGAAACGGGACCTTGGGAGAGAAAAACAGACAAAACACACAGTGTGAGAGGCGCAGCTCGGCCGCCCAGCCCCTCCCGGGGCGACCCCGTCCACGCTCCCTCCTGCCCGCACGGAAAAAGCCACCCGAGGCGGCCTGAGGTCCGGGAGGCGGGCGGCGGACGAGGCTCTCGGCGAGGCGGCGGCTCCGGAAAATCCCCCAGGAGAGGACAAGAACGACCCCTGCTCCAGCTTCCCGGACGGACCCGGTCCCACCCCCCTTCCGCCGCGCACACACCGAACACAAATACACACACACCGACCCGAGCGTCGAGGATTAACTCCCCGGCCGCTGCTGCCGCCGCTGCCGCCGCCGCCGCCCGCAGAGGAAGTGCAGCCGCTGCCCCCCGCGGCCATGACACCCCACTTGGCTCGGTCAGGCGGACCCGGGGCCTGTGACAGCTCCGGCTCCCTCCGCCCCCATCTCCACCTCACGCCTCGCACACGCCCGAGCGCCGGGCGCCCGCCCGCCGCCCGTGCACGCGGGGACAGGAGCGCGCGCCGCCGCGGCACGTGGGGGAGGGGCGGCGTGCGACGCGGAAGGCGCCGGCCAGAGAGGAGCCAGGGGGTCGAGCCGCGGCCACGCACGTCCCCCAGCTCTCGCGTTGGGCTCTGCGGCACCGGCGGCGGCGCCGCCGCCGGTCCAGTGGCAGCGGCGCACGGCGAGCCTCCACAATAAGCCAGCTGCGGCGCCGGGCCTGGAGGGAGGGAGGGAAGAAGGGAGGGAAAGAAGGAGGAGAGGAGGGGCACGCGCTCCCGCCCGAGAGCCCGCCCCGGCGAGGGCGCGCGGAGGGGAGGGGCCGGCGCGCGCGCTCAGGCCCGAGCACGGGGAGCCCGCCCGGAGGTCGCGCGCGCCCGCACTCCGGGGGGTGGGGGAGGGGGACGCCCAAACCTAAGAGGGCGGGCGGGCCGGAGCAGCAATTGCTCTCGCCCGGCTCCCTCCCTCGTTCCGGGCGGCCGGCGGCGGGGTGGCCCGAGAGCCGGAGGCAGCCGGGGGAGGGTCTCACCTACACAGTGAATGAGCTTGTGGCGCCAAGAGTCCAGTTCTTGCCGAAAGCCGCGTCTCTCAACGGAGCATTGCTGCCGCCTACACACCCTCGCCATCTTCTGCCGCCCGCCCGGCCCTGCCTCCACCGCGGCCCC